>NC_068360.1:61270667-61621501 GCF_020536995.1 Dreissena polymorpha | reverse complement strand
GAGAGCGTGACGGAACGTGGAGCAATAAATGATAGAAAAGTGTATATCGTAACAGATCGTGGTAGATCGTAGCAGAGCGTGGAGCTAACGTGAGACGTCGCCGCGAAGCGGGATGAAAACATGTGTCCACGCTGGTCCCAATCTGTTGCGATTGTACTCCACGATCTGTTACGCTTCGGTACGTTCCGTTACGTTTTGTTACGAAGGCCACGCTCTGTCACGATTAGAAAATTAATCGGGGCAATCGTGGTGAAATTTAAGTTTGATTTAAAATCTGTCCCGATGCCCACGATGTCCCCGATTTAACCACGTTCCGTTACGCTCCCCCACGATCACCCCGATTCGACTCCACGCTCTGTTACGTTCGCCACGATGCTCTGGAATCGGGGACATCGTGGTAATCGTGGCCAGATGTAAACCTAGCATTATGATATGACAACATACCAGTATTCGCATATTTTTTAAATAGTATTAAACAATACATATTGCAGGTTAGTCTATAATAATAACTGTGGCCTAAATAGTACAATCACGCATGAATCTTCCAAGGCTTGTGTGGGTCAATTTATAGGGCAATAATTTAATGGACAAACACACAAATGCGTGCTTCGTTACTGCTGTCAAGTGGGTGGGTGTCACATGTCGGATACATATATAGGCTATTGTTCGATAGCTTTTAGCGACAAGATGTTGACTTGTTATTACCACACCCCGATTGTCTGTTGAATCACGGAAATTAAAATTCTATTAAAACAGCCGGCATTAATACAAAGGAAGCGTAATAGTTCAATTGGGTATTCAGAAATAGTTCACCGACCTTCTTTAATATATTACGACTGTTACACTGTTATTTAAATAACCAGTATTGGTTCATCGAGGTACATATGTTAACGATTAGTAAATATAAATTTCTAATGATTCAACTAATTTACTTATAATTAGCTTAAAATGCCAAAAATTATAGTTATGCAAAATAGTCGTAAAAAATCAAACTTATTAAATATGACAATAGACCATTTCACGAATCCTTGCAACACAAGGCTGGTTGATTTCTCAATACAATCTTCATCCTCTCAGCAATAGCTATAAAAAAACAGAAAAAATCGATTCTTTCGTTTAATCGAGAAACATTGCAATTACAGTTCGTCGAATTTGACATGTCTGTCAAACTTGAAAAGTAAAACTGAAAAATTACATGCGACGTTAAATTTATTATATAAATCGCGACATGTGTTATAAGTAACCACTTTTTAGTTAAAGCGACAAAAAGCATACAATAAGTTTAAGACGTTTAGTCACTAGTGGTTGTTAATTGCGAACGTTCTATTAATATCAGTCACAACAAATCTACATATATATTGTATATCTTCCATGACATGATCGCTTGTCATAATTTGGATGGTATGTTCTTTAAATATAAACATACTTAATTTCAATCACATATTTGCTAAACAAGTGAGTTGTATTGGGATTCAATATCACGTGTTTCCGGGTCCAAATATTTGTAACGAGCACTCTCCACATCAGTCCTAGACCTAATTGAACCATTTTATGACACATAAAACATGTTGCTGTGGGAGTAAATTATAAAATATTGAATAACAGTAATATTGAATAACAGTAATTGAGCATAATAGAGTTTGCGAAAATGAGTGTTCACTTTGTTTGCATATTTCGAATGAATGCATATTAATTGAATAAAACAAAAGATACATTTATGCTATTTGTTTTTAATCAAACCAATTTTAGGTCATAATCACCCAAAACCGTTCGAAACCACAAAGTGCATTCGGATTGAATTTTCCCGGGGTGTCCAAATGTAATGTTAGCTTTCGTATTTTTACCTTTTTTAAATTGTGTCTTTAAAATAAGAACTTTTTACTCAAGTGTTCAATGATAATGCTAGTGAATGGTTTTCGAACCACATATAAGAAATCAACAAAATTGTTGTATTTTTAATAAACGTTCCGTCGAGATGACGGCCGTCTATGAATTTGTGTTTACATGTTTGTTCATTAAGTGTTTTTGTGTGATAAGTTGCATCGCTATAACATATGACAATTGTGACTTGTAATAGGGGGTGACCATTTTCTAAAGCAGCGTCAAGCATTTCAACCAACAATTGTGAACGATTCATAAAATATTGAACCAACTGCTACAATGTTTATCGCAACAATATATATATCTTTGGGGAATGCATTTAATGTTTGCGAAATATGTGACTGAGAATTATGGACATAGAAACATCAACTGAAAATATATATAAAGCACTCAATTTTCTAAGATAAAAAAAACAGTTTAAAACTTAAATACATATAGGACAAGTACAAGTGTTAGTAGTAGAAGAAAAATTAGTTTTAGTAGTAGAAGAAGTAGCAGTAGTAGTAGTAGTAGTAGTAGTAGTAGTAGTAGTAGTAGTAGTAGTAGTATTAGTAGTAGTAGTAGTAGTAGTAGTAGTAGCAGCAGTAGTAGTAGTAGTGGTAGAAGTAGTAGTAGTAGTAGTAGTAGTAGTAGTAGTATTAGTAGTAGTAGTAGTAGAAGTAGTACTAGAAGAAGTAGTAGTAGTAGTAGTAGTAGTAGTAGTAGTAGTAGTAGTAGTAGTAGTAGTAGTAGTAGTAGTAGTAGTAGTAGTAGTAGTAGTAGTAGCAGCAGCAGCAGCAGCAGCAGCAGCAGCAGCAGCAGCAGAAGCAGCAGCAGCAGTAGTAGTAGTAGTAGTAGTAGTAGTAGTAGTAGTAGTAGTAGTAGTAGTAGTAGTAGTAGTAGTAGTAGTAGTAATAGTAGTAGTAGTAGTAGTAGTAGTAGTAGTAGTAGTAGTAGTAGTAGTAGAAGAAGAAGTAGAAGAAGTAGTAGTAGAAGAAGTGGTAGTAATGGCAGTGGTAGTAGTAGTAGTAGTACTAGTAGTAGTAGTAGTAGTAGTAGTAGTAGTAGTAGTAGTAGTAGTAATAGTAGTAGAAGTAGCAGTAGTAGCAGTAGTTGTAGTAGTATTAGTTGTTGTTATTGTTGTTTTTGTTGTTGTTGCTGTTGTTTTTGTAGTAGTAGTAGTAGTAGTAGTAGTAGTAGTAGTAGTACTAGTAGTAGTAGTAGAACAAGTAGTAGTTGTTGTAGACCTTTCTACAGATAAACCGATCACTAGAGAGCTAAGGAATAAAAGCAGTCAACAATGTAGAACTAATTAATAAAGCCCGCCAGTTCACTTATATATGAAATACTAGCCTTCCCAGTCAGAAATTGAATCTCTTTTTACGACATTAAAAATTATTAACGCATCATCCCATTTTCCTATAGACTGTTTTGTATTTGAACTAATTTGGTTTTAGCATTAATTAGCCGCCATAAAATGACAGTTCGAAAAGAACGCTGCCAATTCAAGCAAGATTCTGTTTTTGAAAGACTAATCCGCTTACCGACAATTTAATAGGGTGCATGGGCCGCAACATTGTCGCATCAGACGCGACCCTGTTTGCGGAATGACAATATAAGATACTGATCACGCTTAGAGGGGATTTACCACCAGCCCGTGGAGCTAGTAGCTACGGATTTGGTTGTGGAAGACAGTGACCCTATACACCATACATTACGAGTTCGTGAACATACATCGATACCTATTTTAGAAGGAGCTTAAATTGCAACCAAATCGATAACAATCTTATTGAGCTGTCGTCGTCGATCAACCTAGCTTAATGCAATGTATCTGACTTCGTTGTTCTTTTCCTTTTAGTTCCTCCCTCTTTTTAGCATTAGTAATTTCTAAAAATGTTTCACTCGAAAAAAATTGGTTATCGTAAAAGTGTTTATCAGGGTACTTCTCATTCGGCGAAAGGTGAGAAAATAACCTCACTCATATTTATGAGTAAATTTACTATTCTGTATAAGCAACCGATTTGGAAAGCATCATCCTAATAATCATCCTAATCTTCGTCTTTACATCGCCAATTTACTTGTTAGTCAAGCCAGTTTTCTTTCTTATAAATAATGACACACAGACAAATTAAGCATGGGTGTTTGTACATGAGAGAACGTTCTACACAAAAACATGCAAAAACATTGCTCCACTCTAACGTCTTAACAGTTAAACGGTAATAAACCGTTATGGCCCTTCTCAGTCTGTGCGCAATCAAACGCTAGCATGGGAACACGATCGGGTTAGGTTTTAACAGTTTAAGTTCGTGTTATGCCAGTTAAAAAGCCACTTAAATTAAGTTTTGCTTTACTTATTAAAAATATAATCAACAGCACGCATACATTAATATACTCGGTCACCATTCACGCTGTTGTAACTGGATTAAATGTTTTAACGTGCAGAATAATGAACGTTATGTTATGTTATATAATAAAACATGAAAATGATAAACCTGTATCGATTAAATGGTAAAAATATTTGTCGAACTTTTGAATGACAGGAGACACGTTTGAAAAAAGAAAGACGACGTTCCCTTAAAAAATAAGCACGAGGAAATATTATATAAGGTACAATGGGCAACTTTATTTCGACAGGGTCTTTTAGAAGATATAATATCTATTATTATGTTGAAAAAGTGCGATTAATAGAATACGTTGAATAGGAATATTAAGTCATACTGTGTTGTTAATGCGTCTACAGGTATATGTGAAACAGTTTACCTAATTCCCCTCTAGTTATTTATAATGACAATACTACACTGGACATGATCCACAATACCGGACATACTGGTGCCTAATTTAACGTTTAAATAAAATCGTAAATAATGATCGAGTACCAGCACAACTGTTAATCATAACTTATGCATAAAACACTTGAAAACGCTAGACAGAAAGTTTCGTTCGTGAACGTTATAAATGCCACAAAAATCCTCCATTTATTATATACTTCCTATTTAATTTAATATTCAGTTTCGATAAAATCTTGTTGTAATTATCACCACACTTTTAAAAGCGTGGTGAAATTATATTGATCTCCGCTTTTCTGTCCGTCCGTTCGGCCACTATCTCCTCCTACACTATTAGTACTAGAACCTTGAAACATACCCACATGGTAGCTATGAGCATATGTGCGACGGTGACGGCGACGGAATTTAGATCTGACCCCTAGGTCAAAAGTTATGGGTAAATAAATGGGTAAAATGGGTTTTAAAAAACTCATTTTACTAACAACATGCGACGCACATGATTATAACTTTTGACCAAGGGGTCAGATCAAAATTCCAAATAGTGAACCGTCGCACATATGCTCATAGCTACCATGTGTGTAAGCTTCAAGGTTCTAGTGCTAATAGTGTAGGAGGAGAACCACGTCCACCCAAAACTGTAAAATGTGTAAAAAAAAACAATCTCATTTTTCTAACAACACGCGACGCACATGATAATTACTTTTGACCCAGAGGTCAGATCAAAATGTCAAATAGTGAACCGTCGCACATATGCTCATAGCTACAATGTGTGTAAGTTTCAAGGTTCTAGTGCTAATAGTGTAGGAGGAGATAGTGGACAACCACGCTCACTCACAATTTTGTTTTAACATAACTTCTTCATTTATTCACAAGTTGACTTCAAATTAATACGGAACTTCTCTTATGACAACACGGTCTATCTCGACCATCCATTTTTACATTACCTACCCCAGGGCCATTAATAAAGGTAAAGGCAGATTGGTTCCCGTCCTCTTTCAAATTTATCAAGAGGTCCACAGGTATTACTTCCCCGTATACCCACATTTTGTTTTGTACCTAAAAATTTTCGTACCCAAATTTTTTCGTACTAAATTTTTTGTTCATACCAACATTTTTTTTCGAACCTAATATTGTTCGTACCAAATTTTTTTTTCGTACCAAATTTTTTTTTCGTAACCAAATTTTATCGTACCCCAATATTTTTCGTTCCCAATTATTTTTCGATACCAAATTGTTTTCGTACCCAATTTTGTTCGTACCCGAATTTGTTCGTATCCCAATTAATTTTCGTACCCAACTTTTTTTCGTAACAATTTTTTTTTTCGTACCCATTTTTTTCATACCCAATTTTTTAACATAACTTTTTCATTTATTCACCAATTGACTTCAAATTAAGTCTTAACATCTCTTATGACAACACGGTCTATCTCGACCATCCATATCCACAATACCCATCCAACACAGGCAACTTATAACATCTTTGCGGCGTGGGGATACGCGTCGGCCTCTGCCGCGCCACTTCTAGTTTCATCTGTATTGGCAATTGTTATCAGAATAGCAATATAACATTAATAAGTAACTTATATTTCCTAGTGTGTTAAAACCATCTGAATTTTGCGTTTCTGTACATTTGCATACTTAGTAATTGTAATGCATTTTCTTTTACCAACAAATACTTAAAATACTTGGGGACGAAATGAAGCAATTTCCAATTTCCAAATAACTGGTTTATTCAAAATCGTTAATAAAAGACGACATCTACATATATAGTAATACAGACCAATATAAAACATAAAACTCATAGAACCTGAATTAATTTCATCTCCCTTTTTTACCATAAACTACTTTTGCAAAGTAAAAGCATTATCACACGGATAAATACGATCAACATATGAAACGAGAACTACTTTTTCTAAATGGTAGCCGTTTACTTATTTAAAAAAAATCTTATTGAATGACATCAAAACACTTAAGGGCACTGTTGTTCTACAATGTTTTATACTTTCCTGTATTATAGTCATAATTATGACACTCTATCATACTTATTATTTAAAAGTTGTTTTGCTTCTGGGGTTTTTTTGGGGGATGGGGGTAAAAATTGTCACTTTTGTTAAAATGAAGCCATTCTGGGAGGAAAAGTGTTCGTCACACAAACACTGAAACACAAGAACGTTTGGGTTATATGCATCTAGATTGTGAGATGTGTTTTTAGAATTTCTATACTAGATTCAGATATATGTACTTGTTCCACCTGATGTTCGATTTGCGCGTAAATCTTATCATTTTCATGACACAAAGCTGATAACAGTTAAAAGTCCTGATCACTGAACGTTCATAAAAACTCCTAACATACATCTAAAGTTACATTGCATATATACACTAAATACAGAAATATAAAGTAATTACACGCAACACTTAACATGAAGCACAAAATGTTGTGATTACATGTGATTAAACGCAACATTTTGCTATTGACCTCACACAAAGACTTCGGACGCATCAGTGAAGTTTTAATTGAATACATGTCGTACACAATGGGACATAGTTCTACTCTACTGTAGGTAAGCATCCTGGATCAAAGTCAGTGACATTAAGCTATAATACCAAACAAATGTGTGAATTATGAATTTGGATACTTGCAATAGAATCATTTACATAGGGATGTTGCACGCTCACCTTAACCCAAGCTTTTCACTGACGAAGAATTCGACGGCGACATGGGATAATTAGTGGTAAAATTTGGTAAATAGTAAGGCTCAAAACTCTGGAAACTTTCTTACGCACACCCGCTTTTATTTTATGACGTCGCTTTTATGAAGATGTGCCTAAAAATCATATGGCAATTATGTTTACCTTATTAACGAATACAATATTGCACTTCAAAAACAATTAGTTTAAACATCGGGTGGTGCATGATATGTCAAAATTCGGAAGTATGTTTTTGCTTCGATTCTTGTTTAAAAAAAAATTTATCGAATTTAATCAATGCAGTACAGGGAAGAAAATAAACGTGAATAGTGAAACTATCATAAGTTGATAAAACATCGTTAAAAACAAAAGATCAGTAAATCTTAAAATTATTCACTTTTAACATTTTAAGTGTGGATTGCATCAGTCATCAGTAATTAAGATATTACTTAAATTGTCACGAGAATAAACTCTGTATTAAATTGGTTCAATAACTAGGAAGGACTATGCCATGGATATAGCGTTTGTAAGTTCTGTGCATGCACGTGTAACTTCCAAAACAGGGAGACGGTGTTTCATTTGATCATTGTATTTATTCGCCATATGCATTGTACAGTTTAATACAAACATCGCTGAAATACTTAGAAATTAGAGTACACATGTTACAATAATGCATGCCATTGCTACAAAAATACAACACAAAAATACTAAATTAGTATTATAAAACGATTCGACCAATTTCAACGAGCTTTTATTTCTATTAGTTAAATGCGTTCTTTGGATAACTGCAGAGGCTATTTTGCAGCTACTTCGGAGACCATGAATTGTAGGGGTTACCATTCTACGTCTAAAGTTATAAATATATCGTTTTATTGTGAGACATAAAATGTTATACTTTTAAGATTGTTACCAACTGATCCCAATATAAATATTTTACAATAAAAATTGAAATTGTTATCAATGTTTTAATAGCAGATGTGATGTGATGTAAAGACATTTGTATGACATTGCAACTCCAAAATAAATGAACAAGAGTCTCTGTTTCTGTTTTACAGAAAGTAAATTTGTCAGAGTCACTAATTTTCATTTTCTTTAACATATTATTTGTGGCTAGTATGTTGTGAGTCAGTCTCATTTGAAACCATTGGTTATATGAATCTTTTGAGATTTTAAATACCCATGCATGAAGACTTGCCCATTCTGAGCTTTCTATTCTGAAAAGGCTGTTCGATTTTACTTGGCCTGTTTGATTGTCATTGTTCAAAGATTGTTCAGGGCTTTATTTTTTAAGTATAAGCATTCTCTAAAAAGCTTTCAATGTCAATATATTTGTATTTCTGCAGGATTAGCGTATAAGTTCTTATAAATAATTATGTTTCTTTTAAAATTTTTGATTGTTCATATATAACATTGCCTTCATGCGTTTCTAAGAACGGTATTGTTTTGTTTGTGCAGTTGTACTTTTCTAAATTGCAAAAAAAATGTGTTGGGTTTTCTCCATTTTCTATCCAATCAGCTCTTGAACGAATTATACTTCCTTTAGTTTTTTCTTAACTTTTATAAATTGTTGTTCATTTTGGAGATTTATCAATACCGTTTCATTATCCTGATTCAAATTATTCTCAAGATTTTTTTTTTTAATTAACTCATGTTCTCTATGAAATTGGCATTTTCTTAGATGAATAAGAAATTGTAGAGCCTCTGATTTCCACTAAAAGTGTTTCTAAGAAAAGCTGATCGTTAATTTGAAATTCTATATTCTCATTACAGACTGATAAAATATTTTCGAAATTATACACTGGTAGAGCATATTGTATTTTAAGTTGTTATATTTTATCATAAATGTAAGTAAGATAGTCTTGGTCTAAAAGATGAAAGTTGTTAAATGTCCAAAGCCCTTTACCATGTGGAATATTTTCAAAGTCCAAAGTTAAATTTATAACTGAATGGTCAGAACGATAACTAATACCAATTTTACAATCTCTGATATGGCGTACGTTATCATGCGTAACCAAGAAACAAGAGGGCCAAGATGGCCCTAATTCGCTCACCTGAGAGTATTCGGTTCATTCAATCTTTACCAAATTCAAACTTGACCTAGATATTGTCAAGACAAACATCCTGGTCAAGTTTCATCATTATTTCATCTGCGAGTCATCATCAATGTACCTATAAAGTTTCATTATCTTAGGCGTAAGTATTCTTGAGTTATCATCCGGAAACCATTTATCTAAGTTGAGTCACCGTGACCTTGATAGCCATTGTGTGAATACGTTTTTTGGCACTGTGACCTTGACCTTTGACCTAATGACTTGATAATCAATAGGGTTCATTTGCGAGTCATGATCAATATACCTATGAAGTTTCATGAACCTAGGCATAAGCGTTGATGAGTTATCATCCAGAAACCATTTTACTATTTCAGGTCACCGTGACCTTTACCTTTGACCTAGTGACTTGAAAATAAAAAGGGGGTTATCTTCGAGTCATGATCAATGTACCTATGAAGTTTTATAATCCTAGGCATAAGCGTTCTTGAGTTATCATCTGGAAACCATTTTACTATTTCGGGTCAGCGTGACCTTTACCTTTGACCTAGTGACCTGAAAATCAATAGGAATCATCTACGAGTCATGATTAATGTACCTCTGAAGTTTCATGATCCTAGGCCTAAGCGTTATTGAGTTATCATCCGGAAACCATTTTACTATTTCGGGTCATCATGACCTTGACCTTTGACCTAGTGAACTTGAAAATTATTTGCAAGTCATGATCAATGTATCTATGAATTTTCATGATCCTAGGCATAAGCGTTCTTGAGTTATCATCCGGAAACCATTTTACTGCTTTGGGTCACCGTGACCTTGACCTTTGACCTAGTGAACTGAAAATCAAAAGGGATCATCTGCGAGTCATAATCAATGTATCTATGAAGTTTCATGATCCTAGGCATAAGTGTTCTTGAGTTATCATCCGGAAACCATTTTACTATTTCGGGTCATCGTGATCTTGACCTTTGACCTAGTGACCTGAAAATCAATAGGTGTCATCTGGTAGTCATGATCAATGTACCTTTGAAGTTTCATGATCCTTGGCATAAGCGCTCTTGAGTTATCATCCGGAAACATCTGGTGGACGGACGGACCGACATGAGCAAAACAATATACCCCCTCTTCTTCGACAGCGGGGGGGGGGGCATAATGAGAAAACTTCCCCCCTCCCAGCAGCCATGTTATTCAACTGACCGGAACCATTTTTTAACTAAACTCTCGTATCAAGGAAACAAATGTTCTGAGCAAATTTCATGAAAATTGGGCGAAAAAAGTGACTTCTACTGTGTTCACATGTTTTCACTATATACATATAGTGAAAAATGCCCCGCCCACTGGCGGCCATGTTTTTCACCGATTCCGACCATTTTCAAACTCGTCCGAGATATCAATAAAACCAATGTTTTGACAAACTTTCATGATGATTGGGCACAAATTGTGACTTCTAGAGTGTTAACAAGGTTTCTCTATAGCCAAATAGGGAAAACTGCCACTATATACATGTAGAGAAAAATGCCTAGTTTTATTACCGATCTCGACCATTTTCGAACTCGTCCGAGACATCAATTGAACCAATGTTTTGACCAAATTTCATGATGATTGGGCAAAAATTGTGACTTCAAGAGTGTTTACAAGGTTTCTCTATAGCCATATTAGGAAAACTTCCCCGTCCACTGGCGGCCATGTTTTTCAACGGATCGGAACCACTTTTAGGATTAACCAAGATATGATTAAGACAAACATTTTGACAAAGTTACATGAAGATTGGACATGAAATGTGACTTCTACAGTGTTTACAAGGTTTTCTTTTTTTGACCTAGTGACCTAGTTTTTTCACCCGGCACAACCCAGTTTCGAACTCGGCCGAGATTTTATTGGGACAAAGCTTCTGACTTAGTTTCATGAAGATGGGACAACAAAAGTGGCCTCTAGAGTGTTTACGAGCAAATGTTAACGGACGGACGGACGGACATTCGACGGACAAAGACCGGTCACAAAAGCTCACCTGAGTAATCAGGTGAGCTAAAAAGATGCAATGATTATAATGCGCACATGTCAGATGGATAACAAAGTTATAAGGTGTTCAAAACATCTACATGATAAATTCCATTTTTGATTGTTTTAATAAGAAAATTATGTGACCTAGTGACCTGAAAATCAATAGGGGTCATCTGCAAGTCATGATCAATGTACCTATAAAGTATCATGATCCTAAGCATAAACGTTCTTGAGTTATCATCCAGAAACCATTTTACTATTTCGGGTCACCTTGACATTGACCTTTGACCTAGTGACTTGAAAATCAATAGGGGTCATCTGCAAGTCATGATCAATGTACCTATGAACTTTCATGATCTTAGGCATAAGCGTTCTTGAGCTTTCATCCGGAAACCATTTTACCGTTTCGGGTAACCGTGACCTTAAACTTTGATCTAGTGACCTGAAAATCAATAGGGATCATCTGTCACTCACAATCAATGTACCTATGAAGTTTCATGATCCTAGGCATAAGCGTTCTTGAGTTATCATCCAGAAACCATTTTACTCATTCGGGTAACCGTGACCTTGACCTTTGACCTAGTGACCTCAAAATCAATAAGGGTCATCTGTAAGTCATGATCAATGTACCTATGGGGTTTCATGATCCTAGGTGTAAGCGTTCTTGAGTAATCATCCGGAAACCATTTTACTATTTCGGGTAACCGTGACCTTAACCTTTGATCTAGTGACCTCAAAATCAATAGGGGTCATCTGCGAGTCATGATCAATGTACCTATGAAGTTTCATGATCCTAGGCCTAAGCGTTCTTGACTTATCATTCGGAAACTATCTGGTGGACAGACATACGGACCGACATGACAAAACAATATACCCCCTCTTCTTCGAAGGGGGGCATAAAAAAGTGACTTCCATAGTGTTCGATCACAAGGTTTGACCGAAACCATTTTTTAACTCAACTCTCGTATCAAAGAAACAAATGTTCTGACCAAATTTCATGAAAATTGGGCAAAAAATGTGACTTCTAGAGTGTTAACATGTTTTCAAAATATACATATAGAGAAAAATGTCCCGCCCACTGGCGGCCATGTTTTTTCACCGATCCGAACAATTGTCGAACTCGTCCAAGATATCAATAAAACCAATGTTTTGACCAACTTTCATGATGATTGGACACAAATTGTGACTTCTAGAGTGTTTACAATGTTTCTCTATAGCCAAATAGGGAAAACTGCCACTATGTACATAAAGAGAAAATTGCCCCGCCCACTGGCGGCCATGTTTTTTCACCGATCTAGACCATTTTCGAACTCGTCTGAGATATCAATTAAATCAATGTTTTGACCACCATTTATGATGATTGGGCAAAAATTGTGACTTCTAGAGTGTTTACAAAGTTTCTCTATAGCCAAATAAGGAAAACTTCCCGCCCACTGGCGGCCATGTTTTTCAACAGACAGGAACCACTTTTGAACTCAATCAAGATATCATTAAGACAAACATTTTGACAAAGTTACATGAAGATTGAACATAAAATGTGACTTCTACAGTGTTTACAAGGTTTTCCTTTTTTTGACCTAGTGACCTTGTTTTTTACCCGGCACAACCCAGTTTCGCACTCGGTCGAGATTTTATTGGGGCAAAGCTTTTGACCAAGTTTCATGAAGATGGGACAAGAAAAGTGGCCTCTAGAGAGTTTACAAGCAAATGTTAACGGACGGACGGACATAAGACGGACAAAGACCGGTCAGAAAAGCTCACCTGAGCAATCAGGTGAGCTAAAAATTAAGCATGGCCTGTTGCAAAGGATTCGCTCAACGCCAGGAAAATTGCTTTCGTTCCACATGTATATCTCTGTACGGATCATGTAATTTTTTATCATTGATAAAGTTTATTAACGTGTTTGTTGCGTTTACATTATTATTATTTGATTTGTAAGTACAATAATCAAGATTTGTATTAAACACTTAATTAACATCAACACACCAAATTAATGATTCGTTCCCAATATTTTAAATAAGAGAAAATATTTTTTTGAAAGAAAGTGGGGCTGTCATTATTTGGTCCATACACATTAATAAGAGTAAATTGTTTCCCCTGTAAATAAAGGTTTAAGATAATATAGTAACCAATCTCATATGAAAAAATTTGGTTGACCTTCACAGCTTATCCTTTTAAAACTAGAATCCCAACCACTCGAAAATTAGATTTCGAAAAACTGAGAAAGGCTTCTGCATTCCACATCGAATATAAAAAAATTTCCATGTCTGATGTGAAGTGCAAATATTGTAAACAAAATATATGCGCATTCGTTTCTTTAAAAAAATGAAAAACATCTGGTATTTTCTGGTGGAGAAGCCTCTGCTATTATATGAGATAATGTTTTAATTATTCATAATTGCTAATACTACACAATAAAACCACTTGTATAAGAAAATTAAAACTAACGATGTAGCACTAACATGTGCATAAGTTCGTAAAACCTTCATAAGCTTAACACACAGCATGGCAAACATACACAAATAAACAGAAAACAATATAAACAATGGCAAAATAGTGTGGAATATAACATATGTAGTGTAGAAACAGTGAAGGATAATATGCCCTAAATATAACATTAATATTTGGTATCGCAGGTTTTCAAAATTTATTTTAGAAATTTGTTGATATTCATCATAATTTGGAAACGTTTATATGTGTATTCTTTATTTGAGTTTAAGTAATAGAGTTTACTTAAGCATTATTACCTAATTGGTATATACAAATTAACACTATTTTCATGACAGAGAAATAAAAGCAATACAATTACATTTATTTTAAGAATTGTTACCTAAAATTAGTGTTCATATTTTGCTTACTATTATTGTTGAGAAACAACATATAAACAATACACAGACATAAAAAAGCACATTGTACATTTTGTATACATCAGAACTTTAAAAAATACAATGATATTATTTACATCTATTGGTGTGTCGAATGCTGTTTGACAAGTATATATACAACACAATATCAATGTAAGCTTTAATACTATCAAAACATTGAAAAGCTTTATTTTGTTTAGTGTGGTATTTTTTTTAAGTGCTCCGATAGTTTTAGCAAAGAGTAAACTATCACTGTAATTGTTTTCTTAAATAAATTAATTTACTCCACAATGGTAAACACATTTTCTAAACCATTTAAAATGACCTTTGTACTCAAGCCTATCTTTTTTGCGATAGCAAGGGGTGTGTCGGGGAGCATGCAACTTTGTTTTTGCCAGAAGCCTAAAATTTACGTCTTATACGTATATAATAAAACCATAGATTTCATTATATATGTATGGCATAAAATTCCAATGCTAAACCAACGTTTCAAACTTTAGATTCTATGATCACGAGTGAATTAAAATCGATAATCCACCAAATCCAACACATTTTCTTTTTATTTTATGCCTTTTTTCACAGTTTATATACATTGTTCAAGAGTTTTCTAAAGAATTTCGCTGGGATAATGACGTCATTTCGTCAAAAAATGACGTCATTTCACAGTAAACAGTGAAAATTATCGATAATTTTCACTGATAATTTTCACTGTTTGAAACAGTGAAATTATAAGTTTTAATCCACTGATATTTCTCTATAAACCACCGGAAAGCATAAAATAAATGACTTTATTTATAATCAACAAATCAATCTTGTACTAGTTTTTGCATCGTGGACTTTATGGCTTATTGAAAGCGTCAAAGAGCTTTCAAACCTTTAGTATTTGACATTTTGGCATAGTCAATGACACGAACACAATGAATAAGGTACAACGAAACTCATCAAGTTTATATTTGTAGCTGTTTTGGCATAATTCAGTGTTGATGTTTCGTCAGAAAGCTTTCACTAACCCCTCAATCAAATAAAATACACACCTCGTTTGATAGCAATTCATTTTTACGACTATATAATGTAATGAAGTTAACTGTTCAATCCTGTCTTGTAATCATCATAACATGTATCTGATGATTACGGGCAGGCTACATTACGAACGTTAAAAAGTAATTAAATCTTAAATGTGAAATGTGTATACACTTTTGAAAACGTTCATTATTTTATTGCGACTTGTCCCTTGTCTTGATGAAACACTGATAAAACATGTGGTCAATGTATGACCAAATTCGTTCTTGATCAATTGCATGTATTGTCCTTACCACTTTCAGCACGTGTTCGTCGGACATCTTTCAATTCTTCATTAATCAAATCAAGTCGTTTTTTCATTTCCTCAACATGCATCTTTATATTTGCATGTGTTTGGTGTGAATCTCCAAGTGAACTATATTCTTCTCCAGTGCGCAACTGTAAGTTAATAAAAAAAGGTAGTAAAAGTACATTAGTTTCATCGATATCAAATTCGGTAGGTTTGCGTGATTGCATAATTATCATAAGCTTAACAGCAATATAGAACTTAACTATAACATTAAAATATTAAAACTATACGATAATGTATGTGAAACGATAAAATAGTTCAAAGCAACTTCAGACATCAAATTTACTATGCTCCGCGCTAAAAGTATGAGATTTTTATAATGATACGCAATCGAACATACTCATACTTACCTCCAGCAGTGTCTTCTCTGCTTGTTCGATAACTGCATGAAAATATAATAAATTGTACTTATATATTATTATAATTTATGATAACCCCATGTAGCTACAAGAAGCTACTGTTGCTACAAGAATACTTTACAGAGGCATTATGCTCACACCGCATCGGTATGTAGTAATTATTTAAGTGTGAATACGATAAATAAGCCGTTGACAAAAAGCTATTTGTAATGGCTGCTTCTTGTCCTTCCAATTTGAAACAATTACTAGGGTCGACACGTGTACAAATTAAACCTGTCGAAATATGCGAGGGAAGATTTTTTGAACAGGATTAATGATAAATATTGTTTTCTTCTCTGTTTATTCCTACATATCAATGTAATTGGACTGACGATTCAATATAGAACATTTGATGGATGACACTTTAACACTTAGGCATTAAGATTAACATAAAAAATATTCTAAACTAAAAAAACATGTGTACCAAGATGACAAAATCTAATACGATTTGTTCACAAGTTCCCTAAAAATACTTGAACGAATTGATGACAATAAACAACCAGTGGGTTAACGATAGAAAGCTTTTTAAAATTTTATATTTTCAATTACTTGTTAGATGTAATTAATATATGTTAGCAGCAACTGTCCTTAAAATTTTCCCGATATATATATAAACACACACTGTATTCTTAAAATTTAATACATTTAAATCAAATTTAGAAAGTAAAAAAGCAGTCCCTAGTCAGGCTAATGAGATATAATTGGGACATATTTCACCAAAAATGTTCAATATCTCATCACTTAGCTTTAAACACAGAAATATAAATTTGAAGAGTTCAAACACAGAGTTCAATAACTATGATTACCTTTGCGCATCTCTCGTTCAGTCGACCCCGTTTCCTAGATCAAAGAACATCAAGAGTTGAAACTTAATCCAAAATAACGGTACATGTTATCCAGATCAGTGAAGCGTGTACTTATACAAACGTTAGCTGGAGCTTTAAGTTTGTGACCCGATCAAAACAATTTGCAACGAGTAAAGCTGAGGTATAGAGCGAATATGTTTACGATTTAAACTCTTATAACTTTCTTACTGATGTGGCTTGAAAATGTGCGGCATTTCAACAATTATACCCAGTAATAAAGTGTATAAAACGATAAAATGGCAACATTCTTCCAAATTAATATTTTGACACACTGTCTGTATTTGATTTCGTTACATTCCACATTGACGGCTGTAAAACAAACTTCATGAATTGTTTCGATATGACACTTAACGATGTTATTACATAATAATGAATCGATATTTGTTTTTACTCACCCTCGAACAAAAAGGTTTATATTGAATGTTCCCAGCTCGCTTTTTTTTTCAATAACTTATAATGTGGATAAGAGCAAGTATCAGTTTTCATTGATTATGTAATACCAAGTATAATCATAAATAAGCATACAAATTATATTGTTCAAAGACAATTACCTGTTGTAGGAAATGCGTGTGTGGTTCAGCATCTGAATTTTCCATGCCAGATGTGGTCTGGTACAACAGATGTTTGTAGATTCAAATGCTCGTTTTTATTATTGTTTTGCATATATATTCATACGACACATGAACACTAAAATGGTGTTCGTGTGTCGTATGAATAGATATAATCGCGGGAATTAATTGTGGCCACAAATAAATAAAAACGAGCATTTTGTATCTACAAAAATCTATGTAATCATACCTCATTTAGCGTTGAAAATTTGGCTTTTGCTATAAGGAACACTGATGTTTAAGGTGTTAACTTTATTTTACGAAATACTTACCGAAATTTTCGTAGATTTTGAGCGTTATAGAGACTTTAAAACAAGGGCGCGGTATAAATTGCAGCTTCTCAATCAACATGGATATTATTTTAAAGGGGCCTTTTCACGTTTCGGTAAATTGACAAAATTAAAAAGAAATGTTTTGGATTCGCAAATTTTCATTGTAGTTATGATATTTGTGAGGAAACAGTAATACTGAACATTAACCATGCTCTAAAATATCCATATTATACATCTTTTGGACGATTTAAAAACCTAAACATTATAAAGCGTTGCAACGCGAAACGATTGAATAACTTGGAGGGTTTTTTGTTGTCGTTATATTTTGTGATTCTACGAAATTTGCTTATATATAGTATACCATTCATCACTCATCGTATGAGCGCGGATGGCTGAGTGGTCAAAGCAAAAGGCTTTAACTCCATGGGTCAGTGGTTCGAGCCCAGTTGAGGGTTACTTTTTTCTTTATTTATTTTATTATTTTTTTACTGGAGCTTTTAAGATCCAATGTTTACATTTATCAATATAAAGCATTTAATGACAAACTTCAATATATTCCAAAATCTGTGAAAAGGCCCCTTTAAAACGCAGTCAATATAGAGGAAAAAGGACAAACGCATTAGGTTACACAGTTGTTTTAAGATTTGACATTCTCAATAGTTTGTGGACGCATTTGACCCAGATTACTCAGCCTATATTTTGGAAAGATAACCAAATTTCATCACAATTGAGTAATAAAAGTGGAGTCTGCAGACCTATTGTTTTTGACAAATGAGACCCAGAAAAGTCTGAGAATTTTTTTTTCAAGATTCTGTCATTAAAATTGCCTGTAGAGGGGAATAAGATCTTACCTGCTTACCTTGTTTACGCACGTCACCCAGATCCCAAGGTGGCCAAAATATGGTCTAAATAAGCAGTATGACCATGTTTTTGAAAGATTAATATGTCCTCTAAAGTGGGTACGAGCTTAAAATTGGCGACGCACACAGCGCACCGCACGGTGCACAATGACGTGCATAGGGCTATCATAATAGATCACATGCAGCATTTCGTCACTACGTGTTAAGGTTACTTCAGAATGATTATAATTAGCGTAAGCCTCTCATGTAACGATGCCACCTGTTGTCCGGAAAATACGGCACATTAAAGAAAATCAAAGTGACGCCGGAGAGCAGCCAATTTGAACTCAGAAGCATTATTTGAACAAACTTTGTAGATGAACACTTTGTTATGTTACATGCCACATATTAAATCACTAAGACTTGAATTTCAGAAGATTGTTTAAGTTTCCACTTTTTAAATGTATTATAATACTTGTGACCTTACACATCCAGCGAACCGGAACGATTTGAAAATCTTTGAAAAGGTTGCACCCAATGATCGTTCCTGTAAAATTTCGCTATGCATAACATTTAACATATGTAAAAAGGTTAACATGACCAAGTAGTAAGGGTAAAACGTTTGTGCACGCACGAACTCACACATTTAGATAGCGTGAACCAACAGGGGAGGCAACTCGTGACGTCACATTATGGGCAGTAAACAAAATGTCGCTCTTTATTAATTCGCTTTACATGCGTCTTAATTACGTTTAAGATCTATTTTCTGATTGGATTAAACAGTCCGAAATCACCCAACTAAAAAATCGAAACACTAATCTGCAAGAACATTTAATTTCATGTGGCATGCAAGCTATTTACAACACAAAAAAGTTTGGAATATTTGCACGGCCGTTAATCACGCGCGCCACCTCTTTTTTTGAGATGCATTAATAAATAAGCAAATGCTGCTTCCGAGGTGGCGCTCAGGCCCGTATGTTTTGTAATGTAACGGATTATTATTAAAAATCGGCCAATTCAGTGCGATCCAGCGATTATATATTCATCCAAAGATGTACAGAAACATACAGTCACAACCGACTTGGAAACATGAGGACTTTTATAGGTTTTGGCATGGTACAATTCGTAAAAGCATATCGATGTATTTTGCCTATGTGACGAGCAAATTCCCAGCCAATTAAACCGCTCATTACATGAAACGATTGCTTTGAGCCTGTGCAAGTTAATGCGTGCACAAAAACATCGCCTACCAGCCGATCTAATAGATAAATTTGCACTTTTCAAACAGAGATGGAGCCAATGCCAAGGAGGTGGCGCTCAGATTAGGCGGTGGCGCCAATGCACATTTATAGCTATTTTAAAGTGAAATACTTTATGTTATGGTTACTATGAGGTTTACATGACATACATTATTTTGTGTAATTTGACTTCTTTGGAACATTTGAGTCGCGTGCGTTTTTAATTAGAAAAAGTAGTTTTCTAATAATGTCTTGCTAGATTTAAACGTTCGTCCTTGTAAGATAAGAACATTTAACATGTATTATACAAAAATGTTAACGGAAAAAGACCGAGATATCTTCATTTGTTTTGGAATCGATAGGCGGAAAAACAACATATATGAGCCTAAATAAGATTCGTTGACGTTGCCCTTTTAGTAAATTAAGCATTTGGATTTAGGGACACATATCATCGTTTCAAAAAGAAGTATTTTTTTATTAAAATCCGTGAATTATCATATTGTTTACAAATATTTCTGTCGATGAATTATTTTCATAATGTTGAACATTAAGTTATTGGTTTTATTGAGTATTAAAATTGTTTGGTGTATATCGCACAATTTGTTTTATTCATGTTGGTGACTTCTTAATTGAGTTGAAGACTTATATATTTAAAATACATCTTATTTATAATAGAATGTGTTTATGTACTGTCGAGATATGGATCTTCGTATGTACGTTGAAAAATAAATTAAACATACCAAATAATATTATCTATCAAATGTACGTCATGTGATAATGTCATTGCGATACGACTGTACATCCTGCTTTAGCACCACCTCCTATCATTAGCGCCGTCTCTTATGCATTGGTTCCATCTCTTTTGGGAAAAATGCAAAATTATCTACTACGTCGGCAAGAAGCCAATATGTGTGTGCATGCAGCATCTAATGTATGTTGTACACAATCGATTGATGCCGTTAGCGATTTAATTGGGTGGAATTGTTCTTGTCACACAGGAAAAACTCATCGAACTGCTTTTTAAAACTCCACCATGCCACAACTTATATAAGTTCTCACTTTTTTATGGGTTGAGAATGTATGTTTCTGTACATTTTTTGGATGAATAAATCTTCGCTGAATCGCATTACATTGCCCGATTTTTAAAATAATGCAAAATATGTTGAAAACAAATATACAAAACCTTATCATCTTGTAAATATCCATGAAATTTCAAAACATCAAAGCCTGAGCGCCACTTCGGAAGTTGCATTTGCTCGTTCATAA
Organism: Dreissena polymorpha; assembly: GCF_020536995.1. Lineage (NCBI taxonomy): Eukaryota > Metazoa > Mollusca > Bivalvia > Myida > Dreissenidae > Dreissena > Dreissena polymorpha. The sequence continues at coordinate 61,600,398 of NC_068360.1, read as the reverse complement.
ATGCATCTCAAAAACGAGGTGGCTCGCGTGATTAACGGCCGTGATTTGTTTTCACGGTTAAAGACAGTGTTCCTGGCTGAAATCAATGCGCTATTACTTGAAACTCATATATTACGATGCATCGGTATGCCTCAGGAAAGCAGGAAAGTGGTATAATATTTGCGGAAAACATGATTTTTGATTAAATTTTGTGTCTGTCAAAATTTTCCGAGTGGTTACGGAAATTACTGATCGTACAGGCATATTAAGAGACAAAGGCCAAAGGACAGAATAGCTTTCATATTTCAAGTGTATCGGCCTTGAAATTATCAACCAGTAATAGTCAGTAAAATTAAAAGCTCTGGTGCAGTCATTTTGTTTTTCGGAAACCGTGTCATGCTTTTTTTTGAAAACCGACGATCGATAATTTCCGTAACCATTCGAAAAATTTCACCTTACAAGTTTTCATCAAAATTCTTATATTTTCCGAAAATAGTCTACCACTTTTTTGTTGTATACCAATACTTAAATGCTTTAAAAGAAATATTACTATTGAATTTGGTCAGGAACTCTCTATATAATTGCTAAAAAGACGCCTCAAATTTAGCGCATAAAATAGTGAAAAAACATATTTCAGTTTATCCTTCTTTTCGATAGTTTCATCAATTCCTATAACTTCGTCCATCCACTTATTTGGGGAATTATTACACATATCTGATAAATCTTGAGTAACATTTATATCTTTGTGTTTAAAACATTAATTCCCAAAAAAAATTGGGTAAACACAATATTGATATTATATATAGGCTGTAAATTATTAGTTAAATTTGCTACACATGTTAAACAAAATGCTAATAATTTTCAAAAATATTCAATTTAAAAAAGTATGTTTTTCTTCATTAGTCTAAAACAATATTAATTAATTGATATATTTAAACAATATTACAAACATAAAATGTTTTCCTAGAAAAATGATTACATAACAGATTGATAGGAAGATAGGAAGTTATCACTGGGTTGCTAGAGTGCCATCCTAGAATTGTCATGTTACCTAGCAAGTACTTGATATGTCAATTACTTTGCCTTCATTTTCTTGTAAAGATATGAACTGTTAAAATAAATATCTAACATTTGGTGAAAATAATTTCATGCAGTATAAAAAGTCAATAAACTCTTAAAAGTGGCTGAATATACTAGAAAATAGGCTATGTGCTTATTGAAATAAAAAACAAAACACTGACATTTTAACATCCTTCATTATGAATTTTCTTATCAAAAGTGTTATTTTTAGTTAAAAAAGTATAAACATTTTCAAGAATAAGCATCATAATTACAAATAATTTGTAGAGTTGTGCATTTTATCCTGTAATCTCAAAGTACCACTTTTTGATTAGTAAACCAATAACATTATTTAAAAGTTCTCGACCCCTTGTTCAGAAAAACAATCATACATTTTTTTCGGAGTTATTCGTTAAAGCAAACAGAAAATACTTTTTGAAACTCTAAATAGTATTCCTGCAATCATATGTCATCAATTATTAATGTTTTAAAAAATGAATGGTTCATGCTAACATTTTTTAGAGATTGAGCATAGACGTGTAGAGTGACCTACCAACAGACGGAGTGACCAACCCAGCGACATAAGCAAATCACTTAACCATGTCATCTTCAGTATGAGATTGGAGGTTAGGGTTGCCATATACTTCGAAAGTGACGTTCAAAAGCTACGTGAACAGTTGATTAGCCTCTAGTGTATACCTGTGCACCTATGATAGCTGCATGTACTGGGCCTGTACCATCTGCATTGCCTGCACAGCTCACAACAGAAAGCACCCCTGTTTGGTCACTGTCCTCGGAACCTCTGTGACCGCTGGCCCAACGGATTCGTCTTATCATCTGTAACACATTAAGATTAAATGACCCTTCCAGACGTGTTATAAATATTTAAAAATAATCATCATAAACATCACAATGAAACAAATGCAATATCCAACAAGCCGTTAAAGTAGACCTGTAAAGACAATATTTTGGTGACTTTATATCTTATTGTGAAAAAAACAGACAAAGGACCATTATTCTGGTAAAACTGGTCGCAGCAAAAATCCGTTTTATTTATAATTTGGATTTTTTTCTGATATCAGTTATTGAACAAAAAAATGAAAAATTTCTTTGTATATATTTCAATAATTTAATTATAAATGTTGTTTCCATGGTAACCAATATAACTTTTTTAATGTTTTCCTATTCTTGGGTAGTATTAACTATATTGTATTATACAACCATATGTTATTCATTTTTCCTTCACTTGTAGATTTAATAAAATATTTAAACTTATTTTATTGACATGAAAATAAATAAAGAAATTTTTTCGTGTTTCAATAGGAATTTTTGAAAGCAGCCTTTTTCACCTTAAATTGATAAATATTGCGAAAATCTTAGTTGTTCCGTGTTAAGCATACATGGGCGCTTCTGAAAATGTGAATAACTCAATTTCGTCAATGTACCCAGTTTCGACCAAAAATCTCAGAACAGGCCACATATCGTCAAATCATCACACAACTGGTAATTGTGTTAATGATTATTTCTAAACGTGTGTGGGGGACGTATTAACATACGCAAATACAATACTTAAGCCTTGCTATCCATATGTGCATATAAATGCATACAAGCAGCGTAAACGTTCGCTTTGATTTATCTGTAAAAATAATCCCGAAATCGACAGTAACATTTTTTAATTTTAGTTGTTGAAATCAATTTTCTGTAGCTTGCAGTATTAACATGGAGTGGGGTAGGGGTGGACGCCACTCAAAGTTGAAATGAAACACATTTAATATGTTTGAATACAGCAACTCAACATAGTAAGCTTTTTATCGATTTGACATTTTTAATCAATAAAAACGTGTTTGAAGTAAAACAATCTCTGCTATCGCCATATAACATTTTTATTATATAATGGTATATAGTTAAGTGTCAGGTCAAAGTTGAAACGCCATAATCATCAACTGTAGCAGTATAAAACTCAGGAATAACAAGGTGATGAATTCTTCGTCTGTATTAAATACGCTGGTAAAGATTGATCATCTAGCTATTAATATATAAAAAAAATTGTATACTTGACATGTTTGTATTAATTTTGGTTGAATACAAAATGTAAACATTAAAAAATAGGCCATAATGCGCCATTGTAGTTTTAAAGAAACGGCAATTTAAAAAGGGTAAAATATTTTAAATCATGTTTCAAAACCAATATTGACCTTAAACAGCCATGTTGAATATGTTTTCAGCCATGTTTTATGACGTGATTAATTTCCGATGAATTGCTGTTAATCTTTTGTACTTTATGATACCATATTTAATACTGTACCAATAACTGTTAATACTGGTCATACAAAATTACCATGGTCAAACTTATTTTATGAACGGATTGGTTTATACAGTAGTCAAAAATAGTTAAACCATGATTATTATGACCAGATTTATTTATGTTACATGGTCCTATACATCTCCATATTCAAACAAGTTAAATATTCTGCCCTGAATCATGATCTTAACCATGAGGATTGTACAACTGAAACAATCTTGTCATTATTATGAATTATTACATAAGAGGTAATTATGATGATGGTGGTGGTGGTGATAATGATGATGATGATGATGATGATGATGATGATGATGATGATGATGATGATGATGATGATGATGATGATGATGATGATGATGATGATGGTGGTGATGATGATGAAGATGATGATGGTTGTGGTGGTCGTGGTGGTGATGATGATGATGATGATTGGTGGTGATGATGATGATGATGATGATGATGATGATGATGATGATGATGATGATGATGATGATGATGATGATGATGATGATGATGATGATGATGATTGGTGGTGGTGGTGATGATGATGATGATGATGATGATGATGATGATGATGATGATGATGATGATGATGATGATGATGATGATGATGATGATGATGATGATGATGATGATGATTGGGGGTGGTGAAAAACTTTGCGAAACCGAAATTTCGCGAACTCAAGTACCCTTTTTCTTGAAGTTATGCCTCTTTGAGAAAAAGCATGCTATAGAAGTCTTATTTTTTTGTTAATAATTGATTATCTTTGCTTACAAAATAAGTTTGTTCACTATGACATTTCTAAGCAAAGTTGGTCTTCCCATGGGATTTTTGAATTTTCCCATGGGATTTATTTTCCTATGGGAATATTTTGGAACAATGGTGCTCAATATGATACAATTTTACGTTTATGCAAATTGATATAGTTTGTTTAGGCCGATGGTAGGGACCAGCGTGAATATTCCAGCGATGTATCAGTATAAATGAATCGCTTTTGTAAAAACATCGCTGTCATAATGTGCACACAACTGATTAATAATCTTGAGGTCAAAGGTACTATGTCATTAATAATATTGACGATGTATAAATCATTTTAAGTCATGTATACATTATAAGATCCAATGACCCGCGTTAAGCGAAAATGTGCCTTATGTCGTATACGGCCAGCGTAGCTCCGTCATAGCTAATCAGGAGCTACACTGTCCACTATGAAGTCACGCCAAGTTTTCTGGTTTCATGATCGGACGTTTTAGCTCCTGATCCATCGTCGGATACCCACGACTAATTCATTCGTGTATCCGACGATGCTCCTGATCAGACTGTGTAGATGTACAGGCTAGCCGAAGCTACGCTGGTATTATATGACATATTAATAATTTTCAAATATTGCGGACCATCTGACTTTGTCTATTAATATTGTATTTAAATTGTATTAACAATTCTATTACATTACCTTCCAGTAAGTGAAATGGATTTTTCGAAACCCGTGTTTCTGTTTGTGTGAATATGTAGCTAGGGTTTACAAAATGAAGTTTACGGTTGACTAAAATCAAAACAAAATGGCATTACTTCGTATGCATAAAGGTGACATAGGAAATATGTTATTAGGCGGTCTCTCCTACGTCCGCACGCTGTAGCTATGACGTGTGCACGCGATAGTTATGACGTGCACACGCGAAAACTATGACGCGCGCACGCCATAACTTGTCAACGATTATACGTATTATATTGGCCGTTTATTATAAACAAATAAAATAAGTTGAGGTTTGTTTAAAAACGGATTTAAAATCTGTAAAATTCAGAATGTACTAAGAATGGACTATGATGTTAAAAGCAGTATTCGCCGTTTGACCATATAAAAATAAATGAATAAGACTGAAAATATACTAACATTCTCCGTGCAGGCGCGTTCGAATTTCACGGCCCGATTTTAAACGATAATTTCCTATTTCTTTTCGAAAGTATTATTTAAAGAATCATCTGAAGAACGGCATGGATTTGCATTACAGTCTACACTTTCGTGACAAGCTACAGTTATAGTAAACACTGTAGATGATGATGATGTTCTTGTTTTTGTAGTAGCAAGTTCGTATAGGTGTTATCCGGATTTAGAAAATTGTAAAAACCTCAATCAAATTAAAAAAAAACTACCTCAAATTGTTCACTAATAATAAATTCATTCGAGTAATAAGGGTTGATAATTATGTGGTTTTTAAAGGATTTAAATAGAGGATATGTGTTTGATTCGGTGGATTATCGATTTTAATTCACGAGTGATCATAGAAAATAATATTTTCACGAGTGGCGCTGGACAAGCGCGATTATTTTCACACATACACACATACAAACATACCAGCATACATATCTACAGGATAAACACTTAACATGCACCTCTTTCTAACATTATGTGAAGAGCACAAGAACAATTCGTTTTTCCTTTGTGTTCTTTTCTTGTGTGAAACATATTTGTTTTAAGTGCAATGATGAGAAAAACCTTTACTAGTATTTTTCTTATGTCTAAATTGGGTTAATATTCATATGAGGTTTTTTGTTTAATTAAATTGATATAGGAAATCGGAAATTTACATGTGTAAAATAAATGTAATACAATACTTGTGAATATTTATAAACAACACGTTTGAACTCAAATGGGAACTATTTCCGATAAAAATGGGATTTGTTTTATATCAATGTTTTATATCAATAATGTTCAAACAAAATTTGCAAAAATAAATAATTCTGTCTAAACATAAGCAATCCTATTTTAAATATAAAATTCATATGTGTTTTCCCAAAGTATAAAAAAAAGAAAAAAAATCATAGAAAAACGAACAGTTCACTCTAACTAATGGAGTTATTAAATTGTATTATTTATTTCGAAGAGTGAACTCATCAGATTGTCATGAGAAGAAATTTTCCGCTCCGTTATCTTATAGCAAAATAATAAAATAAAAACCTGATATCTCACATTATATCCTAAATAGTCACATACATATAATGAAGATATTAAAAATACGCGGTAAAACAAAACAAAATATCACTGAATATTGTCCTATACTGCAAACTTGATATAAATGTATTCACCTGTCGAGACAGATAACCTTAAAGCCGGACGTGTAGTATCGTTATGCCATGGCTTCAATTACTAGGTTGGATTGATTTCACAAAATATGCGAGACTTCAAAGTATGTGTAGGAATAACAAGTTATATAACACTCAGATATATTTGATTTTCCCTTGAATTATGTTGTCTAAAAAACTTGTTGACCAGGCAAAATAGAACAAAACGATGCGTAGATATTCAATATTAATAAGTGAACTCAGTGTTGTGACCGTAAGAAAATTGTCTTCAGGGGCGTTTGATACGTTGACATCGATAACAGACGGCAATGAGCACTATATGAATTGGTTAATCACTTTTGTTCTTCGAACACATTTTCATCATTTGAATGGTGAACTTAAACCATGATCACTAAAACATATTATGCTGTGTTTAAAAAAAATGCGATGTTTTTTTATTATAATTTTTTTTCAAATTTAGGTTGCTTTTAATTATTAGAATGGTGCGTCAACATTTAATTTCAAACATGTATGCAAACTAATTTTGGAAAATGTTTGATGTTACCGTATGTATCCAAGGTCCTGCCCTCGGGTTACCTAAACATAAAACAAATCATTCTGCAAACAAAACGTATGTTTGGATATACAATAATAATATTTGTTTGCTATTGTCAGGATGGCCAGTTGATTAATTTTAACGGCATTTTTTATAGCTCGCCAACAATAATCTGATAATTTTGAACTATATTCACATAAATTAAACGCTTAAATTACGTTCTATACGCAAACTCGGTTTGTTCGTGTCTATGTTTCACGAGATAAATGACAACATATAGCCCATGGAGGTATTCTATTTAAGGCCGATTCAAAAGAGAAAATATATGTATTCATTATTAAGATACTTAAATACATAAATATATTCCTGCCTGCAGAGGGTCAGTGTCGGTTAATGTCGGTGCGCTATGCAAACAAAAGTTTCATGAAAGAACATTCGGATCAGCTTCGATAATGTGTGACAACACGAAAATAAACGCAAATCATTGTTTAATTGAATTGACACGCACATGCACGCACCATATTCGCTTTCGTATATTTATATAGTAACGGTATATACAACTATGTAGCATATAATGTTATACGATCGGTTTTATAGCATTCGTTGCATGTACATGTAGTCCATTCCATACTTACTAGTTTCTAGTAACTTAAACAATTTTACTTAATTAATCGGACTGACAGTGTATATATGATTAGTTAAATGCATTGTCTATATTATAAAAGGATGTTTGTCATACCTTTAATCCTTCTGATGAGCAGAATGCTGGAGATGTGCGAGATGAGCAGAATGTAAGAGATGACGCATAAGACGAGCGAAACATAGCCTAGACCAACAATTGGGGTGCAATCCGTTTCTAAAATATGGACATATTATTGTGCAATATCTTCATTCTAAACTAAGATTGAGCATTTATAATCAAATGATTTACTATATACATAAACATATGCACGGTAGTGTACGTTTAAAAGTGTTCAATTGTAAAGATTATATCTATGACATCCTAGGTATACCTGAAATAATATAACAAAAAAGTAATTTTCAGAATGACAGCAAAAACATACCTCTTTCCTCGTTTCTCTCACATCTAGTAATATTTGCATCTCCACCATCAATATAACGAGGATTAATGTCCACAGCTACATAATTGCTGGGGCAGTACGTTTCAAAACATTCGTATGTTCCATAAGTGTATTTAGCTCTATGATTGATATGAAGAATTCCCCCACGACCAGTGTAAGAAATATTATATATGTTTTCAATATCGCGTACAAGCATACGACATGTTGTAATCATTGCATCACATTCTGCGATGACAAAAGATGTATTCTCGACAGGGTTCTTAAATTTGAATGTGATGTCAGCGTTTGATGAACATTCGACGAAAGTTTCATTTCCATTCATAATCACGCCTTGACCTCCCCTAGGGACTGAAGTATAATATAAAACAGTTTCATGTTAACTTTAACTTAAATAAAACAAACGTTTAGTTTTGGTGCAGTTTGGTTAGAAAGGACTTAACAAAAACAGATTATTTGAGGCGGTTTTATTTTCTTTATCGTTAAAAAATCAAAATTACTTTAACTGTTGACATGCATGCTTAAGACCATGTTTATCATGTCTGGTTCAGATTTTCAACAAAAAAAAATATTACAACAATATCAATAAATATCTGCTTAAGAAACCATTGTAATCATTACGCATTTGTCAGTATGCAATTTTAACAATCAACGTTTGTCATTGACCGCTAATAGTTTATTGCAGTCATTCAAAATGTAAAACAAATATATCATGCGATATATATATTGACATTATAATTAGTCAATGCAGACATAACCATACCTTGCAAAATGAAGCAACTAATTCCATAGTAAAATAGAAACCGCATTTTCTGAAATAAGAGAAACATGACAATAATTATGCAACATTATTGATGATGTATATTGGAGATAAAACATACAATACAACAATATTTATAACAAACAATAAATTATATATACGGATTTGTGTTAGCTTTCAGTGTAATAACTCTCAAATATTTGTGTCCTTATGCAAAAGTATGTCACTGTATATATTTTCGTTTCATTAAATGCCTGTTTGCATAATTTTCAAAATACTAACTTTTTTCTTATTGATGTGTCGTAATTGAGTTTCAAACCTAATGGAATGGATACTTGTCGTGGATTTCCCCTGAACTGCATTATAGCTTCTGCTGATCATACCAATACGCGTAACGACTGTGACCGTTTTGGTTTCTATATGTCTTGACTTGGGAAGAAACAATAAATCAACTTTTACAATTTTGATATCTTTGCACAAGGTTAACAACAACTGTCACAAATATCTTGGTCAAACTATGGTAACGAAGAAAATGTTTTGTAAACAATAGGTAAATAGATTTAAAATCGTTTGACCATTCTTTCGGCTTGAGATAATTGTGACTCTTGTGCTCTTTTGCGTTCTGCTGAGATGGCCTGGTGTCGTTCATCTAATAGCGAAGTAGTTGGCAGTGGCTGGTTGGTAGTAGCAGTGATAGTTGGCAGTTGTTGGTTGGTAGCGGTAGCTGGCGTTGGCTGGTTGGTGGTAGTAGTTGGCAGTGGCTGGTCGGTAGTAATAGCAGTCGGCGGTGGCTGGTTGATGGTAGTAGTTGTTGGTGGCTGGTTGGTAGTAGTAGTTATTGGCAGTGGCTGGTTGGGTGAAGTAGTTGGCGGTGACTGGTTGGTAGTAGTAGCAGTTGACAGTGGCTGGTTGGTAGTAGTAGCCGTTGGCGGTGGCTGGTTGGTAGTAGTAGTAGTTGGCAGTGACTGGTTGGTAGTAGTAGCAGTTGGCAGTGACTGGTTTGTAGTAGTAGTAGTTGGCAGTGGCTGGTTGGGTGAAGAAGTTGGCGGTGACTGGTTGGTATTAGTAGCAGTTGGCAGTGACTGGTTGGTAGTAGTAGTAGTTGGCAGTGACTGGTTGGGTGAAGTAGTTGGCGATGCCTGGTTGATAGTAGTAGCAGTTGGCGTCGACTGGTTGGTAGTAGAAGCAGTTGGCGGTGGCTGGTTAGTAGTAGTGGCAGTTGGCGGGGACTGGTTGGTAGTAGTAGCAGTTGGCGGTAACTGGTTGGTAGTAGTAGCAGTTGGCGGTGGCTGGTTGGTAGTAGTAGCAGTTGGCGGTGACTGGTTGGTAGTAGTAGCAGTTGGCGGTGACTGGTTGGTAATAGTAGCAGTTGGAAGTAACTGGTTGGTAGTAGTAGCAGTTGGCGGTGACTGGTTGGTAGTAGAAGCAGTTGGCGGTGACTGGTTGGTAGTAGTAGCAGTTGGCGGTGGCTGGTTAGTGGAAGTAGTTGGTGGTGACTGGTTGGTAGTAGTAGCAGTTGACAGTGACTAGTTGGGTAAAGTAGTTGGCGGTGACTGGTTGGTAGTAGTAGCAGTTGGCAGTGGCTGGTTGGGTGAAGCAGTTGGCGGTGACTGGTTGGTAGTAGTAGCAGTTGGCGGTAACTGGTTGGTAGTAGTAGCAGTTGGCGGTGGCTGGTTGGTAGTAGTAGCAGTTGGTGGTGACTGGTTGGTAGTAGTAGCAGTTGGCGGTGACTGATTGGTAGTAGAAGCAGTTGGCGGTGGCTGGTGGGTAGTAGTAGCAGTTGGCTGTGACTGGTTGGTAGAAGTAGCAGTTGGCGGTGACTGGTTGGTAGTAGTAGCAGTTGGCGGTGACTGGTTGGTAGTAGTAGTAGTTGGCAGTGACTGGTTGGGTGAAGTAGTTGGTGTGACTGGTTGGTAGTAGTAGCAGTTGGCGGTGACTGGTTGGTAGTAGCAGCAGTTGGCGGTGACTGGTTGGTAGTAGTAGCAGTTGGCGGTGACTGTTTGGTAGTAGTAGCAGTTGGCGGTGACTGGTTGGTAGTAGTAGCAGTTGGCGGTGGCTGGTTGGTGGAAGTAGTTGTCGGTGACTTGTTGGTAGTAGTAGCAGTTCGCGATGACTTAGTAAACGTCTTTCGGGATAAGATGTTTCTCAGGTGTAAAATACCTCTTCAATAGAGCTTCTCTGAATTCTCAACGTTTATTTGATCCATGTTGTTGGTTTCAAATCATATTAAGTAATGAATTTTTTCATTTAGCTAAGGTTTTATAATCCAGATGTGTGCACACTTTGCGCATTTTCTGTCCCATCTGCCAAAACGCCCGTGGTCTTCCCCATTATGACAGCTTGTTTATTGAAATAAAAACATGCCCCAGTCGGTATAATATCTTGGCCTATAATTGAAAGGGGTCCACGTCTATTAGAAATTGCTCAATTATAAGTAGACCGGAGACAAGTGTATCACATACTGTCATACACCATTTAGTTTATTGAATAACGTCTTAAAATAACGATTCACATTGGGTACGCGAATTCTTCACTAAATTTTTCAACTTATTATTTCTTAAATTAACGTTACCAAACATGTATACAAACATAAGATCTTTTTCCCCCTGTACCACAATGCTTTTTAATTCAATTAACAACGCCCACATTTTCATGCGGAGAACGCGATTTTTTACTTGTCAGCAATGTATTTGTATTTGAACACTCATTTCCTACTTGGTTTTTTTTTATCTGCGCGATTGAAACTAAACAACAATTAACATTTGGTTTTGTTTTGCAATTCAAATAGAATATTTAAAATCCAAAGATACCACTTAATTAATGTTAACATTGAAAAAGACATTTTGAGATATACGAACCCCTGTACATGGATGGATGAAGTGTTCCCTGACAATTGACTAATGGTAAATTCGGTAAATATTTACGGAGGTCATAAATTCGTTAAGAGTGTTGTCAATAAAGGTGATGATACTTTTATTTTTCTTGGTTGATAATTTTAGGCAATTTTCATTGACATATGAACTCATATTATGAGCCTAAAGGATTACTTTCATATACTTGTAACGAAAATGTAGTTTTGTAAGTGAACGCAAGCAAACCTACAAATTATAATAACTTTGTAAATTGTTTAAATAAAATGTCTTCCGTTTTCACACTTAACAGATTTTAATAGCCCAGAATATCAATTTGTATTGTTATCAAGTCACATATACACTCTAAACAATATGACCCGCTTCATGCAAAAATGGGTCTTATGCCATTATGCGGCCAGATTAGCACCAGACGAGCATGAGCATCCGCGCAGTCTGGTAAGGAGCTACCCTGTTCGCCAAGGAAACCACGAAACCTTGCCTGACTTTATAGCGAACAGCATAGCTCCTGACCAGACTGCTCGATTGCACAGGCAATTACTTTGCGCGGCTGCATTTCAACTTTGCATTCATCCTATGTTTATACACATTTTAAATTGAATACTGCCTATCCAAAAGTAAAGCCTCGGCATTTCTGAGGATGACAGAGTGAGGCATATGTAAAACACAACCGTGAACGAATTATTTTGTCGATGTCGAATGAACAAAACATATTGTTTTCAATGATATTTTAATTATGTTTAGTATGTGTGATTTGTTTATGCAAAAATAGCGAAAATACACATTTTCTCGGACATGATCATCTGCGGATGCTCTCAAAATTCTGTCCTTCCCGAGTGCGCAGACAGATTTTTCGAGCGCCCGCAGATGATCATGCCCTCGATAACGTGTATTAACCCTATATTAGATCATATAAAAACGTCAAAAACAAAACAAAAACAAACAAATCAATATGTGTTTACAACGGCATCATTTTGACTACTAACTACACTCTTAAACAAAAAGCAATATAATTATGTAAAAATTAAAATCAAAAAAGGAAATTTCACACATTTCCTGAATCTTCTTAAAGGCCTCTAGTAAAACTGTGTAAAATTGTGTCACTATTTTCAGTCATTTCGCGAAATTCCTTAGAAAATTGGGCATTTCGTGACGTCCCTAAGTGAAACAGTTATATATATATCCATGTATTTATATAATAAAACGCTTTGATTACATTTGCCGTAGCTTTCGACCTCACGGTCTTCTTTAGATTGGTTACCTCCACTTATCTATCGCATACTCTCTATATAGGGATCGGTACAAGCTAATTTTACCGGTCAAAAATTTGACCGGTTATTTTTAGAAACATATTGCGAAATTATTCAAGGTTCAGGGGAAGTAATCCGTGTACCATTTCCGGTTTATTTTCCCGAACTTATTGACAGCTGACAGGTAATAATTAAAGCTCGTTCTAGAAAAAAAAGATTCATGAGACATATGAAACTTTAATACTTAATGATACATAATATCATCGCGTATACTTAAAAGTGGAAATTCTTGATTTGTGAGCATGTGAACATTTAAGCACAATGACGTGACGTCACAATGTTTATGTTCGCGCGTGGTCTTTCCCCGAAATAATAATATTATTATAAACCACGCTCCGATTGGTCTTTGCGTTATCAAATTAAAATAGACGATACATTAGCCTTTACCTGTTGTATATTATAGTCAACGGAGTCAACGGTTATATTCAACGGGGGACCAGTTTAGGTCTTCTTAAGCGGTATTTATTTGTGAAGCATTTCATGTTTAGCGGAAGTGACGTTATATTGTTGAACGTTGCATTGCGCGCCAATTTTATTAGTCTTTTGTGTTCAGTCCATATTGTTTGAACGTCCACAGTTTGCGCTTCCAAAGTTGTTCAATGGTCTACCGGTACTCGTCGGATCCATTTATTTTTTTCTAGCCCCATGACCCGGAAGTCCGCGACGCTGTGTCCGTTTGTGTAAAGGTGCTCGGCAAATGGGTCATTGTGTCGAGTCCGTATCCGGGACAGGTTAAGGAGATGTTCAGGGTGTCTCCCGTTTCCCCACGTATACAAAGGTCTCAAGCAAGAGGCACTCAAATATCTCGATTTCGAATCGTTCTAACGCAGTCTTAACTTTTCATATGAAATATAAGGTATATTTGCCTACTCGGTATATTGCATTCATGCGCAATGGCTGTTTGATATTTTAAAATCTGTACTGTTAACCTATTGTCTATCGGTTAAAAATTGTTATGTATGTTTATTACTACGTGAATAACTTGACTCAACAACACAATGTCTATCGTCGATGTCTGCGGATGTCCTTTTTTGGTACCCGTTTTTTTTCCAAGTGTGTGCGTAGATTGCTTAAATAGTACACGAATATCTATATCAAATTTCTCGGTTATAAACGCTATTTACAAAATTTGCAAAAATGAAAATGACGTATTGCAATAGAATGTATGGTGGGTCTATCAAATAAATATGAATACCGGAATAAGCCCCCTTCGGAAGAAACTCCCTTCCCTTAAAACGGCATAGCGGAACTAACACACTTTCTCATTTTGCATACACGGAAGAAACACCCTTCCATAGCGGAACAAACCCCCTTCCAGTTTTCAGACAGGCGGAATAAACCCCATTCCTAGCTGTTATCCAAAATCCATTATTAAATGAAGGTGCGAAAATCTGTTTAAAGAAGTATACCGGCCGTTTGTTCAAAAGTTGTTAATGATACACATTATATATTCAAGCTGTTAATCTCAAACATCGTTATCGAGATTTCATCTGACAATTAATTCGCTTAAATTTCGTTTGGTACTGACGTCTAAGCAGGTCAAATCACAAATGCAAGTACTTTTATAGATGAATAATAATGCTAGTTATGCGTTAGTGTTTGGAACAAACTATATACTTTACTGTATTATACAACATAGATAATGGATTTAACAGTAGTTCCAAATATACAAACGCTTTGCATGTACGTAAATTTTCTAACATGTAGATATAATTATTTATTGTGTTACTATTCTTTAAATAGTATGACGTGTTCCTTTTTATCGCCAGACATTACCATTTACGAACTGATTATGTACGTTCTGTGTATACTAACATCATTTGCCCGCTTATTCTTGAGGATAAGCCTAGACAGTAGATGGTTGGAAAACAAATATGATAACTTATATGTGTGTGTTTGTACTTTGTGTTAGTGGAATGTATAAACGAATGCAACATATTATATCACTTTACGTTTGTTCGTTTATAATTCGTTGCAATCCATCTACCAACTTAGTGAAGGTATTGTAGATAATCATTAAATCATGGCTACAAAACAGCTTTTTGCGCTACATTAAGATTTAAAACTGCCGATACTTGTTTTCAATTGATAAATGAAAACATCGCAACGTAAGATCTCCGGTACAAAACATGATGAGTATTAAAAAAGATAAATGTTATCACCGCCAGTGTTCGAAACACTGGCCCTTGGAGTAAAATTCTAGCGACCAAACCACCGAGTCGTCGTTGCAACTATGGAATTCAGCGTAGGTTAAACGTTATAACAGCAATCAACAAATTGTCACAAAATATAACGATAACAACTTAACTCTATTTATTATTCAATCGTTCCGCGTTTGTTACGCTTTAACATTTTATCAATTGCTATTCGTAATCGAAAAAGTATTTTCAGTATGAGTCTTCGTCATTAGTGTTATGCCGCTCGCATTAACATTATTCATTTACTTTTTCAATCCGTTACAAAAATTCTTATTTTGAAAAATCCCTTAAAACCTAGGGATTGTTAACATGTTTAACCACTAACTGATTAGATGTAGTGCGACGATCAGTATTACGTCTAATAATGCATCGTCTGGTTTATACGGAATACCGTTAGGGCCATCGTAGTTACACATTAAAATCCAGAGGGCGACAATGCGATAGTGCGATAATACGATGGCGACAATGCGATAATACGATGACGATAGTACGCCAACGCAATAGTACGATGGTGACAGTGCGATAGTACTATGAAGACAGCGGGACAATACGATGGCGTCAGTGCGATAGTACGATGGCGACAATGCGATAGTGCGATAATACGATGACAACAGTGCGACAATACGATGGCTTCAGTGCGATAGTACGATGGCGACAATGCGATAGTGCGATAATACGATGACGACAGTGCGACAATACGATGGCGACAGTGTGATAGTACTATGGCGACATTGCGATAATACGTGGACGACAGTACGACAACGCGATAGTAGGATGGCGATAATGCGATAGTACGATGGCGACAATGCGATGATACGACAGTTTGATATGACTATCGCATTGTCGCCATCGTACTATCGCGTTGTCGCATTGTCGCTATCGTACTATCGCGTTTTCGTACTGTCGTCATCGTTTTATTGCATTGTCGCCATCGTACTATCGCACTGTCGCCATCGTATTGTCGCACTGTCGTCATCGTATTATCGCACTATCGCATTGTCGACTTTGGATTTTAATGTGTAACCACGATGGCCCCAACGGTATTCCGTAGGTTTACCAATTCAGTTTGTCCTTGCTGAAAGCTTTGCTTATAACATTAACAACATTAAAGCTGTCAAATAAAGACCACTATAAACATTTCTTAACCGGTAATTAAATGCAGTGTAAACGATAAAAATAAACTCTTTTATGATATTTATTTTCATAGAAGTTAACCAATTACGCGGTGAACGTATTCACATAAAACAAAAATGCGTCATTACTTACACATAATCTATTTTAAGAGCCTAAGTCCCCCCATACAAATATTGATATATATATATATATAAATATTTGGTGTCATATGTAAACAATTTATTCAAACCTAAAGTCGGTTTCAAGTTAGATATGTTTATGCTTTTCAATCAATAATAAATGGAACATATCAACCTACATTGTGCTACAAAATTTGCGGAAAATCTGTTTAGTTTCGATTTCAAAATGTTTAAAAAAATGTTAATTCAGGCGCTGCTTTAATAAGTATTGTTCTTTATCGTGTTGAAACGATATTTATATTTATAGTAATAATTACTCACCAGATTGTATTATTTAATCCACTCCTAAAGTACCCAAATTCACATTTTAACAAGAAAATATGAAGGACAGGTAAACAATGCTAGGTGAAATATTTCAGTAGTGAGTTGTCGTTCTTTCCCCTCACCGCACATTTTTGCAATCAGATAATAGCATGAATTATGGAACGCCAAAACTGCCTTTTGTAAAAAGAGACTGATATGTTGGGTTAAGTTGACATGATGGGTTCATTTGACATTACATGTTGGGTTCGTTTGACATTGTGTTGGGTTAAGGCGACTTTATGTTGGGTTAAGTTCACATCATGTTGGTTTCAATTGAGATTATATTAGGTTAAGGGGACATTATGTTCGGTTAATTTGACATTATGTTGGGTCAATGCAGCATTATGTTGGGTAAAGTTGAAAATATGTTGGGTTAAGTTGACATTGTGCTGGGTTAAGTTCGCAATGTGTTGGGTTAAGTTCACATTTTGTTGGGTTAAGTTGGCATTATGTTGGGTAACGGTTACATTATGTTGGGTTAAGTTGTTATATGCTCAGTTAAGTTGTCATTATGTTGGTTTAAATCGGCTTATGTTCGGTTAAGTTGACATTATGTTGGGTTAAGTAGGCATTAATTATAATGTTCGGTTAAGCTTGCATTATGTTCGGTTAAGTTGACATTATGTTGGGTTCAGTTGACATTATGTTGGGTTCAGTTGACATTATGTTGGGTTAAGTTTACATCATGTTCGGTTAAGTTGCCATCATGCTCTGTTGTCAATACGTTATGTTCGGTTCATTCGGATCTCAGTTTAAAATTGCGGATCGACTCACAAAGAGCGCTAAAAGAGAGGGCTTTCTTTTCTAATTGCAAATTTCTGCAATGAAATAATTGATGACGAAACAGTATCAAAACTTAGCGACACCGAACTTAACCGTCTTGGGTTGAATACGATTGGAGATAGACACGGATTTCGTTAAAAACTACGATCTGCCACAGTCATGTGCATTTTAGACTATGGCCCGGATGTGTTCGGAAGGCCTACATCACACTCACCGGTATGATACTTTATGGTCTTGTCATCATTCTGCTAATCCTAGAGCCTGTAACTGTTATTCTATTACATATCTGTGGATGTCTGCTTTTTCATAAGCGCTGGTATGACCATTACCGCTATTAGGTAAGTCACATTAAATTTAGCAGACTTAAAAAATTATACTGTGTCAATTTGTCGCCTCAAATATTTGTATCGAGAGATTAATACTGTTCTCATGTGCATATTGCCAGAATTGAATTTAGTTCTAGGTTGTATTTTCCGATTTATTATCAGTTTGTTCAACGGTTGCTTACTACTGTGTAACTTTTAACCGCGAGTTCTTTATTATCTCTTTTCATTGATTAAATTATTTTAATAGCAATTGTTAGCGTTTGTACTTGCATTTGTTAAAACCGTACGGCGATTGCGGAGATTTATCGTATATGCGTTTAAATAATTTTGCTTACAAAAGTCTGACAGTGGTAACATGATCATTTGCTACCAAAATTAACAGAGTAATATATAATCAGTCTTCTGAAAGCATTGCATAATTCAATTCGAATGGTTCTAATAAATAAATAATATAAGTTTACTCTTTTGTATAGCTTATATAACAAATAATTCAACAACAGAAACTAAATCAGCAGATAATTTCTTGTTATTATACCTTAATTGTGTAACCGATCACCAGCTATAAACATAAAATAATTAAAACTGGGATCACTGCTTTGGAACGGTCATTGCAATACATTGTGGTTTGAAAACGCTTTAAGGGCAAGCTACACCTAAAACTTACTTCATCACTAATCACATATCAAATGCGATTTCAAAACGAATTTTATAAAATGTACCATAGTATGCATAAATTCCACAAGGTAAAGCGTTTTGTACCTTACACGCATCCCCTTAGGGTTCTAATATCGTAAGTATTAGAAATCTCTTAAATCGATTAGGGTTGTTTTTTTTAAATAAAGACCTCATGGCCCATTTGTTAAATATATTAACCTTTTCAATCAGCGATGTATATGAAATTTAGAAAAACATACGAGGAGTTCGAAAGATCGTTAATATTTTTCGTCAACCTAACACAAATAGCTTGATTGCTTAAAGCCTGAGAAGAATTACGCATTCCAAAATTAACAACACCTTAGACTTATAACAAAAGTCACAGTATTGCTATTTATGCTTAATGACTAATAATTGAACATTCGTAAATGAAAGTTGCATTAAATGCACAATTCGAACAATAAAAATCAGTAACTACTGCTACCGTACTACGTGTAAATATATATTACGGTGAAACAACTCGGTTTTACCAGTTACTAATATGTTGAGACATACTATTCCCAAAACCATATTAAGTTACTTTTACACTATTTCCGATTTTATTGTCTTACCAAATACTGATAAGAAGTGTCAATTTGCAATCTAAACACTCGAAATTTATGACCACAATTGTATCCAGCATTAATCGAAAACGATGATGCTGAAGATGGTGATGATTACGATCATGATTATGACGAAGATTACACATAATAATAAGAAACAATTTACAAAGGGAAAGATAAACAAGATTTTTTAAAAAACGAATTGATTATGAGGATAATTATTATTTTGGAAGCTTAACACAATGATGATGTTGTTGATAATGATGATATTTAGTGTAATTTGACGGTAAATTTTTCATATATTGTATAAACCCAATACACCCCAAACTGGAATATGTTTGTATGTCTAAGATTTTGCGGTCCTTTACCTAATGAAGTTTGATTATGTGAGAGCAATATCTATGTCCCAACACTTGCAGCTAATTAACTGTCTAGACTCTAGACGCTTTATTTGGTAGTAATTTTGTGATACACTCCGCTACTCAGGAACAGAAGATTCTCAATAACTGCTACATGCACTCGGGACTTAAAGCGTGCATTCTATTATACGCTGTAGTGGAAGCGACGTCACACAGGTGTACACACATGGATTTTTACTCTCCAGAAATGTTGTGAAATAATATAGATTTAACGCGAATATCAGAAAAAAATTGGACTAAAATGTTGCCAGTAAAATAATCTAGATGTCAACAAAGAAAAAAAAAAGGAATAAACATTAACAAAAGTACTAAATCAAGCAGAAAAAGTAAAACAATATCTGCAATTGAGCCCGCCAAAATTAGCACGGGGCTCTCGCATAAAAAAGCCGGCAGAACCAGATTAGATGTTAACACTGCTCAAAGTACATGTAGCTAACAATGTAGGTGCGTGAAGTAGGCACTGACATCGACAATCGACATTCGATATTCGAATATGTCAAGACAAATGTCGAGCCAGATCTGACATCGACATTCGGCAAAGTCCCGAATATCGAGCCGGGTTGAATGTTGAGCTAGATCTGACATCGACATTCTGCACTTGTCCCGAACATAGAGCTGGAGCGAATGTCGATCCAGCTCTGAGATCAACATTCGGGACATTTGCTCATTATTGAGCTGGCGCTTATGTGTCTAGCCAGCTCTGACATCAAAATACGGCACTAGTCTCGAATATCGAGCTGGGGCAAGTGTCGAGCCAGCTCTGACATCAACATTCGACACAAGTCCCAAATATCGAGATGGGGCGAAAGTCGAACAAATTCTGATATCGACATTCGGCACAAGTCCCGAATATCGAGCTGGAGAAAATGTCAAGCCAGCTCTGACGTCGACATTCGGCACTTGTCCCGAATATCGAGCTGGGGCTTATGTCGAGCTAACTCTGACATAGACATTCGGCACTTGTGCCGAATAACGTGCCGGGGCTAATGTTGAGCCAGCTCTGCCATAGACATTCGGCACTTGTCTCGAATATCGAGCTGGGGCTAATGTCGAGCCAGCACTGACATCGACTTTCGGCACTAGTCCCGATTAACGAGCTTGGGATAATCTAGAGCCAGCTCTGACATATCTGGAATATCTAGCTGGGGCGAATGTCGTTACAGCTTTGACATCGACATTCGGAAAACATCCCGAATATCGAGCTGGGACGAATGTCGAGTCAGCTCTGACATCGACATTCGGCAAAAGTCCCTAATATCGAGCTGGAGCGAATGTCAAGCCAGCTCTGACATTGACATTCGGCGAAAGTCCCGAATATCGAGCTGGGACGCATGTCGAGCCAGCTCTTACATCGATATTCGACAAAAGTCCCGAATATCGAGTTGGGGTGAGTGTCAATCCAGCTCTGACATCGACATTCGGCACTAGTCCCGAATATCGAGCTAGGGCGAATGTTGAGCAGGCTCTGATATCGACAATCGGCAAAAGTCCCGAATATCGAGCTGGGGCGAAAGTCGAGCCAGCTCTGACATTGACATTCGGCAAAAGTCCCGAATATCGAGTTGGGACGCATGTCGAGCCAGCTCTGACATCGATATTTGGCACTAGTCCCGAATATCGAGGTGGGACGAATATTTAGCCAACTCTGACATCGACATTCGGTACTAGTCCAGAATATCGAGCTGGGGCGAATGTCGAGTCAGCTCTGACATCGACATTCGGCACTTGTTCCGAATATCGAGCTGGCGCAAATGTCGAATACGTCCTGAATATCAAGCTTTGAAGAATGTCTATGTCAGAGCTGGCTCGACATTCGCTCGAGCTCGATATTCTGAACTAATCACGAATATCGATGTCAGAGCTGGCTCGACATTCGCCCCAGCTCGATATTCGGGACTTTTGCCGAATGTCGATGTCAGAGCTGGCTCGACATTCTCTCAAGCTGTATATTGGGGACTTTTACCGAAAGTCGATGTAAGAGCTGACTCGACATGTGCCCCAGCTCGTTAGTCGGGACTAGTGCCGAATGTCGATGTCAGAGCTGGCTCGACATTCGCCCCAGCTCGATATTCGGGACTTTTGCCGAATGTCAATGTCAGAGCTTGCTCGACATTCGTTCCAGCTCGATATTCGTAACTTTTGCCAAATATCGGTGTAAGAGCTGGCTCGTTATTTGCCACAGCTCGATATTCGAGACTGGTGCCGTATGTAAAAGTCAGAGCTGACTCGACATTCACTCCAGCTCGATATTCGGGACTAGTGCCGAATGTCGATGTCAGAGCTGACATCGACATTCGCCAAAGCTAGATTTTCTTGACTTTTGCCGAATGTCGATGTCAGAGCTTGCTCGACATTCGTCGCAGTCCGATATTTGGGATTATTGCATAATGTCGATGTCAGAGCTGGCTCAACATTTGCACCAGCTCGATATTCGGGACTTTTTGCCGAATGTCGATGTCAGAGCTTGCTCGACATTCGCCCCAGCTCGATATTCGGGACTTTTACCGAATGTCGATGTCAGAGCTGTCTCGACATTCGCCCAGCTCGATATTCGGGAATAGTGCCGAATGTCGATGTCGGTGCTCGCTCGACATTTGCCCCAGCTGGATATTCTTGACTTTTGCCGAATGTCGATGCCAGAGCTGGCTCAATATTCGGGAATTTTGCCGAATGTCGATGTCAGAGCTGGCTCGACATTCGCCCCAGCTCGATATTTGGGACTTTTGCCGGATGTCCATTTCAGAGCTGGCTCGACATTCGTCCCAGCTCGATATTCTGGACTTTTGCCGAATGTCTATGTCAGATCTGGCTCGACATTCGCTTAAGCTCGATATGCGAATGTCGAATGACGATTGTCGATCTCAGTGCCAGCTTCACGCACCTGAACAATGTTAGCAATGAATCGCAACCATTAAACTTGACCACAACACCAACGGCTTTCGCTTTCAATAATTGTGCATCAGACGCCTTTTGGACGCTGGAACACCATATTTTAATCAGTTCGGGGTCTCTTCTCCACCATGTAATCAATGTGGAGGCGTCAACTAATCGTATCAAAATAACATGAACCCATCACCTTGAGCCGCGGGCTTGATAGAGGATATCAAAAACATAAAACAATAAGTATCGAAAATTGATAAGATTGAAGACTCAGTAAACACAGTTACACAAAAAGTGGAACAGTTGGAATTACAAGTTAAAGGCATGGAAACCAGATGCAAATTCATCAATGAGCAATTCGAAGAAACAAAACATAAACTTGAAAAATCAGAAGATAAAATTAAATTGTTTAACGAAAACTCAAACAAGATCGAAAAAAGCTTTAAAAGCTTCCTGACAAAACTAACTCAAATTGAAGATGCCAACGACAATCTGGAATTCCATAGCCTACGAGAGAATCTGCTTTTCCATGGCATTAAAGAATCGCCTAATCAAGAAAATTGTGAAGAGCTAATCAAGACACTAATTCAAGATGTATTACATATCGAAAAAAACATCGAACTCGATAGGGTCTATCGAATAGGCAAGGAAACACCGGGGAAAACAAGACCAATAAGGGCGAAGTTTATTCATCATTATTTCCGACCGGGAACTTGTTCGCAAAGCCTCAATCGAAAAGAATCCAGATTTAAGGGCACTACACCGAGGCGTTGGGATACAGCAGACGAAGGCTTCCCTGGAAAAGCGACGAAATAAACAACACATAGTTGACCGGGAACGAATTGCAGGCAGAACAACCAGATGGGCATGATCAAAACTTCTAGTGAAAGGACAAAACAGCGGCTATCATGAACTAAACAATTAGGGCAATGGACATTTAAAATATTTTCGTGGAATATAAATGAATTGATGCGAAAATTAAAGGATATTGACTTTTTAGAATGCATTAATCAATATGATATCATATTGTTAAGTGAAACCTGGATCAATAAAAAAGAGTGCACAATTTAAACATCCAAAACTTTGAAAGCACACATAATTATGGTTATAAATCTTATGGAGTTAAAAAAGGCCGACAAGCCGGAGGTATTTCTGTTTATTTTAAAACCTCATTAAAGGGACTGTCCAATGGATTAGTTTACTGAATTTAGAAGGCTATTATTTTGAGATTAATTAATAACATTCGTTAATTTGAACCATATCCAACTCAACCTTTTGCTAAAAACTACAAAACTAAAGAGCAACAGCCAAATTGTATTAGGACGTTTGCGTATACCTTGGGAAATCCCTTTCTATTTGTATTTCGCGCTTCGTGTCACGTGATTCAGACACAAACAAACAAAATGGCGGAGGCCTCGAAATCTACAATGAGCGAACCAGTAAGAAAATATGGTTTTATTGATTTAATAAAATATAATTTATTAAGATTCCGATCTGATTTTATTTGATTCAACAAGATGAGTTTATCTGCCGTTGAATGGTAGCGAATTATTGGTCTTTACCTTGCAATTCGATGCTAAATGTCGCTGGTTTACAAATTAGACGATAGTAGACGACTCCAATGCATGAACATGAGAATCAATTTAACGTATTTTGATTTTATGATTTTCTCGTTTTGACTTTCGAATTTTGTGTAGTTTATTTTGCAATGTACGTTTTTCATTTACTTTTAAATTTTGCTATTAAATAGAAGCCAGTGGATTCTTCCACAGTAAATTTGTACCCAGATCCTTAAGCACAAATAAGTCGGTGTATTTGTGTTTATGTTTTTTTATTTAGGCCAAAACAGAGGGAGAGATGAGAAGAAGTAAACGCGTGAGACAGCCATCTAAGAAAATGTTGTTGTATTTTCAGGACACAGATTCAGTAAGTTCATTTTAATGCTGTTGTGTGTACACATTTTAATTATATGCCAGTTATTTGATAAATTCTCCCACCTGGTCAACCGGAGGGGTATAGTGAATTATGTATATCTATTTGTGACCAGCCGAACTAAGAAGAAATAATAATATCACCCTTGTCCGCTCTGTGTTGATAAATGCAGGTTTGACTATAACCCATTATGATTTACAAGTTAGAACTATTATTGTAAAGGCCTGAGAGTTGAACAGCAACCTTGGCTTAGTATAGTAGGACTTTTTGCTTTTCTTCACAATATTTAGGTCCGAAATCTGTGGATGTAGGCTGTGGTTGCAAATAACATGTAGTAAATCGAGAAATGCACTATAACTCATGTGATTAGGTCATGACATTGACATCATGTTTTTGTCATTTTAGGGTTACTCTTTTTGCTCTTATTTATTAGATTTTCTGCATTACTTGGTTTTTATCAAATGCATGATGTTTTATTTGTTACACTCAGGATTCAAGTCTACAGCAGGGTAAAGGAAAACGTCCTGCCAGAAAGTTGATACATTAGCAACAACAACTAAGGGGACACTGGAACACCATAGCACGTCTGACGATGTAAGACTTGCTTTTATTTGATGATTAAGTGCAGTTAGTGAGTTATATTTTATACTTCTCATTCTAACATTTAACCTCATCTTTTAAGTGATTCACCTGGAACTAAGTGGGTGCTTAGATTAAATTTTTGTTTATTTCAACATAACACTTTTATAAATGATCACAGCAGAATATTTGCACTAATTATACTTCATATCTTTATAAGGTTTTCTTGGATATACAAACTTGTAACAAACTTCTACATCTTTTTCTGATGAGGTGTTATTTATTTATATCTTATTACTTGGCTATTTATATTTGTTGCATTGCAATATGTAACTCCTTGATGTTTATTTAGGAACCTGTACTGGCTTTTGTTCCTTCAAGTTCTGATGAGTCTGAAGGAGAACCACTCAGTGAGAGAGAGGTAACTTAAATTATTTGAATTACAATTATTTATAAAATCATAATTTTACTGTTTCCTCTCTGTGTTTTAGAGAAACATATATGCATAGTACTGAAAATGTTTCTTGTTGAATAATCAATAGAGTGGTATGGCTGTTTTATATCCTAAAAAGTCAGTTCATGCATAATCATAAGTGTCAGTGCTGTTTAAAATGCATCTTTCTTTTTTTTTCGCTCCTTCGTTTGTCCGTTCATTCATTTACAGTATTATATGAAAACACATTCTATGCAGTCCATATGATATGAAGTTACTCGTAAGATAAACTTGAAACAACAACATACCTGAAATGCATACCTTACATCTTTGTATATGTTTGGACATGCTTATTGAATTTAATCATGTATTTTTTTCAAACATGTCATGTTAAATCTTTTATTCTTGATATTTTGTTAGATTAGGTTTCTTAAAATACATTTCAAACTATGACATATGCTAATGCATGATTAAACATTTCAAAATCAATAAAAAAGCAACAAGTTGCTGTTGAAAATTTGAAAAATAGTATCTTATTATTGTTCAACCATGTTTTGTTTCTTGTGTGCTTTCTTTATGTAGTAACCTGTGCAGACCGTCTACATTTTAGCTCGGCCGAGTCTTTCATATCTATTAAATTGATATAGATCTACAATTGAGGTATTTTATTCAGTGTGATAAGAACTTGTTGGCCCATGCATGGAAGTTTGATTTTTTTTTACAAATTTTGTATTATATTCATCTGGTGTCAGAAAATGGATCGAACTCAATACATGCATATAGAAATGTGACAGGAGTTGGTTTGAGTGTATGATGCTGGCATTTAATTATTTAGGTGATTTGCCTTTCAAATGAGTATGGCCATTAAAAAGTATTAAATGTTAATGTGTAAATAGAACACTGAGGCATATCTGGATACACTATCACATTCATAGTATCGATAATTTAAGAAGAAAAACTACTCTCGAGGTCAATTATAAGAGGCTAATAGACATTGACTACAATGGTTTATTAAATACAGGCTATAAAGAAGACAATGAAAAACACATATCAATAATCAAATAAAAAACGAAACTTTTTGTAAGAAAAATTGTGTTCTTTATATGTGTAAAAAATGTATTGATAAAAATTGCACAAAATATATTAAAAATAAACAAGATGTGTTTGTTAAACACAATGTCCCCCTATTATGACGTTTGACCTTGAAGGATGACCATGACCTTGACCCTTCAACACTCAAAATGTGCAGCTCCTTGAGATACACATGCATTTCAAATATAAAATTGCTAGCTTCAATATTGCAGAAGTGACATTACATGAGCAATTTTGACCCATATATTTGACCTTGAAGGATGACCTTGATCTTTCACCACTCAAAATGTGCAGCTCCATGAGATACACACGCATGCCAAATATCAAGTTGCTATCTTCAATATTGCAAAAGTATTCATAAAATAAGCGATTTGGGCCACATATATTTGACCTCTGACCTTGAAGGATGACCTTGACCTTTCACCACTAAAAATGTGCAGCTTCATGAGATACACATGCATGCCAAATATGAAGTTGCTATCTTCAATATAGCAAAAGTTATTGCAAAATGTTAAAATTGGCGCAAACCAACCAACAGACCAACCAACAGACAGGGCAAAAACAATATGTCTCTCACTACTATAGTGGGGGACATAAAAAAATATTTTATGCTAAATTCAATATTAAAACTTCCTGAAAAATGTCATTGCATTGTACAACCAAGAGCATTCATTATTTACAACATAATGTAAGATTGTACATTTTCAAAACACTTCTAAAATTATATTAACACTAAAGATGTTAAACTTAATAGTTATCTAACAAAGATAACTTCTGCTTCAACTTCAAATGAATATCAAACACGTCTTGGGCAACTATTCATTTTTTTCGCTTTTCTCAATCTAGAGACATGCTGATCACTAAGTATCGATGTAGGTGGAGGGGTGACAGGGGCTATAGTTGACCTAATTCTTTCTGGGTCTTCAGACAGCTGTTCACATTTGCCACTTATTCTTCTCTTGCCTATGGTGAATTAATTTGTAACTTCAGTGATCAAACCTGTTATGTATGAATACTCCTTGGGTTTTTTCATAGGTCTTGTGCTCCAATTACCAGCAGCTTTTGAGTGCACTCTTTCCCCTGAAAGATTGTTTAATAACTGACATGATGTTTGGAAAAATGAAATGACAATTGCTAAATCAAAACCGAGAATTAAGATCTATAGACAATATATATGCCATAATATAAATTTACTGATTCAGTGCATACTACAGTAGTTATTTTATTCCAGGAGCATTGTTTGCAAAATGTATACTTATTATTCATATCACATGAATGTGTCAAATTTGAGCTTAAATACATCATGTTTGTAAATTCAGTTGAATTGTTAATAATAAAAACTTTCAATAAGTAAACATAAATCTGTAAATTGATCCTTACAATTCAAAATTTAATAAAAACAGGAAATGTGTTTCTGACAAAAACTATCTCCCCTAGTGCGCCACTTTGATTTTTTTTTTTATCATTTGATAGGTTCATATGAGCTCTTGAAAGCTTATTACTTCTCTTAAATTTGTTTTTTTTTTACCTTTGACCTTGAAGGATGATCTTGACCTTGACCTTTCACCACTCAAAATGTGCAGCTCTATGAGATACACATGCATGCCAAATATGAAGTTACTATCTTCAATATTGCAAAATTTATGGCAAAATGTTAAAGTTTGACGCAAAAAAACACACAAACAAACAAACAAACCAACATACAGGGCAAAAACAATAATATAAATACCTCTAATTTCCTTCTTTGTCCAACAAAACAGGACGATTCAAGTGTTATGAATAATCTATTGCTGCTAACTGACACCTGCATCTATAAACAGCATAGCTGAAAAAAAATAATTTTAGAAATGAAACTCAGAAAATATAACGCAACTCATGTGAAAATCTGCCTTTAGGACTTTGATGATGTTACACTAGCTATGAACTAATTCAACACCAATGACTTGAAATATTCATAATCAGAATTCCT
The DNA here is from genome assembly GCF_020536995.1 of Dreissena polymorpha. NCBI lineage: Eukaryota > Metazoa > Mollusca > Bivalvia > Myida > Dreissenidae > Dreissena > Dreissena polymorpha. The sequence goes on along the minus strand of NC_068360.1, from coordinate 61,571,939 downwards.
TTCTTGATTAACTACTAGTTGTTTAAACATCCTGTGAACAAATACAAAAATCCTGTTCACAAATAATTTTACTATCACATGATGAAACAAGAGCACCGCATAATGGGTGCCATGCTGAGCTTCGAAAGCTTGTCAGATATTTTTTTTTTAGAGGCCACAGTGACATTAACCTAGTGACCCAAAAATGGGTGTGGCATGTAGAACTCATCAAGGTGCATCTACATATGAAGTTTCAAAGTTGTAGGTGGAAGCACTTTGATTGTAGAGCAAAATGTCAAAGTTTTAGCACTACGTAGGCGGACGACACGACAACGACGAGCTGGCAATGACAATACCTCAGGTTTTCTCCGAAAACAGCCGAGCTAAAAATATTCATATTTTAGTCATTCAGGCAGTTTATTACGAGACTTGTCACAAAGGGTACATCATTTTTACATTATTAAAATGTAAATTCTCAAAAAGAAAGAGCATAAATTCCTTTGTTCAATGAGCATGTGTTCATGAAATAAAAAAGACACACTTTAAACATAGAACTTTTTATTTACCTGAAAGCATTTCGCTTTGGAGCATACATCAAAAGATGATTGTTGAAGCTCTCTAGTTCAGAAGTAGTTCTGAAATTTAAAAGCATATTACATTTCTAAAACAAATCTTTTATACTTAAAGGGTTTGTGTGTGTGTTTAAGTCAAATCGTGTTCATTATGTAGCAAAATAATTACGGGAATTTATAGAAAAGTTGCTATGGCACACAAACTGAAAATGAAGAAGACTTACGCATCGATCAATATTTCCATCATTTTCTCGTCCGTTTCAATCCCAGTCTTCTCCATCGATCACACTGAATACCAATGTCTAGTATCCTTTCCCTTTTATTACACATGTACCTTGCATCTCTTGTTTTTTAGTCTTTTCTTAGCGCTTGCACTTGTTTATGTCTGAACCATCTTGAATTCTGATCGCTTTCAGTTTTCGACCGCATATTCGTATTTGTGAAAAGTGATTTTCCAATAAAAATATTGATTTAAATATGAAGTATATTTTATCGGTTGATCAAAAATATTCAATGAAAATTAATTATTTGCTCAACAAGCTAAATCTCTTTTTTAGGAATAATTTAATTTCTATGCCAAAAATAAATGACGGTACCATGTACCACGTGACTTGTCAGCTGATTTTTCAGCTACATTTATTTTTAGGTCAAAAACGTCGAGCGGCGTTTTTGAAATATAATATGGAATTCCCAGCCGCTTGGGCTTATGTGTTGGTTTGTGTTATACTTCCTTTTGTCTGCTTTGAGCTTTTATATCCTTAAATGAAAGGCGATACTCGTTTTTAATATCTAAAACAATAATTTTATGTTTTGTTCAAACCATAATCCATTGGACAGTCCCTTTAAAAGATAAAATATCAATTGTAAAAGTAAATGATTTTGGCATAATATGGTTAAAATAGATATAAAACTGTTAAATTTAATACAGATGTTTATATTTGTTGTACTTACATTCCACCACCCAATTCGAAAATCGTAAGAGCTGTCGATTTTGAATTTTTCGAGGATATAGAGAATTATATAGAACAGTATTGTACCTTGGGATATACTTTTATTGTAGGAGATTTAAATTCTATAACTGGAGCATTATCCGATATATAAGAATACAATAAACATTTAGATGATACATACAACTTTAATATAAATTCAAATGAACCAATTTTAGGACACATTCCGAAACGAATGAATGAAGATCATACAACTGACTGTCAAGGCCGATCCTTAATCTCTCAATGCAAATCAACCAACCATATCATAGTTCACGGTCGCATGCCCGGAGATAGAACAGGTAATTACACTTTCACCTCACTACGTGGTCTTAGCGTAACCGATTATTTACTAACACACAACGACATATTCCTCGGGAATGTCACTCATGAATTTGAAATACTCAGAGACCTACCTATACAAGGTTTTGTTTTGTTTGTATACGTCCCTGGGTTTTAAATGTCTCAATCTCTTAAGTTATTAATAGTGCATACATTTAGGTGTTTAATCCTTATTTCAAGCAATATAACATCAACATAAACAAGGCGAGTAATGTTAAGCAAAAATTATTCCGTACAAATTTGATTACCTGACTATATATATCAGGCCTTTTTCTGCCTATCTCACGGGTCCGATAGTTGGATCCATTCCAAATGCCAAATATGCATATTTTTCCCAATTCTCTGTTTGTATAGGCCCCTGAAATACTTAATTGGAGCGAATTCTCTGATCATGTTGCACTTTATTTTAGTTTTCAAACAGTTAACAATATTAACTTACAAAGCAATAAAAAGGAAACAAAACAACAAGAATTAAAATGATATTTGATAATGATAAGTCACAAGAATTTACTTTGTTAAAAGATGAAAAAATACATTTCTTAAATACAATTTTAACTGAAATTAATGTTAACAATCGAATTAACATTCTAACGCAATATTTACACGAAAATAGCGTTCAGATATTTGGAAGAGTATTTACAATTGCTAACAATAAACAATCGCTTAAAAAAGCGCCAAAATGGTTTGATAACACTTGTAAAACTGCAAAATGCAACTTCCGTAACGCAAAAAATAACTTTAATAAGAATAAATCCAACTCAAATAGACGACTATTTGTACAGTATAGAACAGAAAATAACACTATTCGTAGAAAAACAAAATATAGATATAAGATGAATGAAAGCACGCGGTTATGTAAAATTGCAAAAACACAACCAAAAACGTTTTAGAAAACACTTAAAAATGCCATAAACCTAATAATAAAAATGCTGATCAAACAAATATTAACGAAATGTTCAATCATTTTAATGACTTAATCGGAAACGATGCAGGCGATAATACAGATTTTGAAATGAATGATCAAAATTTAAACTCACCACAAACCGAGACTGAACAACTCGATTCGCCAATTACAGAGTCAGAAATATATCAAGCAGTTTTCAAGCAAAACAACGGCAAATCAAGTGGACCTGATAAAATGTCAGCTGAAATAATTAAAACAGCATACAATTCTATTAAAATGTACCTTACAACTATAGTCAATAATATTTTTGATACTGCACAATATCCTGAAAGCTGTGAAATGGGTTACATCACACCAATATTTAAAGGCGGTGATCCGAGCGATGCGAACAGTTATCGCGGAATAACATTAAATAATATTTTATCAAAGATATATTCCCAAGTACTATTAATATCAAATCCAGAGGGATGCCCTGTTTTGAAGTCAATACAAAGATTGCCAAAGATTAATATTTAAGAATAGAATAAATAAAAAAATATATATTATATTATTCAATATTAAGGTGTTAAGTAAATATAATAACATGAATATAATTTTTTTAAAGTTAAATATTAAGAAAAACGTTTGCCGTTATCGGGGCTTGAACCATTGTATTTCATTACCTTGATTAAACAGTAATTGCTGTTACCACTCTGCAATCCGGACTGCTATACAAAGTCTGCTTGTGAAACTTTATTTATATAAGTGATGTACGTGTTGTTACACAATTTAAAGGAATTATCAGACACTAGCTACTCTACAAATTTTAACGGAATTAACAGAAACATGCTATTCCAACATATTAAATCGTTTCGAGTGTGTAACACTCGTTTCGAGTGTGTAACACTTTATAATTTTATCAATTTCAAGTGCATTACTTTATAATTTTATCAATTGCAAATGATCACTATTGATAAACTAAACTGTATTTCCATCATCGGTCTACGCCATGTAGTGTCATTTTGACAATCTGTGAACAATGCCCGTCAAAGCTTTCCTTTCTTTAGCCAATTTTGCATCGATATATATTATACAATCTTGTAACTTTTGCTATTTTATGATAATGGGTTTTAATGAAGAAAATGATGAAGCCAAATATAAATTTCTTAAACAAAATGTTTCGACTTGCAGTCGTTGGCTTAATTTGGTGAATTGCAGAGTTAGCCCTGCCCTTTTAGACTTATATTGTTCCAAATAGGTAGTTGAGATTAGATTGTAGATTAAAAGTGCATTTTTATACTAATTATGTACATGAATTAAAATTAATTGTCCTTAGTTTCTGTTTCATGCATGCTTTGCGTTATACTTGGTTACATACAGTCGCCTTTATCCATTTTATACATCAGTACGTTTGATAGGTTACTTTTAAACTGCTTAAAATAAATATTTTAATATATATGCAGGATTGTTTTTGTTTCTTTTAGTTGCCTAAAGAAAGCACATTGTGTCAACATATCGCTGTTTTTGAATTTCAACCGTACCCGAATATTTTTCATGTAAAAAAGTTTCGATTAAGTTAATTAAAAGTATGCATTTTATCATAATAGATTAAATATTGAGACAGGTAGATGGCTAGACAGGTTATTTCATTAGATCAAAGACAGTGTATTTATTTGTTATAAACTCGAAAATGAGTTTAATTTTATCCTTGAATGTAAATTATATACGGAACTGAGATCAAAATTACTATACCCCCAATAAACAAAGTTTAGGGGGTATATAGGAGTGAGCTTGTCTGTCGGTCGGTCGGTCCGCTCTTGTCCGCTCTCTAATTCAAGTAGTTTTGATCCGATCTTCACCAAACTTGGTCAGAAGTTGTATCTTTATGATGTCTAGGCCAAGTTCGAACATGGGCCTTGCCGGGTCAAAAACTAGGTCACAGTGTCACTTAGTGCGTTTTAAACATTCAGCATGTTGTCCGCTCTCTAATTCAAGTAGTTTTCATCAGAGCTTCACCAAACTTGGTGGGCAGTTGTATCTAGATTATGTCTAGGCCAATTTCGAACATGGGTCATGGAAGGTAAAAAACTAGGTCACGGGGGTCACTTAGAGTGCGTTTTAATGATTGAGCATGGTGTCCACTCTTTTATTTAACTAGTTTTCATCCGATTTTCACCAAACATGGTCGGAAGTTGTATCTAGATGATTTCTAGGTCAAGTTCGAATATGGGTCTAAAGGATCAAAAACTAGGTCACGGGGTCACTTAGTACGTTTTACACATTCACCATGGTGTCTGCTCTCTATATCAAGTAGTTTTCATCCGATCTTCACCACACTTGGTCAGAAGTTGTATCTAGATGATGTGTAGGTCAAGTTCGAACATGGGCCATGTAGGGTCAAAAACCAGGTCACGGGGTCACTTAGTGCGTTTTAAACATTAAGCATGGTGTCCGCTGTTTTTTGTGAAGACAACATGCAAAATATTCTGTGCCAATGCGGCATGTGGGGGTATTCGTCACGTCTGTGACAAAGCTCTATTTTTTTTAAATATATTCAATTGTATTAAAGACAAAGACCAAATATGTACACATTTATCGAGCTAATTACATCAATTAATAGACTATTAATAAAATCAAGATGGCCATGATGGTCCTGTATCGCTCTACTGTTTTTTTATGCGAAAAAAACCGTGCAATGCGCATTGGTTGAAATGTACTCAAGCATGTGACTTTCTCTTTCTATCCCTCGTCTCACTGGGCCCTTTAAGTTGGAAGGGTGAGCATTTTTATATATGGAAAACGTTGCTACGGTGTTAACTAAACAGACTAAAAATCCCGGGAATTGTCGCAGAGGTCCTTTGCTTATAACGTAGGTACATTTATCTCTGCAAAAGATATTGTTGTTCTTTCTATTTCACATATTTTTAGATGCTGAGATCAAAGTTACGCATGTTCTACAAGATGAATGAAAGTTCCTTCATTCAATCATGAATCTTTTTCCAAAATTCCAAAAAATGCTTGTAGGTTTCAAAGTTTCTGTTACTTATATAGTTCATGACATATGCAAAATAACTAATGACGTAGATCACCTGAACTTTACTTCATTCTTGAGGCATAAGTGAGTGTAGCAGGATTGTTAACGTGGTGAAGAAATTGTTTATTGTGCAAAGAAGATGTTTGCATTAGGAAACATAAATTTACGAGTTTTTTCAGGTTCGTGAGGTGCCTAAAGGCAGTAGGAATGATAACTTTGTAGAGGTTGTTTGTCAAACAAAGTAAATGTTTATGAGACAAAAAGTTCAACGACTTCCTGTGCCATTTTTTTGACGAATCAAATTTTCTTGAACAACTTTTTAATTGGAGCCTTCAAAGGATAAATTTTGCCCCAGGGGTATAATGTGAAAAAACTTGAAAGAGAACTATTAAGATGTCACTTCATACCAAATAGTAGAGGACTATTAGATGTTATTGCATACCAAATGTAGTCGCCCTAGGCTCTATAATAATGAACAAGAAGATTTTTAAAGTTTGCACAAAATAGGCCTTATTTTAGCGTATGTTCATTTTTTGACCCTCGGGGCAGGGTCAAATTTGACCTCAGGGACATAATTTGAACAAACTAAGTAGAGAACTATTAGATGTCACTACATACCGAATTTGGTAGCCCTAGACCCTACGGTTATGGACAAGAAGATTTTTAAAGTTTGCACAAAATAGGCTTTATATAAGCATATGTTCAATTTATTAACCACCGGGGCGGGGTCATATTTGACCCCAGGGAAATAGTTTGAACAAATTTGAAAGAGGTTCACCCTAGGAACATTTGTAAGAAGTTTAATCAGAATTGGACTTGTAGTTTAGGATAAGAAGATGTGTTAAGAAAAAGTTAACGCACGGACGCACGCACGCACGCACGACGGACACAGGACCATGGCATAAGCCCCACTGGCCTCTGGCCAGTGGAGCTAAAAAATTGGGATGTTATATTTATTACTCTTCAGTTTCAATCACATTATACCTTTGTACCATCAACTTAATGTATTCTGATGTGTTTGTACCGCATGTATCTTATTGTTACTGTAATTGTATTTGTAATGTATCACATTCATAATAATGTTACTTACACATTATAAAGAGGGACCCAACGCGGACTTTATGGATTGTTTGCTATTTTAAAACTTTAAAAACACACTTGCTGTCAATTGACTAAAACACCTGTATCAATAAGGATGTTATATAATCTTTGTTCTAATCTTTTTCTTCTGAATTGCAGTGTAGTAAGCCTCAAGACTGTTCATTGTTTCGTTAAGAATAGACAATCTAAACGTGGTGATAAAAGACTACAAATAGACTAAATGGTTGCGATTATTTTATTTATTGGATATGACCATATATTTTTATGCATTACCACTGTCGATTGTATAGAATAGATAGTCTAGAATTTGGCGTTAACATCAGTTTATAAACATGTAATTGCTATAAAGTATAATATGATACATGTTCTGTATATTGTTTTACCCCTTAAATATTATGGTACAGAATAAGTAACATTTCTTTATCTAGGTATTTCTATTAAGACTCTTTGAAATGACATATAATTTAAGAAAACAATAAACCTGTGATTACATTGAAATGTATATAAAATATAAAAAACAATTGATCTCCTAAAATTATCAAATTGTAATACTCCACTTTCAATTGTTTGTCCATAGTACATTCTGAGACTATTTTAGATTTTTATTTGGTTAAGATTTTAGTTGCCATATTTAAATTGTAAACGCAAATGTATGATATATGTGTATTCATATGTTTTCTATTTGTAAACACTGATGTAAAACTTTGTCCACTTGGGTTATTGGCCTTCTGGATAGAATTTGTAACAAACCATAAACCTTATATGGTAAAGAAAAACTTCATTGTTATAAAAATAATCATGTAAGTGAGTAACTCTTCATTGTCCTTATAAATGCATGTTTTCAGAACAAAACTGTTGGAATTATAAAAATTTGTTTGTGATTATTAAAAGTATGAGGAAATATAATTTTGTTTTATTATAATTTATCTATTCAGGCGATGCTAGCATCACCTATAACCAATGACGAGCCGACGGCGAACCGATATATAATCTCGCTGATATCGGGCCGAGCAAATGCCGATAGGCAAAACGATAACGGCCCGCTGTCGTTGCCGATATCGGGCCGATATAAGAGTGAGATCGGACCGATAGCGGCCCGATATATGTTTGCTAGCTGGGAAGGTTGTGGGTGTGACTTAACAAACCAGACATCAGCTACATTTACATACATATATACTTTAAAACAAAAAGATAAATACTTTTATTAAAGTACCATTAATAAAATAAGAAAACTGCCCTTTCAAATTGTTCAATTTTTAAAGTGTGTCTAGGTGCTGGTTCTGGTTAGTACAATACGAAATATTGTCAGCCAGACCATCCGTAATACCGCATACGTATTCGCCATTCTATAAAAATATTATAAAGAACGCCGAAATTAAATTAAAATCGACAAACCGTACCGTATCCGAAAACGGCTTTCCGAAAACATGTCGAGATACCTCTTTTGCACATGAAATAAAATATGCATATCGTTTGACTGCAGAAAATAAAACCTTGTAACCTTGCAAATAAGCAATCAATATTGTATAAAATATTGTTTTAAAATGTGAGATTGCAGTACTTTACGTTACTCATAGATACATAATTAAAAATTGCGAGATGGAGGATATTTGCAACATCCGTAGAATGGTACGTTTTTCAGAAAGTAGCGAAAACGTAAATAATTGCAACATTTCAAAACTCAAGTTTTTATACTACTTGCCTTTGAGAAGTGTCGAATGTTTTAAACGTGTATAAGTATTTTGAGCAACAAAAACACATTTATTATAGAAAATAACACTTGACTTATGGGGTTGTTTACCCTCGGGACTTCGGTTAATAAACCATTGCCCGAGCACACTGCTTAACATATAACACTCTGCATCAAAAGGTCGAAAACGGCCATAAAATGGACAGCCCGATTTTACTGGGCTGTACCAATGATACAAATAGTAAACTTTGCAGTGTTGGTGCGGTGCTTTAATAAAAATATATTGGTTTAAAAATATCTACCCTTCACTTATTCTAAAAGCGTTAAAAACGCAGTACTCAAAAATTACTTAAAATTAACAAGCAATGTCTTGCCTAGAGCTGTTAGAAAGCGGTGTTTTCATTGGCTGACAGTATTTAAAAGCATGGCTCTGGTTGGTTATCTCTGTCACGTCCGCGCAAACGCAAGTAGGTCAATCCGTTTTTGGATGAAAAATTCGCACAAAGAACGACCTTGACATGGCGTCTGCTCTTGCACGGACGTGACAGAGATAACCAATCATACTGTTTGCGTCTTCTTTTTTGCACTTTTAAAATGTAAACAAAGCATATGAAATAAGAAGGAGTAATTACATCTATTACTACTTGAATCTGTTTGAATTTAATAAGATTGGTATATGTTATTTAATCTATTATGATGAAGTTATATTAATATTATTGTTACTCTTGTTAATATTTTTATTATTATATGTATGTTGTTTGTGTTGAAAAGAGAGAGAAGGAGGAGAATAGCCAATTTTTTTAAGTATTGATGGTAAAAACACATACTATTATATGCGGTATCATCATTACTAGACCCATTGTTCAGTATTTACTGCAATGGGTTGTTGGAGTCTTTAAACTTTGTGATCTGTGTTTTAAATGTTAAAATCCAAATAGGATTACTTTTTGTATAATGCCTATAGAAAAGAAAAGGAATACACGGATGTGTAATAAAAGCAAAAACAAAATAATAATATTTAAGGATTTCCAGATCACAAAGTGGTTTAACATTGCCACTATTTATTTACATACATAGTAAAGTACCAGAATTATGTGTATATTTAAGTTTTAAACGAGATGTCATACAAAAAGATCTAATCGGTGGAAAAATATGCTTATTTACGAACATTAATTAATAGGAATGTTAGTGCCTGATTTAATAGCTCTCATATGTAAAGTGAATTTGCATGTAGACATGCTATTATATGGAGAAAAAAATGTGTTATTTAAGATAACATATAATAACACACAGGGAGTATAACTCTCAAATTTATATTAATGTTGCAATTGAGTTTTTAAAGTTATTAAGAATTGTGATGTGTATAAATTTATGTATGTGGCTCAATGTTAAACACTTGCAGACAGGGAATATAGCCGTAATACTCCAAAGTAATACCCTGTCTGTATGGAACTTAAAGAGGATTGGGCTAGGGAGAAGAGAAGTCCCCCAGAGTGGCGTTAAAACAATATTTAAAAGTGAGATTAGTAAAAAAAAAACTTATATAATAAGGGTAATGACTTACGTGTCTCCAAACGGTCACCTTTATAGGGCCACATAAAAATAATGAGTACAACAATGTGCTTTACAGTTAAAAATTAAACAAAACAACTAAATTTGTACAAAAAGTACATTATTTACAATATGTACAGTACCATATGAGTTTACATATTTTAAATAAAAGTTGCCACCCTGGAGGGTTGAAAGAAGAAGAGATTTTGGAAGTGTAGGCCGGTGTGAGTGGGGGACAAGCCAGCAGGGGTTATGTCACTCGGTTGAACTAAGGTTATTGTGGGGATGGAGTCTACAATGGTTGTTTCCCCAGGACCAGAGGGAGTGCACGGTAGATGAAAAATAGTTTGAATACAATTAAAGGAAAATTGAAAAAAGTATGATGTAAAATGGTAAAAAGGACCAGATATTACCTAAATGCAGTAAAAGAAACCCAAAAATCTCTAAACGAACCAATATTATTTTATATTTGGGATAACGATGAAGGAAATAGTACGAAAGTACCTTGTCTGGTATGTAAAATGGCAATTAAACAGAAAAACCGAGGCAATTTGCTATATAAGATAGCAATTTAACATAAAATTAAGGAAATTGCTATATAAAATAGCAATTTTAACAAGAATTAGTGTAATACATAGTATAAAGTTTGCTATGATGTAGGAATAGCAGTGTAAAGAAAATAATTAAGGCAATTTGATATATTAGATAGCAGTTTCACACACAAAAAAGGAAATTTGCTACACAAAATAGCAGTTTTAACAAGATTTAGTGAAATACAAGGGACAAAATTTGCTATGATCGAAGATTAGCAATATCAACAAAATCGACAATAATACCGAGAAATTGGTATTACCCTGGATAGGGCTAAATAAGGGTTTTCCATGGTTTTAGGCCCTGCACCGTGCACTCCAGTCCGACATGGCTCTTCGAGTTTGAAGGACAAAGGTTGGGGTGTCAAAGGGGAAGAGAGGGGGTGCAATGCAGCCAACAATCCCAGTTTACTGGACAGCCTCGTCCTTTCTTATAATAAGAAATGCCATAAAATATGAATATATTTAGATACTGAGACATGTAAATGGTGGACTAACGTCATACTCTCATAAAAAAAATGTTTTAAAATAAAGAACACCAGGTCAATTCCATTGGCCTGATTTAGAAAGGGCGGGGTGGAACAAACCCATTAATAACTAAAACAAAATTGTGTAAAAGTGACACAAATCTAACACAATTACTAGATTACGTCATATTTGTGCAAACATTACACAGTTTAAAAGAAAACAGTCACAAGACTGAATAATTGGGTGGGTATTGGCTGCTCTCCCTCCCCCAATGACCTAGAAGTTGTCAGTTATCTGACAATCCAGAAGGTATTTGGCGAGGGCAAAGAAGACCGGGCCCTAGCTGCTCCCTTGCGGACTAGCACGTTGGAGAGGTTTAAAACTAGTCCATGGGAGTGCAATGCAGCTTCGAGGTGGTCCCTCTGCGCCTTATAGTTGGGACAGTGCAGCAGCATGTGGGGCGCAGTGAGGGGTTCCTGGCACCCAGGACATGCAGGGTCTACACCGAGGACATACTTTCCCGCGCCACCGGGTAACAGGGTGGTTCCCATCCTCAGGCGCGTGATGGCTCTGTCAAGCACAATGCTTGCTGAGTATCTGTCAGGCGGCCTGAGGGTTTTCGCGGGTCTGGTAAAAGTATGTCGACGGGAAGACAAATTGTCGGTCCGGAGATTCCACTCACCCACGAAGAAAGTAACAAAATCTGCTTCTTTATTATAAAGAAAAATTAAAGCAGACGACAATTAGCGCCCGCTGACTTTAAAGCAATTACGGTATCATTTGAGCAACGTAAACAAAATAATTCCAAAACAATTGAAATTACTATCACACATCAAGAAATGTTGAAGCAGACGACAGATAGCGGTAATGACGGGGATAATTGGTTGATGGCAATTAAATAATTATTTAATCAAGAAATGTTCAATGTGATCTAATTGCAGAAAAAACGGCATGAAAAACTGAACCACCCGACAATTGTGGCGATTTTCAATAATGACGCTTAAATAATAATTGGCGAAAATATAACGAAAATCTAACAGTTACCGATAATTGGTAAAGCACTGGGAGATTAAAGACGTTTTTCCGAAATATATCACTTCTGTCGGACACTGCGAGCCGTTTCATCAACGATTTACGACTAGTTGTAAATTACGTTTTACATAAATTACGACGTTTCAGTGAAATAGCGTTTCATCAAGCAAATCGTAAATTTATCTTACATAAATTTCATACATAAATATACGACTGGGTAAGGGCAACCGTAAATTAACGTAAAAATGGCGGTCGTTTTCCTCGTCGACGATGAAAGAAGACGCAAAGTACCGATTCCAAGGCTGTTTAGAGAGAGAATAGTTCTCGAAAACTTAAGAGATGAGGACATTGTATCCAGATATCGTTTAAGTAGGGGCGGTATAGAGCGTTTGGTGGTTTTGATTGGGGAAGAAATAGCACCAACTTGCCGGCGATCTCATGCCATTGATCCCGTCACACAGGTATGTAAAAAGTGCGAAGAAACTTTTGATTTACGCAATTATAGTTATAAAATTGTATTTATTTTCAACCAACAAAGTAGAATTTAACCTTACAACTTTAGAGTAGTTGCTCTTTACAAGTTTGTTTACATAGCAATTGACAACACACATTTAATCGCAAAACAATCAAACGATGACTTTTGTATCTTTAATGAATAAAAGCTTATATTGATAATTAGGTTTATCTTAAATTGTTGTGGTGCTTAATCATAATTAATGTTTTACTCATTTTATATTCGTCGATGTGAATTTATCGAAGAAAATAAATGAAGACTTATTTACCCCACCCGCTAATGATGACCTTGTAATACTTCTACAAGTTGTGATTGAAAAATACTTACCAAAACAACAAATGTCTTTAAAATCATACGGTTATCCAAAGAGTCTCTTAAAATAAATTGAATGGTGATAATACCATCATGATTAAGAAAATTACTATGCACATAATTATGATGACATCAAAATACTGTTTGTGTTTGTTTCTATATTGTTTTCATTTGCTAACAATTTATTTATAAGATAATTCAATACTGCACCCAAGTCTGCAGTGCCCAATTATGCCATATAACTCTACAATCCCATTAAGATCTACTCTAAAGCCATTTAAAGTATTTATTTTTATCATATTCCCTTTTTGTGCATTTGTTCCCTTTGTTTGTTTTGGTAATGTGAAAATGAAAAATCATATATATAATTAATTCTTTTATTTATAGATTTTAGCATCATTGAGGTACCTTGCTAAGGGAGATTTTTACTCGGAAGTGGGTGATATCCACGGAATAAGCAAGTCGAGCTTCTGTCGGATTTTACAGAAGTTCATCTCAGCTGTAAATCAAAAGTTGAAAAATATCAGGTAATTGCCTTAATATTCCAGACCCATTCCAAAAATGTACTTAATGTATCATTTATTTTTGTATGCGTATAACTGTAGGCTCACAATATATGGATGATAAAGTTGTTTGTGCTATGCATAATGAAGATTCATTTATTTTAGGATAAACCCAGAGTATATTATATTTTCCATTTTCTGATGTTTTCTTCCTGATATATATATCTTGCGCTTATTTGAATCATTTTTACTTGCATGTTTGAGTTTGTATGCCCCCAGATCGCATGATCAGGGTATATTGTTTTTGGCTTGTCTGTCACTGTTTGTGTCTGTCACAAAACTTAAACCTTGGTAATAACTTTTGCAATATTCAAGATAGCAACTTGATATTTGGCATGCATGTGTATCTCATGGAGCTGCACATTTTGGGTGGTGAAAGGTCTGTGTTATCCTTCAAGGTCAAAGATATGGCTTCAAAGCGGGCAGTCGGGGGCATTGTGTTTCACAAACACAGCTCTTGTTAGTTATATCATAGCAATTCAAGTCAATTCATTCTCATCGGATCATTTAAATTATTTAGAATTGAAAATGATCAAGCCTCATTAAAACCTTAACCTAAGCTTATACAAAATAATGTAATAGACTTTCATTTAAGAGCTACAACCTGTAGCTACAATATGATGATCGTAAATTGTAATAAAACTATTTTAATAATGCTCACTTAATTATTTTTATTTTCAATTTTATACTCAGTTATATAAAAATATATTTATATTTTTAGATTTCCACAAGGACCAGCTGTTCTGCTTGTCAAGCAAGAATTTTTCAGAAAATGTCAGCTGCCAAATGTAGTTGGGGCAGTCGACGGGACCCTTGTACCCATTATCAAACCTGCTGAGGCTGAAGAGGCCTATGTGTGCAGGAAGGGGTTCCATGCCATTAATGTACAGGCTGTCTTTGACGCCAACATGAGGTAAATGTAAATATAGTATTATGATTTTTTATCATCAAATAATATATAAAAGAGACATACCATAAATTGAATCAAGCGCAATTGTCATCATCAAATAGTGTTTATTTATGTACATGCCCAAAAAACATTATGGCCCCTTTTATACTTAGATAATTGAATATTAAATTAAATGACACACCCCCAAAGTATACCCTCCTCTCCATGATGGCTTACGTTATACTGTCAAGCACTCGAATAGTCGAGCACGCTGTCATCTGACAGTTCTTGTTATATTCAACTGGTGGCAAGATGAATTATAGCAGATAAATGGTCTGTTACAACATTTTAACTAACTCTTTTGACCTGTTTATTCTTTTCAGCTCAATTCAACAGTAAAAAATGCCCATAATATCTTAAAAGAAAAAAAAACATGCTGCATCTTGAGAAAGGAGAGTCAATTTTAACTTGTGTTCACAGAAGTGCCTTCATATTATTTTTCAGGACCTCCGCCATTATCAGATAAAGACATTGGCAGAGTCAATGCAAAGTATGTACTGTGGTTATCTTTAAAACCTGGTTCAAACTTACACAATCATGTACTATTCTTTAAGGTTCACAGATGTCGTGTCAAGATGGCCTGGTGCGACTCATGATGCTGCGGTGTTTGATAGCAATGGCGTAAAGGTAACCTAGTTGCATTTATTTAATTTACCATAAAATAAAATATACTTAAGCTAGGTTGGTGAAACTTATTAAGATGCTATATCATAGACAAAGTGACTGTTCAATAAAATAGTTTAATTTACAGGAATATCTGAGCACCAATGATGTGGGTCATCTGCTAGGGGATAGCGGATATCCATTAAGGACCTACCTCATGACCCCTGTACCTCATCCCTCCAATGATGGTGAGCAAGCCTACAACGACCATTTATGTAGAGGACGGATAGTCGTAGAACGAGCATTTGGTGTTTTGAAATCACGATTTAGGTAATTTATTATATAAGCAGCGAAGTATAAGTCTCATCGCGACAGTTGTCAACTTCTATATAATCATTAGTTTCAGCTTAACTACTAAAATGTTTGAATTCATGACTTCATTAAGCTTTTTTTTAATGAATGAGGATTTTTGCAATAATGTATATTTGTTCAAAAAACAACATTGTGCATACCAGTAACTTGTGGATTTTGGGGTTAAAATAAAATGATATTCTTATTCATTTTATTTAAACTCTTCAATATTATCTTCACTCTGTGAAAAGGGGGTTTAATGCATGTGCGCAAAGTGTCATCCCAGATAAGACTGTGCAGTCTGCACAGGCCAATCAAGGGTGACACACTCTGTTTTTATTGTATTTTTATGCCCCCTGTAGGGTGGCATATAGCATTTGAACTGTCTGGTCATCCTTCAAGGTCAAAAGTAAAAAAGTACATTCTGAGGAATCTAATAAAAGGGAAATAATTTTTAAACCTGCCAAATTATAAATTGAAATTTTATTTCAAAGCCAGCATCGTGTTTCTGACAAACATCTCTTGTTCGTTTAAAGGGAGACTCATCATGACAAAAATCCAGTTAAGGCGGAACGTGTCTGCCCTGATTAGCCTTAACGGATTACACAGGATAATCTGGGATGACAATTTACGCACATGCATTAAACCACCTTTTTCACAGATCGTGGCCCATAAACATTATGTGTATCCTCTTTTTATATGAAAGCGATTGTTCCAGTGTATTTAAATTAAATTGGGCATAAATGGTGAATACAGAAACAAATAACATGTTTTCATAAGCTATTGACAATTTGTTTCATAGAGAAACATACTGTATTTCTTTATATGGACATCAAATGGATCTCATTGAAAACCGCAAATTTTAGTCATATAAAATGTCGAAAATTTTGGTGCAGATTTTTTAACGAGGAGTGCCCCCTGCATCTTTGAGTATCTAATTGCTATGTTAAATAAAGATTTGGGTTAATTTTTAGATGTCTGCATCGCACTGGTGGATGCTTGCCTTTCCAGCCTAATAAGTGCTGCGAAATTGCAACAGTTTGCATGCACCTGCACAACCTGTGCTTGGAATTAAACGTCCCTCTGATAGACGAAGAAGTTGGGGACGAGATTGAGCAGGAGGTTCCAAACAATGCACCAGTGCAGGGAGCAGCAGTCAACAAGAGGCAGCAGCTGATTGAACTGTTTCGTTAAATGTTAGTTCTTTTATGCCCCCCCCCCCCCCCCCCCCCCCCCCCCCCCCTTCAAAGAAGAAGGGATATATTGTGACGCGCTCTGAGACATAGACAAAACAAGTCTTAAAAATGTGTGTTAATTAACATCTGATAAAGACAAAACAAGTCTTAAAAATGTGTGTTCATTTAAATCTGATAAAGACAAAACAAGTCTTAAAAATGTGTGTTCATTTACATCTGATAAAGACAAAACAAGTCTTAAAAATGTGTGTTCATTTACATCTGATAAAGACAAAACAAGTCTTAAAAATGTGTGTTCATTTAAATCTGATTAAGACAAAACAAGTCTTAAAAATGTGTGTTCATTTACAGCTGATAAAGACAAAACAAGTCTATACAAGGGACAAAATTGTCACAAAACCAGGTTTTTATTGTGAAAAAAAAATCTGATAAAGGGAGAAAACTCAAACTGAACTTTTGAAATGAACAAACAAAATTAACCCCCTTTGTAAGTTTGTTTAAAAAAAAAAAAATCTATTTTTAGTCGTGGCGACCTTGACATTGGAGATATTGACGTGATTCTTTCGTGCGACACACCGTCCCATGATGGTGAACAAATGTGCCAAATGATTTTAAAATCTCACAATGAATGACATAGTTATGGCCAGGACAAGCTCATTTATGGCCATTTTTAGCTCATCTATTTTTTGAAAAAAAATTATGAGCTATTGTCATCACCTTCGGCGTCCGGTTAAGTTTTGCGTTTAGGTCCACTTTTCTCAGAAAGTATCAATGCTATTGCATTCAAACTTGGTACACTTACTTACTATCATGAGGGGACTGGGCAGGCAAAGTTAGATAACTCTGGCGTGCATTTTGACAGAATTATGTGCCCTTTTTATACTTAGAAAATTGAAAATTTGATTAAGTTTTGTGTTTAGGTCTACTTTATTCCTACAGTATCAAAGCTATTGCTTTCATACTTGCAAGATTTATGAACTATCATAAGGGGACGGTGCAGGCAAAGTTATGTAACTCTGACTGGCATTTGGACGGAATTATGGGCCCTTTATACTTAGAAAATTGAAAATTTGGTTAAGATTTATGTTTTGGTCCACTTTACCCCTAAAGTATCATAGATATTGCTTTCATACTTGGAACACTCACAAACTATCATAAGGGTACAGTAAAAGGACAAGTTGCATAACTCTGGTTGTCATTGTTACGGAATTATGGCCCTTTTTTTACTTAGTAACTTTTAATATATGGTTAAATTTTGTGTTTCGATCCACTCGAAGTATCAAGGCTATTGCTTTCAAACTTCAAATACTTACATGCTATCATGAGGTTACTGTACCTGGCAACTTGAATTTTACTTTGACCTTTGAATGACCTTGACTCTCAAGGTCAAATTATTAAATTTTGCTAAAATTGCCATAACTTCTTTATTTATGATTAGATTTGATTGATACTTTGATGAAACTACTCTTACCTGACATACCACAATAGACTTCACCCAAACCATCCCCCGTGCCCTCCCCCCCCCCTCCCCCCTCCCCCCCCCTAATTTTTATTTTTTTTTTTTTTTTTTAAGATCATCTCACAAATGACCACCCCCCCCTCACACTATACCCCCACCCCCCCCCCCACCCCACCCCCCCCCCCAATTTTTTTTTTTGATTTTTTTTTTTTTTTTTTTTTTTTAAGATCATCTCACAAATTATCACCACACCCTCACACTATACCCCCCCCCCACATTTTTTTTTTAAAACGGTTATGTTTGAAATACCGTCCAACCATCGCACCCAAACCCCCCCCCCCCCCCCCACCATTTTTTTTTTTTTTTTTTTTTTTTCGCTTTTTTGGAAGATAATGTAATAAATGTCCACAACCCCACACAATACACCCCTCTTCACTCCACTCCTCCCTCCTTTGTGATTGAAAATGAGAGTCCCTTCACCTTTAAAAAGAAAATAGATGAGCGGTCTGCACCCGCAAGGCGGTGCTCTTGTTGACCTTTGAACTCAAAGTGTGACCTTGGAGATATCGACGTAATTATTTCGCGCGACACACCTACCAATGATGGTGAACAAATGTGCCAAATGATTTTTAAATCTGACCATGAACGACATAGTTATGGCCCGGACAAGCTTGTTCCGCCCGCCCGCCAGCCAGCCAGCCAGCCAGCCAGCCCGCATTCGCCAATCTAATAACCAGTTTTTTCCTTCGGAAAATCTGGTGAAAAAATTTGTGCTGAATGATTTCTCAGAGAAAAAGGGTTAAATGCATATGCGTCAAGTGTCGTTCAAGATTTCAAATGGGCGCAATAGGGGGCAATGTGTTTCTGACAAACACATCTCTTGTTATACTTATAAAATTGAAAATTTGTTAAAGTTTTGTGTTTAGGTTCTTTTTATTCCTAAAGTATCAAAGCTATTGCTTTCATACTTGCAACACTTACTAACTATCATAAGGGGACTGTGCAGGCAGTTATGTAACTCTGACTAGCATTTTGACAGAATTATGGCCCATTATATACTTAGATAATTTAACTTTTTTCAGTTGATAATTAACCCTTTCAGTGCGGGAACCGAATTTAAAAGGCCTTTGCAAACAGTTTGGATCCAGATGAGACGCTACAGAACGTGGCGTCTCATATGGATCCAAACTGTTTGCTATTCTGATAGTTTTCTTTGAAAAAAAATGAAGAAAATGCTTATTTTACAAATTCAGCAGACGACATTTTAGCAGACGACAAATTTCCCAGCATGCAAAGGGTTACTGTAAGTTTATCCTAAATCGTTGTGTTGCTTTATAAATGATTTATGTTTAACTCATTAAAATCTTTGTTGACGTGTACTTATTGATGGCAAAAATGATGACTTATTTACACCACCCGCCAATGTTGAACGTGTAATACATCTACAAGTTGTGATCGAACAGTTCTTAATCTCAAAGATGTTGAAAATCACACGTTTATTTAGCGGGTTTCTAAAAAAAAATTGAATGGTGATTATACCATCATCATGAAAATCAATATGGCATCAAAATACTGTTTGTGTTTGGTATTTTCAATATTAAAGGCTTGATTGGTCTTTGTCGGCTAGGGTACTATTTGCATGTACCCCGGGTACTCTTAAGTTTCCAGATGATAACTCAAGAATTCTTACGGCTAGGATCATTAAACTTAAAAGTTACATTGATCATGACTGCCAGATGACCCCTATAGATTTTTAGATCACTAGGTCAAAGTTCAAGGTCACAGTGACTCGAAGCAGTAAATTGTTTTCCAGATGATAACGCAAGAATGCTTAGGGTTAGGAAAGTTCATAGGGACATTGGTCATGACCGACAGATGACGCCTATTGATTTTCAGGACTCTAGGTCAAAGTTGAAGGTCACAGGTATTATAACGTATTCACAAAATAGGTATGAAAATCGTTTCAGATCAATAACTCGTCAAAGAATTGACAGATTGGCTTGATACTGAACATTTGCATTGGCCTTGGTATGATGCTCTGTTAAAGGTTTTTAGCTACTGTTATAAACTGTTATATATAGTTTAATCTCTAATTTAACAATGGAATTTTTTAGTATTTGTATAGACATTTTTAGCATAATAATGTGTACGGTTTTTGATAACAGTTCCAATTACACTTGTATTCAATAAATAAAACAGAAGAACATTCACATTTATTTAGAGTTTTTTCTAATATTTTTATTTAGTTTTATTATAAATTGTCAGATGAATTACAACACCATGCGGAGTTGGTATATTGTACTTCCTAAATTATTAATCTACCTGTGCAAGTTTTTAGTAATTTTATAGGCATTTTTATCCTAATGATATGTATGGTTTTTGATAACAATTGCAACTATACTTGTATTCAATTAATAAAACATAAAGAACATTCACATGTATTTATTATTATTTAGAAATTACAATATACCAACTGGGCACAGTGTAATAACTCGTCTGACAATTAATAATAAAATTACATCATTTAGTTTATACGGTTCATAGAAACACTTAACACTTAACATCATCACAGTTAAAACCAATTTACAATTCGGGAAACAATTGCGCATTTAAGAATTTCATTTTCTTTAAAGAAACCAGTTCCTCGAGATTTTTGTTAATGTCTTTCAGTATGGTATTTCTTTCTCTTGATGCAATCAGCATCTCCTCCTGGGTTTTCGTCACACTGCTCCTACATGCTTGACATGTGGCTGCAAGTAAATAAATAAAATACATTATACTTTATTCATTCAACAAAATTATATTTTAAACAAAACATATGGCACATTCATGTATCATTTGTGGTTAACACAATAATAAGACACAAAAATAAGTCTACATGACCTGGTATTGATTCTGAAAGTTATTTTATGTATTTTGAAATTTATATAGATTTATGAATTTAAACTTAACATTTGTGTGCGACACTAATGCCCAAATTACACCCTTCAGTTTAATGATGTAGAAAAATAATTTTTTTAAATACACAGACCCACAAGTTCATACCCTGGTTAAAAGGTTTATGTAATAAAGTGTAATTAAAAATACAGCAATACTTTATCTCCATATAACCAAGAGTAAAATGACAAATGAAGAAAAAATAGAAAACACAAATTGCTATATTTTAACTGTTGGAAATTATAAGTAGCCAGCTTCACAATAATTAATAGAAACAACTAATAATTACTATTTGTTGTGTCTGTCTTCCGTTTTTTGTTTTCTAATTTATCACAGCTGCTTGATGCAACTTCTGTTTGAGTTTTTAAATTTTCAGTCAATTGAAGTGGTGCAACATTTTCAGCCAGTGAAACCATTTTGTTTTCTGGAAAAGAAAGAAATCAAAACTGCATTTGTGATTGTAACACAGTTTTGCAGCAACAATTGTAATAAATCTATGTTGATTTACAATACGTATCATAAATTATTGTGGACAATTGATATATAATACAGAAAGGCAAAAAGCATTCCTACTGAAAAGGCTTTTTAAAGTAATATATAATGACATTGGCGAATATGGCAAACGACAGCAGAAGCCCTAAATAATGTTATATTGATAACTAAAACACATATAATATTGATCACTAGAGAAAAAATGAAATAAACATATGTTCAATAACTGAAGTTTTAATTGATTTTCTTGAAAAGGCTGACACAATGACCTAAACAATGAACACAATGAACACAAAATATTACCATTGTGTGTACATTGCACTTCTTCAGTCTCAAATTTCTCCTCAATGGAGGATTCTGAAAATAAAGTCAAAATGGAATCAATAAGGCAATGCAAACCTACTTCAACTATTCATATATTAATAATCCTACCATTCAATTGTGCTCAAGGAAATGCTAGTACGTTTTCTTTTTTTTATCTTGTTCATTTCCTTGTACTCAATTAGGAGTGATATTGTATTAAAAACTACAGATTAATTTGTAAATAGTAACATATTTATGCTATTTCATAAGCTCAATTTTATAAAAGAGGGTTCACAACATTTTCATGTTGTCATTGTGTCTCTTAGATTAACAAGAGCACCGCAAATGGGATGCAAACACTCGGCTGTGGGGGCAGTTTTTTTTTTTACCTTAACCCTTGACCTTAGGGATTACATTCACTTTAACTTTTCACCACTCAAAATGTGTAGCTCCATGAATTATACATGCATGCCAAATATCAAGTTGCTATCTTCAATATTGCAAAAGTTATTAGCCAATGTCAAAGTTTTTGGATGATGCAGACGGCGGACGACGAGCTGGCTATGACAATACCTCGGGTTGTCTTCATAAACAGCCGAGCTAAAAATAAAACATGGATTTTCGCTTTTCTTAGACAATATGCTATTTTTGCTAATAGCTAACATCTCATGAGGATTTTTATTATATGCTGGTTGTTTATGTATATTAATTATTCAGATTACCTTTAAGATTGTCTAAAAAAACATCCCCCTCTGCAGTGACACCCTCAATGGACGCTTTCGGAATGACAGTCAGCACCTGAAATTGTCGTTGATCCATTTAAAAAGTTCCCTTCATAAAAGATGTAAACTTAAAACAAAAATTGATATGGGATCTAGTTAGAGTCAAAAAGATAAAACAACAGACCTACATATTTACCTCATGGCCTGAACAAGGCTGATAGATTGTGGTCAGTTAAATGTTCAAGAACTTAATCCATAATTATAGTAATATAACTAAAAAAATTCTACTGTCAATGTTGATCTACAGAAATTTGCAATACAGTCTGGAATCAAAATTAATGAATAGGAATTATTGTCTAGAGTGAAATTCTTTGTTTAATGTTCACAAATTAAATTTATAACTACCTTTTCTTCAAGTGGTGACAACTTGTCTGGCGCAGGTCCACCACCTGTTTTTCCCACTTCCTTTTTAATTTTTTTTTCTTTGGCCTTTGTGGAACTCTAACAAATATAACATTTATTTTAACTACACTTACAATAAAATGTATTTGTATCAATAAATATATAGAGGATATTTGTTGGATTTGGTGGAATATCGATTTTATTTCACGAGTGATCATAGAAAACAATATTTTCACGAGTGGCGCAGTCACGAGTGAAAATATATATTTTCTATGATCTCGAGTGAAATAAAATCGATATTCCATCAATCGAACAAATTTTCTTTTTATTTTATGTTTTTTTCACTGTTTATTTACATTGTTAATGAGTTCAACTGGATACTTTCGCTGGATTTATGACGTCATTTTGTTGAAAAAATGACGTCATATCACAGTAAAACTGTGACAAATTTCGATATTTGTCACTGTTATTTTTCACTGTTTAAAACAGTGGAATACCAGTTTTATTTCACTAATATTTTTCTATAAACCACCGGAAAGCATAATATAAACATCAATATACAACAGAATTGTCAACATCATAGAAGCAATTACAAGTTATTAAGACACATGAACCGGGTCCAACTGCATTTATCCTGCATGGAATTAAATAACATTGAAAACTTTTATCTGAGAAATCAATTATTTATACCATGAGACAGTAAGTAGGCACAAAAAAACTTATTACAACATCTTTAAAATTTTGGTTGCTCAGCTATAGAGAAACGAGCCCAGAACCATGTACTGTACATGTTTTTGGCATGTGTATCTTATACATTCTTGAAATAAAATATAAGATAATTGAACAACAACATTACTGACATGACATGACAATGCATTACGTATGTCTCATTCAAGTTATTGTGAGCCAGAATTTAATAATTTCCTAGGCCTAAATAAATCGATATGAAACTGCTAATTGAGCTTCAATCGCCTTTCTGCATAGAAAGAACAAAAACGACTACTCTAAGCAATATAGTTTAACTCATGAATATGAAAATATGCGATAAATTTAACTTCAACTTAAAGATCAACAAAATGAACAAGTTGTCAACTCACATTTCAATTGTTTCCTTCCAAAACAAATCCTTTTCCCCTTCCGTTACCGAAGGCGAATGACATCCAAACAGAAGGCTATACCCTTCAACACACCGTTCGACAAGAATTGTCGTTTCCGATGCGTTCCAGTTTTTAGCATAGGTGCTTGCACCTATGCTTAAGGTATATACCACATTTTGAAAATCCACATCGGTCGGTTACCCTTTATGAAGCCTTACCTGATCAAAAATCAGACGAAATATCTATTTAATTTAGCATATGGTAATTCTTACAATTTTTTGGGGGGAAACGTTTTTCTAACGTTTTCTTCCAAGAATATTGCTGACACCGTTTTTAGTGATTTTTTCTAAGACCGTTTTATGTCAAAAAATCTTCTTATAACCTAAAACAAATTTCGTTCGTAAAACAATTCTGTTCTTGTTGATAGTGACCTCACACCTAATTTATATGGGATCCCAATTTCTGTTTCCTTCGTTTACTGTTCTGTGAGAGGTCAAATGTTTACATAACTGAATTAATAAGGCCCTGGTTAAAGTTTATGTAACATTTCATCGGTTAATTATAAATAGAAATTAAAACATATTCTCAGCAGGAAGTGGGGCATAAAGCACTTTTATTCTTTGAAAATGTGTAAAAAAATGGCGGAGTACGATGAATGTTTTCTGATTTATGACATGGATTCTGACGTGCCTTTCTATGGATTTGATGAAGTAGAGTTAAAAAGTAAGAGATGTGTTAATTGAAGTTAAAATGATTTACTTTGAGCCAGAAATTTACGTTACGAGTAGAGTTAACGGTTTAAATGTGGCATCGGATTTAATGGATTCGCGTGAATTCTGGACGAGTGCTGTGTCTGTAAAATATTAAATGGAAAGCTGTAAATGTATCAAGTCGGAAAAGAAAACGGATGGTTGCATAATGGTATGCGTGAAATAATGTAATTCTACGTATTTATTTTCATAGTTATGTCATTTTGTAACCATTCACATTCGTCACTATTTGGAATTCCCGTTTCTAAAAATAGAGCATTTTGTTAACAAGGGGGGCGACTCGTGATGTCAGCAATCGTTAAGGCTACAATATACTAAATAATCGAGTCATGAAGGGCTGTACTTTCTAAACAAATCATCATATTTTCCTCGAAGGCATGTTGTACACTTTGTTCTGGTTTTATCGTTTGGAGATATTGATAGGGTAAGCATAGGTGTTCACTACTTAATCCCTGAAATAGGATAAAGTTGGAGATTAAAGTAAAAAATGGCACTGCAAAAGGTTACAATCCATTAGAAAACGGCCGAAAAAGGCGCAAAAACAGTCGATTTTGATTTGAGTCGAATTTGTTTTTGGTTTGAACATGACAAATCTTTTTTATTGCTTAAATCGATTCAGCTAAGAATGCCCGTCAAGAAAAGGTATGGTTATGGGGGTCTCTATGTGCAAAATGTTGTATTTATTTTCGCTCAAAGTTGTCGCTTTTACATCGAAACATATAAGGAAACTATTTAGTATATTTTGACCTAAACATTTACTTCAGCAGCATCTTCCCTGTATCTTGCAACTATGCTTTCAGCGCCATCGGCGCTCTCGTTGTTTTTCGGGAAACACTCTTTTCCATTTTCCTGATTCCATTGGCTGTTTCGATTGGCTGTTTCGGCTATGGAAAATAGTTGTATGGCCATAGACGAGAAAGACCGGTTATGGAAGAGAAAGACCGGTTATAGAACATTTAGTTTTAGAAAGACGTCGGAGGACTAAAAGATAAAAAGAAAATAGTAATAAAATAAATTTCATTCTTAAATACGAATTAAATTATATGTACTGGTACTAGTCTTCTATCTGCAATGGTCAAATATGGATGTGTATGGTGTACTTAATAAATAAATAAACTACACGTATGGTTTATAAGTTTAATGTACATCGATAATACATATATAATCAGGCAACTTGATAGTGAGCGTGCATGTGATGAGCGCTACTGCAAGTCGACTATGGTCACAGTAAATAACTATTAAAATGACAACATTGCTCATTTCTTCAAGTCGACTATGGCCACAGTGAATGACTCTGAAAATGAAACAATTTTTCGTTACTGCAAGTCAAATATAGCTACAGTAAATGACTCTTAAAATGTCACCACTGTTCATTAATGAAAGTCGACTATGACCACAGCAAATGACTCTTAAAATGAAACAATTGTTCATTACTGCAAGTAGACTATGGCCACAGTTAATCACTCTTAAAATGATTCCATTGTTCATTACTGAAAGTCGACTATGGCCACAGCAAATGGCTCTTAAAATGGCCCCATCGTTCATTACTGCAAGTCGACTATGGCCACAGTAAATGACTCTTAAAAAGACACCATTTTTCAGTACTGCAAGTCGACTATGGCCACAGTAAATGACTCTTTATATGACACTTACGTCCAATACTACAAGTCGACTATGGCCACAGTAAATGAATCTTAAAAATACACCATTGTTCATTACTGTAAGTTGACTATGGCCACAGTAAATGACTTTTAAAATGACACCATTGTTCATTACTGCAAGTCGACTATGGCCTCAGTAAATGACTCTTAAAATAACACCATCGTTCATTTCTAAAAGTCGACAATGGCCACAGTAAATGACTCTTAAAAAGACACCATCGTTCATTACTGAAAGTCGACTATGGCCACAGTAAATAACTCTTAAAATGTCACCACTGTTCATTACTGCAAGTCGAATATGGTCACAGTAAATGACACTTAAAATGACACCATCGAACATTACTGCAAGTCGACTATGGTCACAGTAAATGACTCTTAAAATGTCACCACTGTTCATTACTGCAAGTCGACTGTGGCCACAGTAAATGATTCTTAAAATGACACCATCGTTCATTACTGCTAGTCAACTATGGCCGCAGTAAAAGACTCTTAAAATGACACCATCGTTCATTACTAAAAGTCGACTATGGCCACAGTAAATGACTCTTAAAATGACACCATCGTTCATTACTGCAATTCGACAATGGCCACAGTAAATGACTCTTAAAATAACACCATCGTCAATAACTAAAAGTCGACTATGGCCACAGTAAATGACTCTTAAAATGACACCATCGTTCATTACTAAAAGTCGACTATGGCCACAGTAAATGACTCTTAAAATGACACCATCGTACATTACTGCAAGTCGACTATGGCCACAGTAAATGACTCTTAAAATGACACCATCGTTCATTACTGCAAGTCGACTATGGCCACAGTAAAAAAACTCTTAAAATGACACCATCGTTCATTACTAAAAGTCGACTATGGCCACAGTAAATTACTCTTAAAATGAAACCATCGTTCATTACTTACAGTCGACTATGGCCACAGTAAATGACTCTTAAAATGACACCATCGTTCATTACTGAAATTCGACTATGGCCACAGTAAATGACTCTCAAAATGAGACCATCGTTCATTACTGCAAGTCGACTGTGGCCACAGTAAATTACTCTTAAAATGACACCGTCGTTCATTACTGCAATTCGACTTTGGCCACAGTAAATGACTCTTAAAATGACACCATCGTCCATTACTGCAAGTCGACTATGGCCACAGTAAATGACTCTTAAAATGTCACCACTGTTCATTACTTCAATTCGACTATGGCCACAGTAAATGACTCTTAAAATGACACCATCGTTCATTACTGCAAGTCGACTATGGCCACAGTAAAAGACTCTTAAAATGACACCATCGTTCATTACTAAAAGTCGACTATGGCCACAGTAAATGACTCTTAAAATGAAAACATCGTTCATTACTTACAGTCGACTATGGCCACAGTAAATGACTTTTAAAATAACACCATCGTTCATTACTGAAATTCGACTATGGCCACAGTAAATGACTTTTAAAATTACACCATCGTTCATTACTGCTATTCGACTATGGCCACAGTAAATTACTCTTAAAATGACACCACCGTTCATTACTGGCAGTCGACTATGGCCACAGTAAATGACTCTTAAAATGTCACCACTGTTCATTATTGCAAGTCGACTATGGCCACAGTAAATGATTCTTAAAATGACATCATCGTTCATTACTGCAAGTCGACTATGGCCACAGTAAATGACTCTTAAAATGACACCATCGTTCAATACTAAAAGTCGACTATGGCCACAGTAAATGACTCTTAAAATAACACCATCGTTCATTACTGAAAGTCGACTATGGCCACAGAAAATGACTCTTAAAATAACACCATCGTTCATTACTGCAAGTCGACTATGGCCACAGTAAATGACTCTTAAAATGACACCATAGTAAATTACTGAAAGTCGACTATGGCCACAGTAAATGACTCTTAAAATGTCACCACTGTTCATTACTTCAATTCGACTATGGCCACAGTAAATTACTCTTAAAATGACACCATCGTTCATTACTGCAATTCGACTATGGCCACAGTAAATGACTCTTAAAATGACACCATCGTTCATTACTGCAAGTCGACTATGGCCACAGTAAAAGACTCTTAAAATGACACCATCGTTCATTACTAAAAGTCGACTATGGCCACAGTAAATTACTCTTAAAATGAAACCATCGTTCATTACTAAAAGTCGACTATGGCCACAGTAAATGACTTTTAAAATAACACCATCGTTCATTACTAAAAGTCGACTATGGCCACAGTAAATGACTCTTAAAATAACACCATCGTTCATTACTGAAAGTCGACTATGGCCACAGTAAATGACTCTTAAAATGACACCATCGTTCATTACTGGCAGTCGACTATGGCCACAGTAAATGACTCTTAAAATGACACCATAGTTAATTACTGAAAGTCGACTATGGCCACAATAAATGACCCTTAAAATGACACCATCGTTCATTACTGAATGTCGACTATGGTCACAGTAAATGACTCTTAAAATAACACCATCGTTCATTACTGAAAGTCGACTATGGCCATAGTAAACGACTCTTAAAATAACACCATCGTTCATTACTGCAAGTCGACTATGGCCACAGTAAATGACTCTTAAAATGACACCATCGTTCATTACTGAAAGTCGACTATGGCCACAGTAAATGACTCTTAAAATGAGACCATCCTTCATTACTGAAAGTCGACTATGGCCACAGTAAATAACCCCAATTATCTATTTTTAAGCATTAATACGAAAATGTGAACGAGATTTTGTATAAAGACAAAGGCGCTCTTATGCCATTATAAGCATTAATACAAATTGTGAACGAGATTAAGGCAAACCACATAGGCGCTCTTATCCGCCATATAGCCATTAATACGGAAATATGAACGAGATTTAGTCAATATACATAGGCGCTCTTTTCCCTTGATAAGCATTAATACGGAAATATGAACGACATTTTGTTAAAACAAATAGTCTCTTTTATCATCCATATAGGCAATAAATACGGAAATTAGAACGAGATTTAATGAAAAGACAAAGGCGCTCTCATCCCATTATAAGCATTTATTCAAAAGACATAGTCGCTTTTATTCGTCATATAGCCATAAATACTGAAATATGAACGAGATTTAGTCAAAAGACATAGGCGCTCTTATCATGAATATCATCTTACCATGAATAAAGGACCACGTACGTATGTATAATACAGGGTAAGATCTTGGATCCCAAAAGGTACATGGTGCTGCTAGAAAGAAGCAGGGTGGCGATTCGGAACAGAAACTGACATATTCATATAATATCCAGGTATTTTATTAATCAAATACAAACATATTGTCATTAAGAAACAAATTATATATGGAAAAACGTATGATTGTTTCACTTTACACACGCACATACGTTTGCAAATGTTTAGCTAAGATTTGCAGTAGATTTACGCTTGTTGCAAGAATGATATTTATTTTTGCATGCATTTATTATTGCATGTAGAATACGCATTTAATCCGAATGCATCAACTCTTGTAAGTAGACAAAATGGCACCTCCATTATAATGGCTTTTTACCGCTCTAAGACAGTGAAGGAATATTATTTTGGCGATGTCCGGAGGTGTTTATCAATAATTATTTATTAAATTTCATTAAACTTAATATGAAAGTGTTCAATCATACTGCGGTGCACGCGTAATTAATTTATTGCCCCTTAATAGATTGAAATTCAGGAAGGTTGTACGTCCGGAGCTGTTTCACAGTACCTATTTCACGAAACTTTAAACAAATATGCATCATCATTCGCCGATATTGTTTCTGTATGGTTCTCCGTCCTTCCACTTTCAATGTCCGGAGCTGTGTGACAGTAACTATTGCATGAAAGACTATAAAACTTAAATGTCATCATACTGCAGTGGTGCACACTTAAGTTCTGTCCGGATCGATAACTCAACAGTTAACAGTAAACCGGTGTCTGTAATGCAACGATCCCATTTTTGTCCTTACACATCTTCCGACCGTACGGTGTTGTCAGCCATGTTGAACTTTTCTGCAGGATGTTAGCGTCTTTGTGTTCACCAGGCTTTACCTTTGAAATAGATTGCAACAAAATCCAATCTGGTACGACATATTGACTAGGATTCTCACACAGTTTCTGAGTACCATGAAAGTTGTGACATAAGCTACAAGAAAACTTGCTTTTTAACATAAATATACATCTACTATCCAGAAAAATTTCTTACATGAAATTTCATGAGCACCTACAATTTCATCTGTAAAATATATGTTCCGTGTTTTACTTACGTCTATCCGCTAGGGCGCTTGACCAATATTCTTTTATGCTCGAGCCTGCATTAAAAAACCCAAAATATTTGTTAAAATGAACTAAAAACACATCAAGTTACATAACAAGTCAAACTTTTAAAGTGTCAAAGGCTACGAAGACACTTATAAGTAATTGTTTTATTTCGATGATACGATAAACTTTTACTAATCATAAATTGCCTGTGACTAGTAATTGTATTAATGGCTTGGTTATGCTAAAACACGTTACAGATATCTCTTTAAACCATTTTGTAAAACGTAAATCCGAATGAAATTTCTATGACATTTATACGAAAAGAAAAACCTAATATGACTGCTATATTTTTTTACAAAACTGATCATTGTAGTATTAATGATATGGACAACACATACGGTGAGTTGTTGCCAGGCTATATGCTGTGAAAATACTTTTTGCCACCGTTCGTTGCAGGGCCTCTGTGGCCTCTTTATAACTACATCCAGTCGCCTGCAGTTTTATGATTGGAAACAAACGATTATGAGAATATTTAACAAATTTTACATACATGTACTGTGAAAGATTTTCTGTACGAATATGTAGTTTACTTTGATACCAAAGAAGAAAATAATTATTGTATGACATTCGAAACCGATATACTTTTTTCAATTAATTATATAACTTTAAATTTTTGCCTTTACTATTTATATTGTTCGGACTCGACTTTAAAAACCGCGTAAAAAATAAAACGGGATTCTATGTCTATTGACAGTCTAACAGGCATGTTATATGGAGATATTGTACATTTTAAGACTTTGTTCTTCCCATTAACCTTTAAAATATTTACATTTCACGGATTAAATTTACACAAACACAGCGCAAGTTTATACTTTCGTGAATAAAATGTGGTTGTGCACAAAATGAACAAAATGTTACGCACTCTTATAAATAAAATCATGTTTTGAAAACGTATATATTATTGTAAGATAATACTTGTTACTAAAAATAAGCAAAGACCATACTCTATACCTCTTGCATGATCTCTGAACACGCTTCCTTGGCGAGGACGGATTCTGTATACGATGAAACTAGTCTGTAATTCAATATAGAAATGGTATTGGTTTTAATTTTTATAAGTTTAAGTTAAGTTTTTAACAAATGTTGATGGCAGTTTAAGTAAGCAATCAATTTCCCATGTTTTGTGAAATTTGTATGAAATCAAAGAAAGGGAAAGTTTTACATTGTGTATGGTACCGTTTGTCAGGAGAAATTGTGAATAAGCGAATAACACATATTTTTTCTTTACAATCGAACCTCGACTTTTATCGTTGATTGATTCAAAATATTTCGGCTCTTATCCTAAATATAAAGTGGTCATATAAATAAGGGAACACAGATAGCTTTCAATATAATTGGTATTTTGAATGCCAAGCGCTTATGCAATATACAGTTGCCATTGCTTGGCATTGTACTGTACTAAGTGCCTGTTCGTAATGCAACCGGATCATTGCGATACTTTGGTCTTTACGAATTTCTCATATAGAGTTTATTTATTTCGTTCGGAGCTCATAGAATTCGAAGTAGCTCTTGACTTTGGGCAAGTAACAGACGCATCAAGACCAATTCCACAACACCGTCACACATAGGTTTCGGTGGCAAGACCGAGTTCGAATACTACGCCGTTTACAAAGCTTTTCTGCTGTTAAAGTCAGTTTTTGTAAGCATTAACGCACATTTTGAAGAAGCTTAGTATATCAGTGCCTTGAATTTAATTGCAGAAAAGCTACCTTATTTATGACAATTACAACTTACCCGTTTTCTGAAAAGGTATCTTGGATGTTTTTCTCCACGACAGTCAGTGCCTGAATTACATGAGGAAAAAACTGATAAAAAAAGAACCAAATGATTATAGCATGTACACTGTTTCAAGAGTATGACAATACGTTAATGAAATTGTGCATTAATATTTGAATATGATAATCAATAGGCATGCAACGGAGAGTAATGTATGAATTAATACCTCTAACGTGAAAACGCAAAATCCATATCCGATGGAACTTTTTGGTGCCGCGTCTACGTTTGTAATAAATTTGCAATGGTTTTGCAACCACAAAACGTCACTAACATATATATATATATAAGATCGGAATGAAATGGCGATAGAACTTCGACCAAATTCCTATGAATTTATGTGATCCAATGGAGAGTAAAATATATATGACTTTCTTTTACAATATTGTTACCACTAGAACATGTAGAAATCCTATGAAACCATTGCTCACCGTTCTTCCACCGTCGATGTGACAATGGAAAAGCACGTTTTGTATGCCACAGGGACCTAGAAAGCATTAACTGTGGCCATAGTCGACTTGCAGTAATGAACGATGGTGTCATTTTAAGAGTCATTTACTGTGGCCATAGTCGACTTGCAGTAATGAACGATGGTGTCATTTTAGGAGTCATTTACTGTGGCCATAGTCGACTTGTAATGAACAGTGGTGACATTTTAAGAGTCATTTACTGTGACCATAGTCGACTTACAGTAATGAAAAATGGTGTAATTTTAAGATTCATTTACTGGGGCCATAGTTGACTTGCAGTAATGGACAATTGTGATATTTTAATTGTCATTTACTGTGGCCATATTCGACTTCCAGTAATGAACAATGGTAACATTTTAAGAGTCATTTACTGAGGCCAAAGTCGACTGGAAGTAATTACCGGTGATGTCATTTTAAGAATCATTTACTGTGGCCATAGTCGACTTGCAGTTATGAGCAATGGTGTCATTTTAAGATTCATTTACTGTGGTCATAGTCGACATTGCAGTCATGGACAATAGTGTCATTTAAAAAGTCATTTACTGTGGCCATAGTCGACTTCCAGTAATAAAAAATGGTGTCATTTTAAGAGTCATTTACTGTGGCCATAGTCGACATGCACTTATGAACAGTGGTGACATTTTAAGAGTCATTTACTGTGGCCATAGTCGACTTTTAGTAATGAACGATGGTGTCATTTTAAGAGCCATTTACTGTGGCCATAGTCTAATTGCAGTAATGAACGATGGTGTCATTTTAAAGAGTCATTTACTGTGGCCATAGTTGTCTTGCAGTAATGAACGATGGTGTCATTTTAAGAGTCATTTACTGTGTCCATAGTCGACTTGCAGTAATGAACGATGGTGTCATTTTAAGAGTCATTTATTGTGGCAATTATCGACTTTTAGTAATTAACGATTGTGTCATTTTAAGGGTCATTTACTGTGGCCATAGTCTACTTTTAGTAACGAACGATGGTGTTATTTTAAGAGTCATTTACTGTGGCCATAGTCGAATTGCAGTAATGAACAGTGGTGACATTTTAAGAGTCGTTTACTGTGGCCATAGTCGACTTCCAGTAATGAACGTTGGTGTCATTTGAAGAGTCATTTACTGTGGCCATAGTCGACTTGCAGTAATGAACGATGGTCTCATTTTAAGAGTCATTTACTGTGGCCATAGTCGACTTTCAGTAATGAACGATGGTGTTATTTTAAGAGTCATTTACTATGGCCATAGTCGACTTTTAGTATTGAACGATGGTGTCATTTTAAGAGTCATTTACTGTGGCCATAGTCGACCTTTAGTAATGAACGATGGTGTCATTTTAAGAGTCATTTACTGTGGCCATAGACGACTTGCAGTAATGAACGATGGTGTCATTTTAAGAGTCATTTACTGTGGCCATAATCGACCTGCAGTAATGGACGATGGTGTCATTTTAAGAGTCATTTACTGTGGCCATAGTCGACTTGCAGTAATGAACGATGATCTTATTTTAAGAGTCATATACTGTGGCCATAGTCGACTTCCAGTAATGAACAATGGTGTCATTTTAAGAGTCATTTACTGTGGCCATAGTCGACTTTCAGTAATGAACGATGGTGTCATTTGAAGAGTCATTTACTGTGGCCATAGTCGACTTGCAGTAATGAACGATGGTCTCATTTTAAGAGTCATTTACTGTGGCCATAGTCGACTTTCAGTAATGAACGATGGTGTTATTTTAAGAGTCATTTACTGTGGCCATAGTCGACTTTTAGTATTGAACGATGGTGTCATTTTAAGAGTCATTTACTATGGCCATAGTCGACCTTTAGTAATGAACGATGGTGTCATTTTAAGAGACATTTACTGTGGCCAAAGACAACTTGCAGTAATGAACGATGGTGTCATTTTAAGAGTCATTTACTGTGGCCATAGTCGACTTGCAGTAATGGACGATGGTGTCATTTTAAGAGTCATTTACTGTGGCCAAAGTCGACTTGCAGTAATGAACGATGGTCTTATTATAAGAGTCATATACTGTGGCCATAGTCGACTTCCAGTAATGAACAATGGTGTCATTTTAAGAGTCATTTACTGTGGCCATAGTCGACTTTCAGTAATGAACGATGGTGTCATTTTAAGAGTCATTTACTGTGGCCATAGTCGACTTGCAGTAATGAACGATGGTGTCATTTTAAGAGTCATTTACTGTGGCCATAGTCGACTTCCAGTAATGAGCAGTAGTGACATTTTAAGAGTCATTTACTGTGGCCATAGTCGACTGCCAGTAATGAACGGTGGTGTCATTTTAAGAGTCATTTACTGTGGCCATAGTCGAATTGAGGTAATGAACGATGGTGTCATTTTAAGAGTAATTTACTGTGGCCATAGTCGACTTGCAGTAATGAACGATGGTGTCATTTTAAGAGTCATTTACTGTGGCCATAGTCGACTTGCATTAATGAGCAGTGGTGACATTTTAATAATCATTTACTGTGGCCATAGTCGACTGCCAGTAATGAACGGTGGTGTGATTTTAAGAGTCATTTACTGTGGCCATAGTCGAATTAAAGTAATAAACGATGGTGTCATTTTAAGAGTCATTTACTGTGGCCATAGTCGACTTGCAGTAATGAACGATGGTCTTATTTTAAGAGTCATTTACTGTGGCCATAGTCGACTTTCAGTAATGAACGATGTTGTTATTATAAGAGTCATTTACCGTGGCCATAGTCGACTTTTAGTATTGAACGATGGTGTCATTTTAAGAGTCATTTACTGTGGCCATAGTCGACTTTTAGAAATGAACGATGGTGTCATTTTAAGATTCATTTACTGTGGCCATAGTCGACTTGCAGAAATGAACGATGGTGTCATTTTAAGACTCATTTGCTGTGGCCATAGTCGACTTGCAGTAATGAACGATGGTATTATTTTAAGAGTCATATACTGTGGCCATAGTCGACTTCCAGTAATAATCGATGGTGTCATTTTAAGTGTCATTTACTGTGGCCATAGTCGACTTTCAGTAATGAACGATGGTGTCATTTTAAGAGTCGTTTGCTGTGGCCATAGTCGACATTTATTAATGAACGATGCTGTCATTTTAAGAGTCATTTACTGTTGCCATAGTCGACTTTCAGTAATGAACGATGGTGTCATTTTAAGAGTCATTTACTGTGGCCATAGTCGACTTGTAGTAATGAACGATGGGTGTCATTTTAAGAGTCATTTACTGTGGCCATAGTCTACTTGTAGTAATTAACGATGGGTGTCATTTTAAGAGTCATTTACTGTGGCCATAGTCGACTTTTAGTAATGAACGATGGTGTCATTTTAAGAGTCATTTACTGTGGCCATAGTCGACTTTGAGTAATGAACGATGGTGTTATTTTAAGAGTCATTTACTGTGGCCATAGTTGACTAGCAGTAATGGACGATGGTGTCATTTTAAGAGTCATTTACTGTGGCCATATTTGACTTGCAGTAATGAACGATGGTCTCATTTTAAGAGTCATTTACTGTGGCCATAGTCGACTTTCAGAAATAAACGATGGTGCGATTTTGAGTGTTATTTACTGTGGCCATATTCGACTTTTAGTAAAGACTTTAGACTATTTATAGTCAAGAACAATAATTTCGATTTTAAAATAATCTTTAGTGGTAAAGGATGAGGTGTGCTAACGAATGCAATTTGAATTATTATTTTCTCACGCCTTGGCTAGACTTCTAGAAGGAAAGAACTGAAAAAAATACACTATTTGTTTTAAAATGTATTAGTCCGTCGGTACCGTACATATTACGAACAAACGTATTCGCTTTTAAATGTAACTTAAATCTTTTGAACATCATGCACAAACTATTTAGCGTTGAACTGTTTTGCTAAATAAAAAAAAATGTTGCATAATTTCGTGTTTCACTGCCTTTTTGCAGACAATGGAAAAGAGACATTTCAGACAATGGAAAAGAGACGTTCCCTTGTTTTTCATCCGTTTGACCACAGGCTCAGCCGCCATCATTACTTTAAGCGATGTTTACGTCTGCTGACAGAACGCGCGATAACTACGTCATGCATTTTTTTTTAGACTGCGTCACTATGTTTATCGGTTACAAAATACGTATATTTATGTAGTCGTATTTTATGTATGGTGCATTTACGATTTCGTTGATGAAACGGAATTTTTGTAAAGTCGTAAACGACTGCATAAATCTCGATACGTAATTTACGATCGTATAAAAAACGTAAATATTGATGAAACGGCCTCCTGCGAGCCGTTTCATCAACGATTTACGACTAGTTGTAAATTACGTTTTACATAAATTACGACGTTTCAGTGAAATAGCGTTTCATCAAGCAAATCGTAAATTTATCTTACATAAATTTCATACATAAATATACGACTGGGTAAGGGCAACCGTAAATTAACGTAAAAATGGCGGTCGTTTTCCTCGTCGACGATGAAAGAAGACGCAAAGTACCGATTCCAAGGCTGTTTAGAGAGAGAATAGTTCTCGAAAACTTAAGAGATGAGGACATTGTATCCAGATATCGTTTAAGTAGGGGCGGTATAGAGCGTTTGGTGGTTTTGATTGGGGAAGAAATAGCACCAACTTGCCGGCGATCTCATGCCAATGATCCCGTCACACAGGTATGTAAAAAGTGCGAAGAAACTTTTGATTTACGCAATTATAGTTATAAAATTGTATTTATTTTCAACCAACAAAGTAGAATTTAACCTTACAACTTTAGAGTAGTTGCTCTTTACAAGTTTGTTTACATAGCAATTGACAACACACATTTAATCGCAAAACAATCAAACGATGACTTTTGTATCTTTAATGAATAAAAGCTTATATTGATAATTAGGTTTATCTTAAATTGTTGTGGTGCTTAATCATAATTAATGTTTTACTCATTTTATATTCGTCGATGTGAATTTATCGAAGAAAATAAATGAAGACTTATTTACCCCACCCGCTAATGATGACCTTGTAATACTTCTACAAGTTGTGATTGAAAAATACTTACCAAAACAACAAATGTCTTTAAAATCATACGGTTATCCAAAGAGTCTCTTAAAATAAATTGAATGGTGATAATACCATCATGATTAAGAAAATTACTATGCATATAATTATGATGACATCAAAATACTGTTTGTGTTTGTTTCTATATTGTTTTCATTTGCTAACAATTTATTTATAAGATAATTCAATACTGCACCCAAGTCTGCAGTGCCCAATTATGCCATATAACTCTACAATCCCATTAAGATCTACTCTAAAGCCATTTAAAGTATTTATTTTTATCATATTCCCTTTTTGTGCATTTGTTCCCTTTGTTTGTTTTGGTAATGTGAAAATGAAAAATCATATATATAATTAATTCTTTTATTTATAGATTTTAGCATCATTGAGGTACCTTGCTAAGGGAGATTTTTACTCGGAAGGGGGTGATATCCACGGAATAAGCAAGTCGAGCTTCTGTCGGATTTTACAGAAGTTCATCTCAGCTGTAAATCAAAAGTTGAAAAATATCAGGTAATTGCCTTAATATTCCAGACCCATTCCAAAAATGTACTTAATGTATCATTTATTTTTGTATGCGTATAACTGTAGGCTCACAATATATGGATGATAAAGTTGTTTGTGCTATGCATAATGAAGATTCATTTATTTTAGGATAAACCCAGAGTATATTATATTTTCCATTTTCTGATGTTTTCTTCCTGATATATATATCTTGCGCTTATTTGAATCATTTTTACTTGCATGTTTGAGTTTGTATGCCCCCAGATCGCATGATCAGGGTATATTGTTTTTGGCTTGTCTGTCACTGTTTGTGTCTGTCACAAAACTTAAACCTTGGTAATAACTTTTGCAATATTCAAGATAGCAACTTGATATTTGGCATGCATGTGTATCTCATGGAGCTGCACATTTTGGGTGGTGAAAGGTCTGTGTTATCCTTCAAGGTCAAAGATATGGCTTCAAAGCGGGCAGTCGGGGGCATTGTGTTTCACAAACACAGCTCTTGTTAGTTATATCATAGCAATTCAAGTCAATTCATTCTCATCGGATCATTTAAATTATTTAGAATTGAAAATGATCAAGCCTCATTAAAACCTTAACCTAAGCTTATACAAAATAATGTAATAGACTTTCATTTAAGAGCTACAACCTGTAGCTACAATATGATGATCTTAAATTGTAATAAAACTATTTTAATAATGCTCACTTAATTATTTTTATTTTCAATTTTATACTCAGTTATATAAAAATATATTTATATTTTTAGATTTCCACAAGGACCAGCTGTTCTGCTTGTCAAGCAAGAATTTTTCAGAAAATGTCAGCTGCCAAATGTAGTTGGGGCAGTCGACGGGACCCTTGTACCCATTATCAAACCTGCTGAGGCTGAAGAGGCCTATGTGTGCAGGAAGGGGTTCCATGCCATTAATGTACAGGCTGTCTTTGACGCCAACATGAGGTAAATGTAAATATAGTATTATGATTTTTTATCATCAAATAATATATAAAAGAGACATACCATAAATTGAATCAAGCGCAATTGTCATCATCAAATAGTGTTTATTTATGTACATGCCCAAAAAACATTATGGCCCCTTTTATACTTAGATAATTGAATATTAAATTAAATGACACACCCCCAAAGTATACCCTCCTCTCCATGATGGCTTACGTTATACTGTCAAGCACTCGAATAGTCGAGCACGCTGTCATCTGACAGTTCTTGTTATAAACAACTGGTGGCAAGATGAATTATAGCAGATAAATGGTCTGTTACAACATTTTAACTAACTCTTTTGACCTGTTTATTCTTTTCAGCTCAATTCAACAGTAAAAAATGCCCATAATATCTTAAAAGAAAAAAAAAAACATGCATCTTGAGAAAGGAGAGTCAATTTTAACTTGTGTTCACAGAAGTGCCTTCATATTATTTTTCAGGACCTCCGCCATTATCAGATAAAGACATTGGCAGAGTCAATGCAAAGTATGTACTGTGGTTATCTTTAAAACCTGGTTCAAACTTACACAATCATGTACTATTCTTTAAGGTTCACAGATGTCGTGTCAAGATGGCCTGGTGCGACTCATGATGCTGCGGTGTTTGATAGCAGTGGCGTAAAGGTAACCTAGTTGCATTTATTTAATTTACCATAAAATAAAATATACTTAAGCTAGGTTGGTGAAATTTATTAAGATGCTATATCATAGACAAAGTGACTGTTCAATAAAATAGTTTAATTTACAGGAATATCTGAGCACCAATGATGTGGGTCATCTGCTAGGGGATAGCGGATATCCATTAAGGACCTACCTCATGACCCCTGTACCTCATCCCTCCAATGATGGTGAGCAAGCCTACAACGACCATTTATGTAGAGGACGGATAGTCGTAGAACGAGCATTTGGTGTTTTGAAATCACGATTTAGGTAATTTATTATATAAGCAGCGAAGTATAAGTCTCATCGCGACAGTTGTCAACTTCTATATAATCATTAGTTTCAGCTTAACTACTAAAATGTTTGAATTCATGACTTCATTAAGCTTTTTTTTAATGAATGAGGATTTTTGCAATAATGTTTCAGAAAAACGCTATAGGCCACGATGTCGCAAAAGTTATTTACGCGGGTATGACAATACACAGGGTCGAGTGTGTACACGGGTAATCTCGTTATCGATTTTTCCTGCTTGATGGCCCGATTTTCAGGCGTTTCGCATTCGCCGGAAAACTTGTAGAGGCAAATTTATTTTTGATGTAGGGGGATAAAATAATCGCAATTTTTTCTAAACAGTTTTAAGAAATAATAGCCAGTTGGATTA
Source organism: Dreissena polymorpha (assembly GCF_020536995.1). Taxonomy (NCBI): domain Eukaryota; kingdom Metazoa; phylum Mollusca; class Bivalvia; order Myida; family Dreissenidae; genus Dreissena; species Dreissena polymorpha. Next base: position 61,530,965 of record NC_068360.1, on the reverse strand, counting down.
TATAATGTCTGGCAGCAGCGTGAGCACTGGATTGGGATAGGTAAGAAGTTTGTATGAATTTTGCATTTATGAAAATTGCTTTTGATAACATCTGTTTGGAGTACGAGTGTAATTTTGCAAGTAAATGTAGCTGTGCAAGTTGATAAAATGACTTTTTACACTATGAGCATTAAAAATAACTATTTTGGCAACTGCCAAGTAGTTAAAACATTATATTTCGAAGATTGCTATTTTTCCGTTGCTTTTCTATCTTTCGACTGAATGTTTCAATCAAAGATATAGGCTGTACTGTCCAGAATTCGGGACCGTCTGAGCTGTTTAGTTAAGGGGTTGTTAAATTTTGGTGCAATACATGAAAGTTACTTTTCAGTGTATTTTCTTACATTTACAGCAACGATTGATGGATTAAGTGGTGCTGTAAAGGTCAACAATTTCCTGTCAGCCCTGGACATGAAAGAGGTCCATCCAGAGATTCTCAAACTGATGGAAAACCGGGCTGGGGAATTCATTGAAGCTGTCGCCAAAGAGTCTGCAAAAGATGCAGGTCAGGAGAAGATGGCCTCCGAGACACCTTCACTATGAAAAACTCTAACGGTCAACCGCGAGTTACTATTATGAAGAAAGTACTCGACAAAGTTCTGCGCAAGCTGGCAGCTTTCTTTATCACTTAAAAGTGTGTAAAAGTAACACAGCTGTTTAATTATGTGTGATTTGTAATAATTCTTGCTATCAAGCACATAGTTGTTCAATGCATACACATCTATCTATTTTCTTGAAATTTCTACAGAGTTGCAGCCCTTAGAGTCATCAAATGTCTCGTAGAGTGCTGATTTGTTGTTAGCTATATGAAAAGCATTACAAAACCTTTTTTATAATACATTGCAATTGTTTTTAAAACAACTAGTGATAATTGAATGCTTCGGCTATTTTCGTCGATTTTTGGTACATAGTTATGGTCCTTGTTTACTTTAGAATATGAATATTCTACAGCTTTTTATAGTGTATTTTGTTGTAAACAATATCCTTAAAGTAAGTAGGCCTATTTAATGGATTACAGTCTTTTATTTTGACTGTATATAAGTATTCATAAAAAATGGACACGTTTGTGCTTCAATATTTTTTATTTTTCATTTCTTTACATTGCCAAAGTTACCTCCCTTTCTTTTGAAAACACACCTGGAAACATACCATATTATTTCTACAATTTGTTAAGCATAGATTCAATATTAATATTGTGAGCAAAATTTTAGTGCCCCAACACACTTTCATTGAAAAAAGTGCTTACAAAATATTCCATATAATTTTTTTGTTCACATTCTTTTATGAAAAAGAGGGGGGTCACCATTGTTTATCTCAATGATTTTAAGTTAGCTCTGGTCACCATTGCCATACACAATATATTTTTGACAACTAATGTTTACTGATACTTTTTAAGTCAAGGATATTAGTGGGCAATGATAATTTGTTGTCTTTTTTCAGATTTAAAAGTTGGTTATTTCCATGTATTAGGTAAAATTTATCAAAAAAGATTCTTAACATTATAAAACTATTTGATGTATATAAAAAATAACAGCACATATGTTGATTTTTTTTTGATTTTTTTTTGTAGATATATCATTATGGTATACAAAAAAGGTTTTCTTGATAAAATAAATTTACTTCAATGATTTTGCTCTTATTTTTGTTGTCATATCGCATAACTTCATTTTGTAGAAATCCGAGAAGAGGGGTAGGTTTACTAAAATGTAAATTATTTCTTAATCTGTGGTTAGATTTTTTGATTTTGCACAAAAGATACTCTAATTGGCAACACAATCAGAAAATACCAAGATGAGATAGATCCTAATACGTGTGCATTACATTCCCTCTACCTTAAACAGACTGACGAAATGGTGTGATGATAATAAATCTGACTGTTCATTTGATTACCAAAGGGAAAGAACACAGTCGAATGTACTTAACAGTATAATTAACAAGGCTCTAAACTCTGGTCAAAAATTATATTGCATTTTTATTTAATGTTATGACAGTATAAATCGATCACTATTATGGTAAAATTAATCACCGAACGAATAAGCTCTAAAATGGCTTCCGCGCCCAAAGCGAGGTCATCAGTGAAATCAGCCGTCAGGTTAAACACTACAAACATCAGAATACATCAATTCACACTCTGGTGTGAAAAAAGGCGACCCATGCTCAAGCATTGTGTTCATGATGTTCGTTAATGACATTATTGAAAATATTGACTCTTATATTGAAGGAATCATAATGATCAACGATATTAAATTCTTTTTATTATCTTATGCCGATGATAAAGTCCTATTTTCAACTTCGCCAATATCAACCCAACTAATGTTAAATGACGTTGAAAACTATTGCAATAAATGCAAACTGAAAATCAATACTAGTTAAACAAAAGTTGTAATTTTCGAAAAAAGTAACCGACACACAAGTTTGAACTTTACTTTATATGACGAGCCGTTGAAAATCGTCACAACATTCAACTATTTAGGTGTAACTTTACTCAAAAACGGAAACTGGTATAAAACAATAAAATCAATAACGAAACATGGTAACAGAGCACTTCATCGATTTTACTCTGTTTTGAACCAAAATGAATTCCCAACAAAAGAAAAATTTAATCTTTTTGATAAACTAGTAACCCCCGTTCTTCACTACTCTGCTGAAATCTGGGGACAAGATTCAGGAAAAGAATTAGAGATTATTCATACAAAAATTTTAAGAAAAATCCTATTCAACAAATCAATCAGCACTGTATGGCGAATTAGGACGATACCCCTTATCTGTGATGCGTAAATTAGACATATTTAAATATTGGTTTAAAATAATATCATGTACAAATGATAGTCTCATAAAATGAAATATGAATCATTATCAAATGACGCAGAACAAAACATAACATACAACAAAAGAAATAAAAACGAAATAATAAATCTTTCAAAAAATATATATAATGCGAATTGTTTACGGAACAATTTAGAAACAAATTAATGTATCTATGTGTACTATTTTTCCCAGAATTTGATGAGTAATAATCAATATGAATGTTAAAGCGAGATTATACGATTTTTATATGTGTTGAATTATAATATATTGATACCAATATGTTATAATAACACACAATATGCAAGAAAAAGGATACATTTAAGACGAATTTCATAAAATGCAGCAAATACAAATTAGCGCCCCGAGCCGATTGTGACGAAGATAATTCGTACATATTTTCCTACAATAACCGATGCATTCGTCTTTTTAGTAAGTGTTCGTGTGTCGTATGAATCGATATCGCTGCAGGAATTTCAAATGAACCGTTAAACTAAATTTAGATTCACATCGTACATGCATGATATACATGCTGGCGAATTCGGCTGTACAGCCTTTTTCGATTTCAAAATTAAATATCTGGCTTATTTCGCGTTTTTCGACACATGTTCTTCTTAACTTTTATTTTAGTTTATATTGAAATATATGTATAATAAGTTTTTTACACATTTTATATTAATTAATAAATATTTGACAAGATCGTGTATACCCGCTTTAAAAATGAAACTTATATGTAGAACAATGTACTCTTTGTCCCATTATTCTATTAACAACTATCATTATCGATGTTAGACAGACATATCTTATGTTATGAATCAGTAACATATTTGTTAACTTTTTCCATTACATAATTTTTATAATTATTACCTCATTACATAACAATTATCATCCATGTCGTTACACTTGCGTATTTTGTATTATGCATTTGGCTAAAAAGCAATGTAAGTATGCTTAAGAGGTAATAAATGTTGTTGTTGTTGTTGTTGCTGTTGTTGTATTTAATATGATAATACATAGCGTGTGTCAGCTAAGTTTAACGATAATTGAATAAATTTTTTGTATCAAACAATCAAACGACAATGGATGAATACGAAACATATCTCCTATTTGTTAAATGTATAAATCCGTGACTACACAAGCGGTATAAGGTTGGCCTGTTTAAATGCGTTTTTGTGCTTGGTATATGTTTTATTCTTGAAACAATGTTCGACCATGCACGTTTGTTAGACGAAATTACAGTTTATAAATAAAGTACACGTTGTTTCACTGGCACTTTCGCTCGAAAATAGTTGGCGTCTTCTTTTGACAGGATTTCACTGATTAATTAATGAAGTGTAAAAATGTCGGTAAACGCACTTATACCCAACACATAAGGACCTTTTTGGAAAGAAACACACGTTTATTGTTCATCAAGTGAAATTTAATGTTATATGAATATATATATTGCACCCGCTGTCCCAATGAATACTTATTAATGTATGATCTCCAGTAAATAGAGTATTTAAAACCAAATACGTTAATGCAGGTAAGTGTCGTTGATATATACTTACATTGATAACCCAAATTCACTTTACTGCTTTCACGAATAGATCCAGTGGAAAATTTCGAACAGTGCCACTCATCGCCAGCATTACCGATATAATCACCAGATATGTGGCAGGTGACACCTGTTCCATTTATACACACACATTTCGACGATTTTATAGTTGGAAGGTAAGTTGCGTGGCAATTCGATTCATTATAAAATACTTTTGCCATATTTTGCAATATTTTATTTTTGCTTTGCATGTAAAATGTCCAGAGTCCGGAAGAACTATCATCATCCGTGCAGTAAACTTCCAATTGCGATGAACACTGTACGTTTACGGTGATATTTGTTGTCGATAACGCTATAAAAAATATATTTTAATCATATATGTATTTAAAATACTAGTACAAATATTTACAAGATAATTGTCTGTCACAATTCATGACAGTATGTCATCAAAATTGTGTGAAGAAAAAAAGCAGGAAAGCGCATTGAATAGCATACATAAATATCATACTGCTCCCAAATGGTAATTATATTGCAGAATCGAATCGAAAAAACTTCATTTTTCATAAAACGTAGCACTAAAATATTGCGACCTTGGGTCTATATAAGTGGTGACTTTTTCGGATTTTTATTTGGAGAATAAAGCGCGACCCAGTTAACATTGTTAAGGATCTCTTTTTAAATATTTCAAAATTTTTAATGGGATAAAGTGGAGAGCCCGCTCATTCGTAAGAGTTTTCTATAAGTGTCATGATCATTTTAAACAAATAAGCATTTGTTCAGTAAAGTGCAACCGCGCGTTTGAACGGTTATAAAAATGTCGGATCAGTGTGGGGACTTCATATTACAAACGCGCAGTTGCACTTTACAAGAAGAGTTTGTGAGAGAACAACTTTAAGCTGGATATGAATTAATAAAATTATAATTGAACAACTATATCATGTAATAATTAAGTTGAAACATGTGTTAAGGCTCAAAATATAAACTATACATATAAACCTGATCAGGTTCTTAACTTCCTTTTTGTTTGAAGTACCCGTTAATTCAAATAATTTAAACATACATGTGTTTTTATAAAAGCACGCGTGAATAAATTCTCTTCGCGGTGAATTAATGGCTTGAAAATTAATATCGTAATAAAATTGATAGTCACCTTCAATATCCCTAGCATGGCATTTCGTGCATAAGCGCTTAGATCTGTCCTTCTTGTTACATGTGCCTGTTTAGAAGGCTAATTTGATGAGTTGCTTTTATTTATTGAAATGTACAAAGTTGTTTGAAACGTCTACCACGGTGGATTTAAAACGATATGGAAGGTAGAGAGGTTGACAGGAGATGGATTTTACCAAACGTATGAAAAAAACGTATTTATGCAATAGTTTCTTCAAATTGAAAGACCAACTCCGTTTACATTTTTCATTCTTTTGAATCGTTCATACAATTATGACATGATTGTGTTATTTGATTGGATGAATTTACACAATAACGTTATTATAAAAACGTTCCTGTTGTAGCATAAACGGCAAATTTCTATAATAAGAATTTTAAGGGACCGTCAACCAGATTGACGAAAAAAATAAAAGTTTTAAAACGCCGTATTGTTTACAATTATTAGTTAATATTGATTATAATATCACAACTGGTATATTACATTACTTGAATAAGGTTGTTAAGTTTTCATATTTTCATATATTCGGTGATACAATTTTACTGGGTATGTGTACCCGGAATCTACCAGTTAACTATAAATATCGCAAGTAGATTGATCATCATCGGCACGTGGCAAACCCAGTAATGCAAATTATGCATGCGTAGTGAGTTGTATATATTTTATATATAAAATGATCAATCTACTTGCGTTATTTATAGTGTGTATATCGTTATGTCACCTATTTTCGCGATGTACTTTCGATTTCACATCGCGAAATTTTATTATCGAATATACTGAAAATATGAACTTTATTCAAGTAATGTAATATACCAGTCGTTATATTTTAATCAACATAAACTAATAATTGTAAAAAAAAATCAGTAATTTATAACTTTTTTTTCGTCATTCTTTATGATAAGTTAGACAGTATCGAATTCTAAAGTGAACAGATGTCTATCAGGTAACAATTTTAGACTTCACTCAACAAAGCCGTTAAGGTTGCATAAATAAACCTTTAACAGTCGATATAAACATCGAAGAGAGGGGTCCTTACATTTATAAATGAATATTTTAGATAATAATTACAAACATGCCCATGAGAGAGCCACAGTTGTTGAGTTTCGACTTGTATTAAATTTATTTATAAAATGTTAAAATCACCAGTTAAAGTCGCCAAACATTTATTCATTTATACATAATAACGATCAAGATGACGACAGTCTTCATATAATAATATATATATATGGTAAGGAAATCGACATTAGTTATGTAGATAAGTTTCGACTTCGAACACGAAAATGACAGTTTGTATGAATTAATTATTATAATATTTATAATAGGATATTTTACATCTGTAGTGGGCCGCACAGTATTATATTTAGTAGAAACGTAGATTTGTGGTTTTAACTTTAAAAAGGGCCATGTTTTTATGTACTTCAGTTCGGCACATTTTGAAATTAGCTTGTGAATCGCGGGGCAGGCCCGTAAGGGTCTGGTCCCCCGCCGTTATTTCAATTATTGGACTTCAATATTTTACGATCTCGAAAGTTACTCAATGTATCTTATTTATTGGAATATTTTGAGGACTTGTTCATTATCAGAATAAAATATAATGAACACTTCATCGGACTTGAGTATGCATTGTCATCCCTTCGAATTACGTGACACTGTTTATGAAATTCGGATACTTTAATAGTTCCCCAATTTCCCCAATTGGGTTCTGGATGATTGATACCAATGAGCATTTTACAAAATAGTATATGTATTCATTCTTAACGTATCGTATCCCCATTTTTTGCATCCATATTTTAAGGTTGCACCCACGAAAGAGTCGAACAGTTGTTAAGCAATTCTTTGTTTAATATCTAGATTGTTAAGATTGGTCATTAATACGGAATGATGGAACATTTAGGATTTAACAACTTTTCCAGCAAGAGAGTCAGCATTGTGTGAACACGAACTCGTGTCATTAAGTGCTGTTCCTAAATAATTGAAATCATCAACTTTATCTTAATTTTCACTTTCAAAATCATGACGAACATAGTCATAACGCTTATATCTATGGAAAACCACAACAACTTATGAAATACACGCTAATTCAAAATGGACATGGACTATTGATTTTGTAACCTAATAACTACGCAATAATGAAATAAATAGTCCGGGCTCAAGAAATACTTTCGAAATAACTAATATGAAAATAATATTAAAATCATTTAACAAATGATTTCGGAGCAACACGATAAACTTAGTAAATGCGAAAGTTTCAGTCGTATTAATTCTCTCTATAATAATACAATACTCAACGGTATTATAGCAAAAGCATGCCAACATGCTGTACAAAAAATCAATTCGAATCACTTAAAATGAACAATTCAATATCATGCGCAACTTTTATACACGCACATTGTTTATTTTTATCTAAACAAAACAGCGACAGTATATAATGTAAATTTAGTTGTATACAACGACACTGTTTTCCATAACATGAAATCTGGTTTTTAGATTTCGTAATAATATATTGCTTACGTTAGATAACCCAAGTAAAACAAACCATTAACTTACTTGCCATGATATTTGTTTGCACAGCAATTATTTGGATTATTACTGTCCAATCCATTTGCGTTTTGGTAGATTTCCTATGCGAACAAAAAAACGATTTACATACGTTGAGAAAGGCCTTTAATTCTAGATCTGCAAGCTTTCTTGCAACTTCGACGCAAACCAGGAAGAAAATGATCAATTGTTAGAGTTAAAGGGGCCGTCCAACAGATAAAGCGTCGTATCGACGCGATTCGATATTTTGTGAAACTACGAGGATTGCTTATATAGCTAAACAATACATACGCTCTGAATGTGAGCGTGGATGGTCGAGTTGTATAAGTGGGAGGCTTTTTACTCCAGGACTCCAGGAATCCAGGGTCAGTGGTTCGAACCCTGTTGAGGGTTACTTTTTTTTCTTGTTTAAATTGTATTCTTGTTTTTTTTACTGGAGATTTATAGTTCAAATGTTTAACTTTATCAATATAAAGCATTTAAAGCATTTAATGACAAGCTTCAATACATGCCAAAATTTGTTGGACGGCCCCTTTACAGGATACTGTCGCGTTACTCACTTCAATTCTTTCTACATTAATGAGTCAACCATAAAGATACAATTATAAATAATGTACATGCTAGTTAAACAAAGGATACACTGTGTTGCTGTTGTTGGTGGTGTTAGTTGCGGTGCTGTTGTTGCTGTCGTCGTTGTTGTTGTTGTCGGCGGTGTTGTTGTTGTTGGTCGTGGTGGTAGTGGTGGTGGTAGGGGTTTTGGAGTAGTTGTTGTTGGTGGTGGTGGTGGTGGTGTTGTCGTTGTTGTTGTTGTTGGTGGTGGTGGTGGTGGTAGATGTGTTGTTGTTGTTGTTATTGGTGGTGTTGTTGTTGTTGTTGGTTGTGGTAGTGATGGTTTTGGTGGTGATGGTGGTGGTGTTGTCGTTTTTGTTGTTGTTGGTGGTGGTGGTGGTGGTAGAGGTTTTTGTTGTTGTTGTTGTTGTTGTTATTGTTATTATTGTTGTTGTTGTTGTTGGTGGTGGTGGTGGTGGTGGTGGTGGTGGTGGTGGTGGTGGTGGTGGTGGTGGTGGTGGTGGTGGTGGTGGTGGTGGTGGTGGTGGTGGTGGTGGTGGTGGTGGTGGTGGTGGTGGTGGTGGTGGTGGTGGTGATGGGGTCGGGGGCGGGGGCGGTGGTGGTGGTGAACACGGATATTATACCAACCAACCCTAATCACCGTCTGTATGTTTAAGTCGGTAACGTCATAAAATGCGTAATTAAAAAAACAAACATACATTACGCATTAAGACAGTTCTTAGTAAGACAAATTTATATTGTACATAAGTTGTTATGTTTTATTTTAATAATAAACAATATTGTTTGCAGGTTAAGGTGAAAACTAATTTCTGAACATCTATACTTAATTCCGCGGTTACATAGTTTTGATTTGTGGTATTACTTAATACTTTTTGCTTCGCAAATAGTCTAAAACGTGTTTCAATAGGTACACAGTTGAAGGGGCTGCATATTGTTCAGCATCTATTTACATTTATATGGAGAGAATGTTTACATGTTATACAACAAAGACGAACAATATTTTAACATTTAGCATTGGGCAAACCGACAATCTGTGGTTATAAAAATCGATGGACATTACCAATTTAAATTTTATCATATTTGGTTTTGTGCAATATTTTGTATAAATGCGTAAATATTGGTATTCATCGTCAATACATGAATATGAGTGTTTGAGTTACATAAACAACACAGTATTTGGTTCCATTCTATTCCATGTTCCAGTTTCGACGGGTAACCTGTTATTCCTTGTGCGCATTCGTATCATGTAACCAAATGTGTATATAAACAATCAATAATGACTGAATTTACTAGAACTACTAATATCTGAGTACCATTCGTTAATAAACAGATAAGTTATTTATTGTTATACTTTGAATGAGCCAGGTGCAATTTGGAAAATCATGAGATTGCCAATTTCTATCATTCCGTATTTAACAAACATGATCCGTATACACTCTAACCAATCGAACTTTCCCTTGCATGCGTACTACATAAACTGTTGTAAATTTGATGTGATAATTTAAAACACAGTGGATGGACTAATTTAAACCAGAAAGAAATCATTATAATTTCAAAATCAAGTTTGAGGGGCTTGACTCCAGTTTCTCCGTATATAATACACGATGATTGGCCTTAACCCCTTATATATTTTCCGAAAATGTCATCTGAATTTTCTTATAATAAATAATTATTCCTAAACCCCCAACATGCACAACCGTACAAAAGTATAGGTTGAATCATCTTGTTAAATAGATCAATTTTCATATCTTTGTGTAAAGCAAGATTACTACATTTCTTGAAAAGATAGTACATGGCTTTGGTTGCCATTTCCGCTAGATTCTTTTTTCTGTTAAAAGAGCCGCTACTATTGAATAATATGCCGAGGTATTAATTATTTTTAACAACTTCAATGGAATGGTCTTTATAGTAAAATACATAATTAGCTTGTCTACCTTTGCTAAATATTACAATTTTTGACTTGTCTGTGTAAACAGTTAGTTTCCATGTGTCGCAATATTCAGAATACACATTTAAACAATTGTGTAGATCGTTAGCTGACTCTGCTTTGATAACAGTGTCGTCAGCGTACAACACAAATAGATTTTTTTTTAAATAACATATCGTTGTCATTAGACTTGATATGAAAATTTAATCCATGTACGCATCTACTATTATCGAACTAAAAATGTATGTCATTAAAAAAAATTACAAACAGTATGGGGGATAAATTTTCTCCTTGCCTTACTCCAACTGAACATGAAAAAATAGTTTGATCTATCGCCATTACACTTGACACATGATTTGGCATTGTAGTACATATTTTTTACAATATTAAGGAACTTTCTACTTATACTGTGCTGTCCTAATTTATACCACAATAATGACCTATTGATCGTATCATATGCAGCCTTTAAATCGATAAATGCAAAAAAAAAACAAGTTTTTCTTTTGAGTTATAAGAATATTAAGCATCGCATATAAGACAAACATATTGTCAGCTGCATAACATTTGAAACAACAATTTATTAACATGGCTGCATTGAAATCGCTAAGCGTTTCATTTACTCCTTTATTAAGCTAATATAACTGTAACAAGAAATATCTTTAAAAAAAAGATATACGGCGTAAATAGTTTAATGAATGAGATCAAGGATTGCGAATGTCTTTTTCTGTGCAGTTCTTAGCTGCATCACACGCAGTACGGGATGTTACGGGGAGTTTTCGCGGCTTATTTTACATTATAACATATTGCTGGTCATAAACCTATAGATACAAAACAGAAAACCAAAAGAAGAATGGAAGTGAAATTTAAACATATGAGTCAACCGGCCACACGAGAAGTATCCGTATTTATAGGCGCGTTCTTCGAACAAACCTGTTTTAGTGGTTTGTCGGGCATTGCTATTTGATTCGATTATTAACATTATCAATTATCATCGTGCTAATGCTTTAAGTAATATTATGGGCATTTTGCACTGTTGAATTGTGCTGAAAAGAATTAACAGGTCAAAATAGTTAGTTAAAATGTGGTTACTGATTAATTATCTGCAACTCACCTTGCTACCAGTTGTTTATAAAAAAATATATTTTATATTCGATATTCTTACGTGACCCACCCAGTCCTGTAAGCTGAAATAATCCGTAAAACAATTTCGTGTCTTTGTGTCGTATGAACAAATCTGCACTAAAACTAAATTTAGGTTCAACTCGTAAACGCATGATCAGTTGTCAAACGAAAGTACGGTTGATATTCAAATGCATTATTTTTCTCTTTCTGGTATATTGTTTTAGTATGATGATGCTGCATTAATTAATATAAGTGTATATGAAGTAGAAACATAAAAAATAATCAACGGTTGCGATAGACACCTATAAACTGTTTCATGCTCATAATATCACTTTAGTACATTAGGCAATATGGACGAATAATTATTGTTAAATTTATCAACAATAATATTTATCATTGTATTGTTGAAAACACATTAAGAATCTATTATTTACATACCATAATTATATTGCTGAGTATCTTCATTTAACATATTTCTGGTCTAAAGAAAATTCCAGGTATCCTAGTTCACGGATAGCGTCTTTATTATATAACGATTATTTTACTGGCCGCCAACTCCGGTGATGACCTGTATATAAACTCTGAATGTCCGCGAGTTGACCCGATATACCTCGCGGGTTGAAATGCAATGCTTTAAAGTGAGGCCTCGCTTCCATTGCTCTTTATACTTTTACATGTTAACATGTTGACAGGAATAAGGAAGTTAGTACTAAATAAGAGAACAAAGCCTTTTAAGTATAAACGCTCTTGCGCTGGTAATACTCTGAAAATAAAAGGTGTACGCACAAACTGTATTGATGTCGAGAATTGAGTGTAAAACTGTTCTATCTATTAAGCCTTTTCATTCGAGATAAAATTGTTTCATACAGTAAAACAGTGTTACAAAGACGCGGATATGTTTCCAATGTTCTGGTGGTATACTCAAATCAGCCAATGGAATAAATGAAGTGTATTCATTCGTACCTAGCCGCGGGAAATTTTATTGGAATTTTATTGGACACTTACAAAGGTCAAGTCAGGGTGAAAAGCTGGCTTATGCAGCTTACGCCGAAAAATAACTAAGTTATCTTTGTCATTCAGATATGCAAGTCTGTGGCACTTCTACCCTTATGTAAATCTATTGGTTCTCAAAGTTAGTTTAAGTCGCGTTGTGTAATTTATTTTTTGTTTTGACTTAAATGTTCCAGGTTCGTTTAACTACCCATCAAGTTTGCAAAGTAATAAGGCAACAAGTCTTTTTGTAGAATATACCAACTTTTATTCTTGATTAAATGATCGTATAGATTATATTGTTCTGTATATGATCCTTATTAAAAAATTGATACTAGATAGAGACAAAAATAAACAAGATACTCCAACACAAATATAATCCGTCCAATAAGTAAATGTCCAAATTTCCGTCTCCCTTGCACTATCCCGTGAAGCCGTTAAATTGGGATGTTCACTGTGCGAGTTCAAAACCGCTCAACTCGGATCGGCTCCCAGTTTGTTAAAAATACCCCGCTTTTATACTAATCCTAATATAAATGCTTATATAAATGTTTATATAAATGCTTATATAAACGGTCATGTTCTGAAAACGTGATGGTCTCAACAAGTAAACAAACTCCCCATCATCCTTTCAAAATTGTATCTTAACCCAAATCAACAGTAGTTCGTGGCCTGGTCAACACCTGTGTCACCGCCAAGAGCACCACATCATACGATGTCCCGAATTGAGTCCAGTCAGTCTACTATAACATAAACTAGATCATCCCATCGTATGACAATACATGTACCCTTACATGTATGATAGTCTATTGGGACAGGAAAAGTGTTACAAGTCGCGAAGATACCTGCAAATGTTTCAGATGCTCCGTATTTCATTTATATCTGCAAGTAATTTTGAACAGCAACATAACTGCAAACATTTAAAAATACGAGATTACTGTTAAGTTCTTCGACTTCCCAGGATAACAGCAAACATTTGTAATGTTGAGTTTGTCAGGATTGATTGATCTGGTTTTGTCATATTATCAAGCAAACTGTTTTATGTTGATAAATATTGTTGTTTTGATAAGTGCCGTACGTTTTATGTGGTTAATACGTAATATTTTGACTTAAAATTATTGTTAGTATTAATGTCTACAAAAGTGTTTTTATTCATAATTGAGCATCATTATTATTTGAATAGCTTAAATATTTGCAATCGTAGTCGTGGCTATTTGTTTAGAAATTCAATTGAAAGGGAGTTTAATGTTGTCTTGAATAGATGCATGCTAATCGTTACGGTTATCCCTCATGATTTGTTTAGTAAAATTATATAATAATAAGTAGTATAAGTAGCAGTAATAGTAGCATTAGTAGTGGCGGTGGTGGTGGAAGTGATGGTTCAGTTGTTGTTGTTGTTGTTGTAGTTTTTAGATGGGCGCTTTAGCGACCGTCTAATGTGCTTGATGTAAAATTCAGGTCGATACGGCCTGGGTATGATTAGCCCAATTCCCGCTTACACTACGCGCGAAGAAAGAGTTGTATAATTTATGCAAAAGGTTTGAGTTCTCCAATTATGTTTATTCACAATGGAAACATTATATTAATATCGTGTTAAATGCAATAGTTTCGAATGGTGTTTTATAGAAAAGAATTTAAAAAAACAATGATCGTATTGCACGTGTCGCGGAGGAGATTGTTTATGAATGATTAAAATAGTCCACTTTCTGCTGCGTCTGCGTGACGTAGTATTTTCGCTCATCTCATTCATAAATCTGAGGCTGGCGATAAACAAAGGGGAGTCCGGGTGAGAATTACGCACTAGTATAAGGTTACGCTTGTTTATATTCACGGGTCTCAATTAATAACACGTTGACCACGAGTTCAACAATTATTACCGGGATACGATAGACAACATAAAAATGATTCATTATCGCTGAAACAGTTAAAAAACATTTAAATAAAACAAGAATATTCTCTAAAAAATGTAGTCTTGCTGTTTTGAAATAAGGTTTGGAATTTTGGTTTCTAAATAACCTAATTAAAAACAAAAGTTTAATTATAGTGTTTTTTACTTTTAGTCGCATATTTACCGCATTATAATGTGTGTTATAATAGGCAAACCATACATTAGTAAAATTCAATCTGCCTTCGCACATAGAAGGAATGGGTCAATTAGGTGCTGCGTTTCCTTTGCTTACTTCAGTTAGAGGTCAATTCTTTACGTAAAAGCAATCACAAGGCCCCGGCTTCAGAGGAATTGCGGAGCGTTCTTACATAATTAAAAGTCGTAGTCGCATGGTATTTGCGTTTAGCGTCCTATTTGGTCACGTGGTTCTTTTTCGCGGGTGTTTTGGCATTCATGATATGAGGCTATTAATAGATGCGCCTGTCGATAAACATAGGAAAGTTTACGGGCGATAACAACGCAATAGGTTACGCTCTCACATACAACTCAATGACGTAGTACAGGTCGTAAATTGAGAGATTTGGGAAAAAGTTGACGCTTATTTATATTCTCAATTTATAAAACGTTGAACATAAGTTCAACAATAACTTCAGCGATACGATAGACTAAAAAAAATCATAATCGCTTAACCCGAATATAACAAACAATTTATAATAATAATACGAATGACCTGTTTCATAACCTCGTTGAAGCTACTACATCGGGTATTTCTGGAAAGCGTTCTTGGTTCTCAACACATAGCGGCGATCTTTTGTATTTACGGGTGCTAGCAACGCAATAGTAGAAGCTTAGTAGAAGGGTTAGCTTGTTTATATTCACAGTTCTCAATACATTGACAGTTGGATATGAGTTCATCAATTACTCAGGCATACTATAGGCAACCTCGAAAATGCTTTATAATCGCTAAAACCGAAAACAACTAAATATATTATATTAAATATATTTATAACAATACATGTCTTTTAAAAATGTAGTCGGCGTATACGCCGACTTTGAAATAAAGTTAGCAATTTACTTTTCTAAATAATTGAATACAATTAAACAAAAGTTAAACTATTGTGTTGTGTTTTTCACTTGTAAGCTGCATATTCACCGCATGAAATGTGTGTTAGCATTGTCAAACCTCACATTAGTGTGAGTAAATAAAAAATATACTACGGGAGAGCACTTCATATGTGTCCTCATATGCCTTGTTATGAGTATCTTTCTTCATTATCGAAATATATCGTATATTTATATTTGATTTAAACGCAGTTTTCTTTCGTCACATTTAAATCACACGTCAATAGCGCCGTCATGCGAAAATGGGTCTTATGCGTTTTGGCAAGCGTTTGTTAAACCCAACATGTGCTCTTGCGCAGTCAGGCCATAGGCGACGCTGTTCGCTTTAAAATCACTCAATATGTTACTTCTCCTTACCAGAAGGAGGGATAGCTGAGTGGGCTATTTATATGAAGGGCGCATATGGAATAAGACCCATTTTCGCATGACAAGGGTCATTACAAATCTCATTGCGAATTGAAAATCCCACATTTAAAAACAATGCTTTTTGATACAAAATTGAATTCAAAATAGCAAACTTGTTAATAATGGCAGCCTATCGACGCATTAAGGAATGATTTCCAGACGTGCTGACCAAGTACGGCAAACATTGTGGTATGATAATTAAACGATTTTCTTTTATCGTGACACTATACTATTACGCTAATGATTGTTTTCTCATCTTGGAGGCGAAATTGAAATTCTGCGAGATGGATTGTAACGCGTAATTGTAACAGGGCCACAATTTGTGTCGTTTGAGCATACAGAGAGTAGTCCGGAATTTCTTACACTGAACAGTGCTACATCCTTTGAATTGAGCACATACGCAGTGATGTAGCAAAAATTCAGAGGTTGTATCTCGTATCAGCTTATTAAATATTAGAAAATATTCATGCGTGTCTGTTGGCGTTATGTTAAAGTCACTAAGATGAAAACTGAAACAGCTTCGCCTAAAAGCGCATTAGTGCTCTATACCTATGTTTATGTTAGCGTTGTTGACACCGTGTGAACTGCTCGGGTAACAAGTAAAGCATAAACAGCAATGTTTATATACTTTTATTCCTCCATATACAAGATACGAAGATTATTGTATATTTTGAATTTGTATATGGTGTCAAAAATAAAAAGTTTTGTACACGGAACTTTCATTATGAATTTATATTCTTGGTGAGATAGTCATTTGATATTAGAAAAAATATTCCTTTAATATGATGGTGACTGCAAATTTTCTTTATATTAAGTTCTCATTACCATTTTCATCATACTTTCTTTGCTTTCAGAACTTCCAAAAAAGCATGCTGTTTTTATTTTGTCTTAGTTATTTCTATGAAATAATAAGGATGATAAAAAGTGCACACAAAACTCGACCCGTGCGCTATGACACACACTTTTTTAAGTTGAATGGCGTGTGTTCATTTCAAACTTGCGATTGATTTTGAAAAATGAATTGCGTGTTAAATTATGCAATAGCGAACATCTTCAGTGCCTTCAGCGCTTTGATTGTTGTTGGAAGTAGAAGTAGTAGTAGTAGTAGTAGTTATAGTAGTAGTAGTAGCAGCAGTAGCAGGAGCAGTAGCAGTAGAAGTAGTAGTATTAGTAGTAGAAGTAGTAGTAGCAGCAGCAGCAGTAGTAGCAGCAGCAGTAGCAGTAGTAGTATTAGAACTTCTACTCTCCCTATTACTTCTTCTTCAGCTGTAATAAAGTTTCAATCCAGTGTGAATATACAGAAACATACCTTTTGAGCATAACAGTTAATCAGTTGGAATTAATGTTTATATTTATCCACAACAAAGATAAAATAGGTAAATTAAAAAGCCAATAGCAGTAATAACCAAATGGCTACGTGAAAAAAAAATATCAGCGATTGCGAAATTTCCTTCCAGCTAAATTTCCTTGTTTACATGTGCCGAAATGGCAACATTATGATTTGATGTCGCATCGATTCAGAACGACAGTTTAGATCAGACGATCCCCGAGGCTAACCACTGTGCGCAATGGTTTGCGTTTTGTTGTTCGTAATAATATTATTTTACATCATTGGTATAAACAAAGACAAATATAAACAGGGGCAAAAACAATAATAAATATAAAGAAACATGTAAAACTAAGCATATAGCGAGGAAAAGTTGTTACTGTGTCCACGATTTATATGCGTATGTCCACGATTTAATTTCCCGAAAATGTTTTTGACATTGGTCGCTTGCCCTAAATCTGTATCATTTAAAAATCAAAGAACGGCCAATCGACCTAGAAACATGTATTAGGGTTTCGACTGCGCACCTTACTCTGAAAACTTAAAGAATTCATTATATTTTTGCATATATGACCAGTGTCATGCGAAAATGGGTCTTATGCCTCAACCGACAAGCGTAGCTCAAGACAAGCCTTAGCATCTGCGAATTCTGGCAAGGAGTTACCCTGTCCGCAAATTAGACCAACAAACCTTAGATTACTGTATAGTGGATAGGGTAACTCATGACCAGACTGCGCGGATGCTTGCGGCATACGACATAAGACCCGTTTTTGCGTTTAACGCGGTACATATATCTGTCTTTGTGTTCTTACAATTCCATCAACACTTCAGTAAAACATGAGCTGTTTGTAAAACATGCATGCCCCCCCCCCATATGGGCTGTCAGTTGTAGTGGCAGCCATTGTGGGATTACGTTTTTTGTCACGGTGACCTTGACCTTTGACCTAGTGACCTGAAAATCAATAGGGGTCATCTGCCAATCATGATCAATGTACCTATGAAGTTTCATGATCCTAGGCGTAAGCATTCTTGAGTTATCATCCGGAAACCATTTTACTCTTTCGAGTCTCTGTGACCTTGACCTTTGACCTAGTGACCTGAAAATCAATAGGGGTCATCTGCCAGTCACGATCTATGTCCCTATGAAGTTTCATGATCCTAGGCCTAAGCATTCTTGAGTTATCATCCGGATACCATTTTACTCTTTCAAGTCACTGTGACCTTGACCTTTGACCTAGTGACCTGAAAATCAATAGGGGTCATCTGCCAGTCATCATGAATGTACCTATCAAGTTTCATGATCCTAGGCGTTAGTATTGTTCAGTTTTCATCCGGAAACCATTTTACTATTTCGAGTCACTGTGACCTTGACCTTTGACCTAGTGACCTGAAAATCAATAGGGGTCATCTGCCAGTCACGATCAATGTACCTATGAAGTTTTATGAACCTAGGCGTAAGCATTTTTGAGTTATCATCCAGAAACTGTTTTACTGTTTCGAGTCACTGTGACCTTGACCTTTGACCTAGTGACCTGAAAATCAAAAGGGGTCACCTGCCATTCATGATCAATGCACCTATGAAGTTTATTATCCTAGGCCTAGGCGTTCTTGAGTTATCATCCGGAAACCATCTGGTGGACGGACCGACAGACAGACCGACATGTGCAAAACAATATACCCCCTCTTCTTCGAAAGGGGGCATAGCAAGTTGATAGTACATGTATATATAATTATTTCCGAACCAGTTTTCGCACCGTAAAACAAAAAACTGATTGGCTCAAAGAAATTTTGGGACAGCGCTAGCCTTGGTAGATAGACCCCACGACACCAGTACATAATATAATCTGCAAATGTGGTCCTAAACTGCATCCAAGAACGAGTCACTGGAACCTTGACCTTTGACCTAGTGACCTAAAAATCAATAGGGGTCATCTGCCAGTCATGATCAATGTACCGACATGTGCAAAACAATATACCCCCTCTTCTTCGAAGGGGGGCATAAATATGAACATAATTAAGAAAAAATTAGCTGACAACAACCAATTTAGCTTTAAAATTCCCGGTTACGTTATATTATTTTTTCCTTAAATGGGGTGCATTTAAGTATACTTAAATGTACCTGGGGTAAATTAAATAGTACTGAGCGGAAAATGACCAATCGAGCTTTACTGACTGCTGGTTGCAGTGCATGGGGGGACCTTAATGAGGTGTAATATTTGTGTATGGGGGGATCTAAACTGACTGCTTACGTATGTTAAACACTTGACTCCTGTGACCCCCTTTTAGGTTGGACTTTAGTGTTTATTTATTTATTAGCTTTATAATTCTGTTTTAAAATACATTTTTAGGGTCTTAATCTCTAAAATGGCAATAAAAAAATGCAATAAAGTTTACTGTGTGTTATTGTCAGTACATAATATGGACAATCTGGTGAGATTTGCATGAAATATTCATAATCTGAATGATCGTTTCATGAATATTTATTGTCTTCACACCTTCTTACTTTACAACCTGATCAGGCCAGGGAGAAAAAAGTGACTGTGTTGGTCATGCTCAGAAAGTCTTTTATGCATATCTACAGCCACAATATTAGTTTTTGTTAGGGGTTCTCTACACAAAGAACGTTAACAAATGAATGACAACTATTCTGCCTACCAACTTTAATGCGACTGCAGTTGTTCCAACTTATGTTTTTATGCAGAATGTCAATGATCTTCTTTACAAACAAATCGCATTTATAAAATTCAAAATTTTGGATTCGCATATTCAGCCAGTTTTTGAATATTCTAATAATTGTTCCAATCTTCGAAACTAAACATTATCAAATAATATTCTGCATGACAAATTACCCAATTTATTCTATAATTTGCACTAAAACAAGCTTTAAACTGGTTAAACTTTTAACCTTAAACTCAGCCGTAACCCTCATCCCCCAACTGAGAAAGGTTTTCAACAACACTATGTAAATAGATGTTTTCATATATATCAAGAAAATTAAGTTAGTGTTTTATTCACCTCAAACAGATCCATGGTTTATCTGTTCTGTATGTATTTTTTAATAAATAAATCATGTTTGATTTATGTTTATTTGACAGTGAACTTTTGTTTATAGTTAAGATGAGTTGGAAGTTAACCATGCGGGAGTAGGCTTAAGTTATTAAATGGCCACACATCATAATGACAATGACAAACTATCTATTTTTATTCCAATAAACAACTAAGATGTGAAATCATCTAACATTCTATTGTAGTCTTACTTGTAGTTTTGGACATTTTACTGTATGACAAGCAAGACTGGGCTTCTTTTTGCACTTTTTTTATGTTTGAATTTTGAAAACGATGAATGTGTTCATTGTTGATAGGAAGCCACATTCTGGGAAAACAGGGCTTAATGCATGTGGGTAAGTGTAGTCCCAGATTAGCATGTGCAGTTTACAAAGGCTAATCAGGGACGACACCCCCTGCCTGATCTGGATTTAATTCATACAAGACTTCCTATAAACAAAGAATTCCATGAAAGAGGAAAGTGTTATCTCTGATAAGACTGTGCAGACTGCAAATACTAATCTGGAACAACACTGCATGCACATGAATTTATTTATATTATATCCTGTAAGCTAAACCTCCCCCATTGCAGGTGATGCGTGAGAAGGCAGAGGAGCTGAAGGAAGGTCCCAATGACGGCTGCTACATCATGGGCCTGTTCGAGGAGGGGGCGTGCTAGGACCACATGCACCACCAGCTCACAGAGTCGCGGCCGAAGGAGCTCTACACTGACCTGCTTGTGCTGTGGCTCAAACCTGAGGCCAACCGCAAGACGCCCACCACCGGCATCTACGACTGCCCTTGCTACAAGACACTCATACGCGCTGGTTATTTTTGTTTGTTTACGGATATTTTGGCTTTTTTATCAACAGTATTGCAATCATATTATTGCTGTCAGTTTACGTTCTCGTCATTTAACGTAAGCTAAAACAACAATGTAAGTGTTTTACCAGTTTTAATTGCACATTCTGGCGCCAAAACCTATATATATGTGATATATGAGCAGCATCATGCAAAAATGATGGATCTTATTCCATATGTGGCTAGCACTAGCTCCAGACCAGCCTGCGCATCCACACAGACTGGTCTGTAGGCAAACTTGCTGCATATGGCATAACACCCATTTTCGCATGCTTCAGCTATTTCTGCTTGTTAAACAATAATTTTGCAATTTCCTGTAAAGCTTTACAAACAAAATAAGTGTTTGAAAAAAAATCCTTTTTTCAATGATAATGTGGATCACTACCAAATAATTTATTATTCAGAAGAAAAAATGATGATCATCATTAATTTTTGTCTATAATTATTCGGCTTTATTATGATCATAATGTCTATTAGCAGTTTTTGTGTGTAAAACTTCAAAACCTGTAGTTTTTATTATACCAGTAATTATTAGTCATTTTTCTCATTGTTAATTAAGAGGACAAATGTTTTTTCCGGCATAATGATTAAGTCATTCTGTGGTTAGGTACATTTTGAAGTGTCATTAGGGATACATGCCATCGTGAGAAAAACTAAAAACATATTCTCTGAAACATTTGTACTAATAACTACACTTATGTCTCTGGATCATAAATAACCTCATCTGATGTTAAGTTTTGGTATTTTCCCATATTTAGCTTCTAGGAGAAAGTTCATTATACTGGTCTAAATAATTTAGATCATATCACACAGTTGATGACTAAGTGATAAATATAGCTGTCACAGGAAGTATTGAAGTAATAAATATATTATCTAAGTGGGTGAAATATTATGATCTAAGAAATAAACCATTATTTCCAATATAGCCTCCCCCATTCACCTCCTCAGGGGACATTACTGGCCCGACTTTAACACTTGTATCATTGCCTATTGTTTAAATCTTGCCATTAATTTACATGTCCCCCTGGGCTCTATCAGATAGCCTCTACCATAATGCCATCATGAGTTGCCAGACAAATACATGAAACAACATAATATTTACTTGTCATCTTCATGACATGCTGATGTTTACAGGTAAATCCAAGGCTCAGTTTCTGAAACTTTATTTCCCCCTTGTTATAGTGCCCTAGTAAGACTTGAACCAGCTATGATTTTTGCGAAAAGAAAGTGCAATGACTGTTGAGTGATTTATTGTCCCCTACCGGATTCACCAGAGGGGACTTATGGTTTGCGCTCCGTCTGTCAGTCAGTCTGTCAGTCAGTCACACTTTTCTGGATCCTACGATAACTTTAAAAGTTCTTGATATTTTTTCATGAAACTTGAAACATGGAAAGAAGGCAATATGGACATTATGCACGTAATTTCATTTAGTTCCTAAAAATTCTGGTTGCTATGGCAACAAATAGACTAGAAATACTGCTTAAAATGGTGGTTTTCTGGATCCTGCGATAACTTTTAAAGTTCTTAATATTTTTTCATGAAACTTAAAACATTTATAGATGGCAATATGGACATTATGCACGTCATTTTATTTTGTTTCTATGTCAAAAATCGGGTTGCTATGGCAACAACAACAATTCTGACAACGGTGGAATTTCTGACAATGGTGGAGCCGGTAGGGGACTATATTGCTTGGCCATTGTCTTGTTTTAATTAGATTATGTGGTCTTTGCACATTCTTGGATGTAATTTATGGTCCTGTCTGTTTTCTCTCATATACTGTTTACTATTTAGGAACATTTGAGTCAACATTATTAGCCATTCTTTCAGCTGAGATATAATCTGTTTGTGGTTGTTGTTAGTTCACATGACAAAATGTAGATCCTGTTTCCCTTGTCTATGTGTGTGAGTGCAATTGCATGTGCAAAGAAATACATGCCTCCACTCCGAGTGATATAACTGGTCTGGTTTCTAATGTCAAATAATATTTTGATACCCTGTGTTTTCTTTGTCAATAAACCAATAATAGTAACAATTTTCCATCCTGAAATCAACACTTACAGTATACTTTCGCTTATAAGAAGCGTCTTATATGCGAAAGTATACGGTAAGCTATTTCCGTATTCAAATATTATATGTGCAATAGTTTGATAAAAACATATACTGAGATATATATAATTTTCAGAAGAAATTATTTCACTTTTTATAAGTTTCATAATGATAGATCTATAACAATGCACAATCCTAGACCAACTCTCAAATGTTGCTAGTACATGTATATAGTTATAATTTCTAGACAGTTGATTTAACAGGATTAACCTTGTGTAAAAATAACAAATCTGAATAAAAGAGCAAGTATGAGAGTAGTTTACCATAATGTATTACCCATATGTTCACGAGTGTTTATAAGTGCTGATGGGGTGTGATATCAATCAAAAGAAAGCCTTGAAATGTGCTGGATAAAGTTTATAGAAAATAATTTTTCAGCTTTAAATTTCCTCAGAATTCTCACTTTTGTAAAATCGTTTCAATGATAGTGTTTGAAAATACATCTCTTTGAATCATTGTAGCTTTCAATTCTTGATTTTTAATTAAACCTAGTCTGAACAGAAGATGTACGACATTCATCATGCAATTCTAAAATAACTTACCACTAATTGCCAGCATAAAGAGCCGACATGTATCAGCTATCTCCCTATTTCAAAGTCAAGGTCACACTAAGAGGTCAAAGGTCAAAATTGGGCAGAAAAACAGTGTTTATGACTTTATTTGTGACATTCGCCATGCAATTAACAAAATTACCACACATGACAAACAATGAGGATATAGCATGTTTTTTGTAACATTTATCTTTCCCTTAAACAAACGTAAAGATGTTATTTTGCGGTTAAAGGTTTAAATGCAGCTTTCCTGGTCTGTAACTTAATCATTTATCATTCAGTTTTAAAATATTAACCCATTTATGCCAAGCGTCTAGAAAGTTAAATGCAATGCAATTAAAAACAAGAGCTGTCTAAGGACAGCCCGCTCGACTATTCGAGTGCTTGACAGTATAACATAAGCCATCCATTTTATTTTATTTATTTATTTTTTTTTTGGGGGGGGGGGGTGGTAGGGGGATGGGGGGGTAGGGGGGAGAGAGGGGGAAATCATGTGGGCTGTGGTAATTTATAAGTTGTCTGAAAAAAAATGTGGGGGGAGGAGTAGGGGGTAGGTGGAGTGAGAGGGGGGTATAATGTGGGGTGTGGTAATTTATTAGATGTTTTTAAAAAAAAATGGGGGGTGGGGTTTGGGGGGGTGTAGGGGGGATTGAGGGGGGTACAATGTGGGTATGGAAATTTATTAGATGCTTTAAAAAAGCTTTAAAAAAAAATATTTTATTTTTTTGGGGGGTGGGGGGGTAGGGGGGGGTAGGGGGGTGGGGTGAGAGGGGGATATAATGTGGGGTGTGGTATGTTATTCGATGTTTAAAATAAATATGGGGGTGGGGGTGGTTGGGAAGGGGATGAGAGGTGGGCATAATGTGGGGTTGGGGTAATTTATAAGATGTTTAAAAAAAATTGGGGGGTGGGGGGGGGAAGGAGGGGTGGGGTGAGAGGGGAGTTAATGTGGGGTGGGGTAATTTATTAGATGTTTAAAAACAAATATTTTTTTTTGGGGGGGGGTGGGGGTAGTGGGGGAGTGAGAGGGGGGTTTAATGTGGGGTGTGGTACTTTATTTTTATGTTTAAAAAAAATTTTTTTTGGGGATGGGGGGTGGTAGGGGTAGGGGAATGAGAGGGGGGTATAATGTAAGGTGTGGTAATTTATTAGTTGTTTAAAAAAAGTAATTTTTATTTTGGGGGGTGGGGGGTAGGGGGTGAGAGGGGGGTATAATGTGGGGTGGGGTAATTTATTAAATGATGTTTTAAAAAACAATTTGGGGGGGGTTAGGTTGGGGGAGGGATATTGGTTGGGGTGCTGTTGGTAAACAAGTATGCAAAATATAAAAGCAATATGTCAAGGGACAATGAAAAAAATAACAAATGATCTCACACTGACATGAACAAATATCCTCTGTTTATTACACATGAAACTTAAACTTATTGCATATGTTTCCCCTGTATATAAGAAAGATATAATAGTGTATTACCTCCCCTGTTCTGCTTTTATTTATATAAATCAACAAAATTAAACATTAACACAATATTTAATATACAAAATATACAAAAAAATCTCATATTCTGATAATATTTTTACTGATCCACTTTATTTTAATCAAATGATGATGTTTCATTGGACTGATAATTTTAGAAATAGGATTACAGACCAGTTGCTTCAGTTATATTGTTCAGAGTTCGCCCTGTTGGTCGCGTATGCGTTCTTAAGTTATCATCCAAAAACCATTTTACTATTTCGGGTCACCGTGACCTTGACCTTTGACCTAGTGACCTCAAAATCAATAGGGGTCATCTGCGAGTCATGATCAATGTACCTATGAAGTTTCATGATCCTAGGCCCAAGCGTGCTTGAGTTATCATCCGGAAACCACCTGGTGGACGGACCGACCGACAGACCGACCGACCGACATGTGCAAAGCAATATACCCCCTCTTCTTCGAAGGGGGGCATAATAATGCAATAAGATTATAGTGTCTGGACTTTGTAAATTTTTGTTTTTAACCATTTTATTGCCAGAGTGAAGTGCTTTGACGTCGGTCAAAAGATTATTCAAGTCGGTTTGAATGAGATGCATACTGGACGCTTCCACGTAGGTCAGTAATATTTAAATAGGTGGGCAAACAATGTCCAATCATTGCATTTTGTATCTGTAAAGCTTAACTCTTATATAGAAAAAAACAGCATGCATTTATTGCGATTATCCATAATGCACTTATAAGCTTATTTAAATGAAAATCAAACCTTGAACAATAGCTAAGAAGGAATTTAAACTCTTCTTGCTTATCCCGGATCCGTATATTGACCATGTTCTGTTATATTTAAAGCCACACCTACTTACAAGTTGTTCGAGCGATCAACATTGAGTGAACACGGGTGTCATTTTGATAATAAGCACGAATTGTTCAATTTATAATCCATAGGACTTTCAAAATACAATTGACCTTTTAACACAAATTTATAGATTTTATTGAAGCAATAAAAAAGCCGGATTTTTCTCGCACTAGTTTTTTCCTTTGTGGTTACTTGCTTTAAAGGCACGCAAAAAATTTCTTGCCCAAAATGGCTTCCTCTATTATGCAAAAACCTGTGTTTTTATTATAGGCTAACGTTTGTGTATACCAAGACATCTAACTGCCTGACAAGCTGGTTTTTTAAGAGGCCATGACATTTTCATTCCAACAATTTATGCAATTAATTTTTAGCTCGGCTTATTTCGGAGAAAACCCGAGGTATTGTCATAGCCAGCTCGTCGTCCGCCGTCGGCCGTCCGCCGTCAGCCGTCCGCCGTCCGCCGGCGTTGTGCTAAAACGTTGACATTTTGCTCTACAATCAAAGGGCTCCCACCTACAACTTTGAAACTTCATATTTAGATGCACCTTGATGAGTTCTACACGCAACACCCATTTTTGTGGCACTAGGTCAAAGGTCATGGTCACTGTGACCTCTAAAAAAAAGTCTGAAAAGCTTTCATTTATTCAAAAATGCACCCGCAGCCCAGCGTTGGCACCAGTTATGCGGTGCTCTTGTTTCAAATAGCTTGGTCATTGTGAAATTTGAGATTATTTATTTAGACAAAAGTAAATTGACCCAGCGTAACTGATAAACACCCTGTCATGCATTTCAATTTTTAAACCGTTTAATGTGCGTGACGTATCACGTATTGAAGTGGTCCGGTGTTTTACAAAGCGAAATTATATATTCAAATTGACCCCTAATGTGTATATAATTTGATGTCAAACAAATCTTTTGTGTGCACATAAGCGTTTGACAGCGGGTGAGATTATAAAATCAGTGAGGTAACACACCATTCTTTTGATAGTATATTTGCAGCGATTAGATTTTGAAGGAATAACATAAAAACAAATTATGTTTACAATAAAATGCGATTTAAATAAACAACTTAAGGATGGTCATATTTCTTTTTCCTCCGATAGTTATTGTTTGGGTTTTTTCATTTCAACAGCGCAAAATAACATTACGCATACGAAACGAGTCATACTGTTTTGTACAGAAATATTTAATAAATAATTTTTACCACCCTTAAATCGTCGAGGCCGACAGTGTATGTATTCCGGTGTCAAGGCAAATGGTACTTTCGGTAACCTTCACCCTTCGCGAGCTCGTGTTAAATACAATTTCCCACCATTATTGACCGTTCATTCTGTTTAAGTAAGGTATGTTTAAGTCGGTAACGTCATAAAGCACGTAATTTAAAACAAACATACATTACGCATTCAAACAGTCCATTATAAAACAAATCTATATTGTACATGAGTTGTTATATTTTATTTTAAAAATTAACAATATTGATTACGGCTTAAGGGTAAAACTTATTTCTGAACATATATACTAAAATCCGCGGTTTATACTACACTCGAAACGGTGTGTTCATTGATTCTTTAGTAGTTGTTTAATTTGCTCATGTAGATTTTTGTAATTTGTTTTCAAATATTCAACTGACGGATCCGGGATTCGCCACGAAGAGGTAAAACACCTCCTCAGCGAAATTTGATATATGAATAATTTCAGTTTATCCAAAATCACAATCAAAACCTTGTGCACTTTGGAATTTAAGAAACAAAATACACTTAATATTACGTAATCAATTGTTGTTGTTGTTGTTATAGTTTTTATTTTTACACGTGATTTCAAAGTGCAATCATAATATAACAGTCAAATCTAAACGGATTCACCAAATGCATATGAGCGTCTAATATTAAAGTTGTAGTTTACTAACTTTAAACAAGGACGCATTTTTTCATAAATAGGAAGTCCGGCAAGCCATATCAAAAATGTTACACTTGTATTACACTTATGCTATTGGCATCTTTATAAAATTTGCTCAAATTTTTCATAAACTATAAACTCCCATTTCATTACAAAGTAGAAATAACAACTGTTCTTACTTTTCTTTTTTACCCACCATTCAGGCTGTAATGTATTTTGACTTTCTATCTAAATACTTTTAACAGTTAAGTTTTATAAGCACACAAACTTAATATTTTGACAATATTGATGTTATGTTTTTGATAGTTTTTTGTATTGCTATTTTTGTTCTTTTACTTTTTTATTTTTCTATTCTTGTCCATCTGCTGTTTTATTGCTCTTATTCGCATGTGTTGGTTAAAACAGGTACGTGTTACAATTTCAACGACTACACGTATTAACTTTGTATACCTTAATACGATTTGAATAGTCCTAAATAAAGTCCGTTTTATTTGAGTACATTTTTTTTTAACATTTCGATATGCGTAGGTTAAACATTTTGTAAAGAACTGAACGTAGAAAAAATAATGCCCATCTGAAAGACGCTAAGCGGTCTCATGGTCTATAAGCGCCCTGGGGATTATAATTGAGTTATTCTGAATTTGAATTTCGGTCAAGTGAAGTTCAAATAAACATTATTTATAGAAAAGCAACACCCACCCGAAGACGCTTCGCAGTTTATAAGCGTCCAGCAGAGCTTAAATTTTGGTAGTCTGAATTTCAATTTCGGCTTCGGTGAAGTTCAAATAAACATCGCTTAATTTGATTTCACATAAGAATTGAAATATGGATGGTGTTAAATAAAAATTATTTGACATTAGCTTCAGCGCAGCAAACGGATTTTTGTTATATACGTTTAAGAAAAATAGTGTCAACGTAATTTTGTATCATCTTTATATAATTTTAAAAAAAGAGACGCAAAGGTACTTCTTTATAAATACGCACTACATCGTTTTTTTTTCTAATCATAGAAAATTGGGAGATGGCGCATTTTTCTATTTCCTTACTGGTTGCTATGGTAACGGTGGTTGCTATGGTCAAAGGTCACGGTCGAATGATTGACCCTCCGATGAGGTCGACTGCGTGGCGATATGGTTTTAATACGCCTCCTAACTACAATGACATGGGGTTGAATTGCGGAGGGACTTCGGTAAGAAGTTTTGTTTCTAGTTGCAGTTCTTATTTGCAGAAATATCATCGCAGCAGAACGACAGCAGAAATTGCGATAAATATAATTATGGTCGGGGTCAATTTATAAATAAGGTTTATGTCCTTGGTTTATACAAAGATCAACGAGTATAATGTTAGTATTTTAATGTCTGTTAATGTTGTTGTGTTGTTGTGTTTTTAGGGGGGGGGGGCGGGTTTTGTAGGTCTCTATGCAGCTGGTGTTGTTATTTATGCTTTATGTCACGTAATCGTTCATAGTTTATAGACGACACATAGTTACTGGCAATGTTTATTACTCTTAAATTACCGGTGTGTAGCCTATCATTCGATGTCTCGTCATGCGCGAATTGCCAAGATGACGAGTTTTGCATTAACTCCCATTTTCTCGTGCCGCGCATGGGACAAGTCTATTCTATCTATTTATGTTAATTTCTCCGCATTACGTAGGATAAAATATTCAACAACACCATGTATCAGTTTCTAGTCCAATTTAATGTCTAACATACTTAATATTTTCGGTTATACAAATACAGTCTGATAGCTACATGATCGTATCTTTCTCGATCCGTACACCTCCAAGTCTAAACGCTAACTCCTCGTTTCCCTCTATCATCCGGCCCGTGAAACTCAGTTATGAATTCCATTGGTCAGTGTTCTATGCGTGGTTGTTTCTTATTGGATACATTACTTAAGATACTGAATCAATGAAGCCCTGGGAACGGGATAAACAAACCACTAAAATATTTACAAGCTTTATCCAACCTTTTGATGAGAGATTTAACTGAATAAACACTATTGCCTGACCAATACAAACATACCTGGCCTTGTGTCAACTATACTATTCTTTAATCTCTCCCTCATCGATAAGCTTATTTGAACATATGTGCACTTTGTGACTGGCATGTTTACTGGCCATTTTGATAAAATTTTCAATATTTTTTATATGAGGTAAATCCATATATTCCACCCATAATTTCTAACCATAATGTGACACTTTACTTCCTTGCAAACTTAATTGACCAAAATTATAAAATCGTGAAAATTATTCTTTCTGTCATGGTTAGGATATGAATAGCGAATATGTCAAAGGTGGAAATATGTTCTACCTTTTAAGGTCAGTGAAATTTTGTAATCACACTGTTTGTTCTCACTTGAGCATTTTTTTGAATTTTTAATAGGCGAAAAAGAATCATCTATGTCATCTAAACGGTGGAAGATATCAGTGGTCGGATTTCTTTTCTAGTTTAAGCATCAAAATAATTTCTATGTTTGAAGATATCAATGGACGGATTCTATTTCGGGTTTAACCATCACTTAAATGTCAATGGTGGAAAATATAACTTTTTAACATTTGGATCTGTCAAATGTAAATAGGTCGAACTTTGTTGGCCTCTTTTCTCAGCCTCAGTGGAATTCTCAACAGCGCGTTATGGCAATTGTGATAATGGCAAACGGATTCTATTTTTAGCATCAGTGGAGTATGAATGGCGGGAAATGCGGCGCTTGCGGAGATCCCTACGACGCCTGGGATAAACCCAACCAAACACCCGGAGGGACGTACGTCACAGGAACAATTGTCCGGAGCTATGAGAGTTCCAGTGTAATCGACATTAAGATTGAGGTCACGGCATATCACATGGGGTGGTTTGAATTCAGGTAGCAAATTATAAATATAAAGATATTTTTATTTACTTGTGTTTAATTTTTGTTTATATTCGCAATTTTCTTTTTTCGCGAATTAAGTTACAGGCTCGGTAAAATGCGTCTTGCCGCAGTGTATCATTCGTTCTCCTCTTTGACTGGAGTAAGTGTTTGAGTTTTCAGGTTTAAAATAGATAGTGAATGACGACCCGACTTCGCGTCGTCGAGAATTAATGAAGTGTACATTTTGAGAGAAAAGGGCGCACATTCGCCCTCTCCAAATCAATGCAAATTGTGTAGAACAGCACTTTTGTTAAGATAGTGAACATGTTAGGCGGGATTAAGAACTCTCTTCTTCGTCTATTTAATTCAAATTTTGCAAACTGTTACTTTTCTGTTATCTTATTATTATAATTATAAGGCATTTCAAGCGCTCAAACTGTTTTTACTAGATCCGCCTTACGCTTTTGTGTTCCATGAATATATTGAAAATAAGAGGAGCGCAAAAATATATTTAAAAGAATATGTTTTCACTTATACACATCTAATGACATGGTTAGAGCATTCATATTGCATTAAAATAAGAATCAGTAATAGAAATTGTGTCGATGCATAGGAATAAGTTCTTACTTTTTTTACAAGAAATCGTCCTGTTGTGTCATCAGTTCATCAATTTTACACTGTTACACTGAAACATATTCCCTGTAACGCGTATTCTCTGCAGTATTAATTTTATACAATCATTTTCATTGTTGTCATCTTTATTTAAAGCATAAAATCGTTTCGCCCTATTCATGAGTGTATGGTATACATTTTATTTTAGCAACATATTGTTTAACTTAATTATTTTCTTTCTAATGCAAACATAACTCCTTTCCATATATGTTTATTTTATTAAATTTCATAGGTTACTGTTCTTTAATACTCAATTATTCAGATTTAAGATGAGCGCTTAATAACTAAGAAGAAGCGCGATGACTGCCTGGTAACTAAGAAGAAACAATTGAAATTTGTGTTATTGAATATATATTATCTAATAATATAATATAATATATACATTGTATATCAATAGTATTGAAAAGGAAAAGAAAAAAGATACAACAGAACAATGACCGAACCTCGGGCTCGAATATAGGACAGGTGGTGGCATACGATAACGCGCTACATGACACTGTTTTATTGCGTAGATTAAACGCTATGTTGGTATAACACATTTTTACTAAAAAACTATTAAAAGCGTACACTTATTTTAAAATACATTGAACAATTATGCGATAAATCGTGAAATAAATCAGTAATATTGTTACGTCTTTAATTTTACTGCGTATACATCAAACTCCAGTCTATTTAAAAGGTTATGTCGAACACTCGATAAATGCATGGATTATCCTTAATGAATTTGCATGTAAATTCTTTCAATATCTTAAACATAATTCCCTATTCAAATTCAATGCATCGATGACCATTTCGGGATAAATGTTGTATAGAACTTCAATTAAGGTTCAAATGTCGCAATGGTCGTTAATGGCAATTTAGAATTGTCGGACAAAGCCGAGCTACGTAAGTTGTTCTCTTATTATTGCACTTGACACTTATTGAAAGTTCTGCCGGACAAAAGGCAAAAGGCCCACATACAAATAAACGCCTTTCCCTCCCGCGAGATCTTTAATTGATTAAATCCATACACTATAAACATTTTGTTTAAACATAAAGCAAACGTTAGAAATATGCATAAACTATGCATTGAAGGTATTTTTAAAACGTACGTACAATGATTCTGTACGTCAATAGCAATACGCCTGAATAGACAGCTTACTTAGCATAAAAGGTAACGCTGACCATTTTAATTTAGTATTTAATTTAAAGGGCACTTTGACTTTTCTGGGTGATAAATATTTTTTCTGAAACGGACAAATACAATGGTCTATATTACATTTATTGTTGAAAAGCGCACAAATAACATGAAAAGGATGTCTATTTAATTTTCTGATTTTACAGAAACATATGGATTTTCTATAAATTCTGACCCTGAACAGCAGATATCTGTGTTTTAAGGTTATTTTACACTAAATCTAATGCCGTGGGGTTCTAATAGGCATCTATTTGTATTTGTAATTGTTTTCACTATGTTTTGACGTCGCAAAATATTAAATGTCATAATCAGTTGTGTGTAACCACAAGACCACGTGAGAATGAAACGAAAGTGGGTAAATTCCACCGAAGAATGATCGCGAATATCTGATATCGATTTCGTAACGCATTTTTGTAAAAAGGGTTAACTGCACAGTAAACTTTTAGGTTGTGGCCCTGGAAAATTAACATTATTTTTCTAAAATTTCGGTATTTGAAAAGAAAAAAAAATGGGTATTTGTTTGAATTGAAAATGTTCATTTATGGCGCGTTTTGATGTTGATATTGCTGAAACAAATATGCGTTTTGATGTAGATATTGCTGAAACAAATATGTCTTCTTTTGTTAACTCTTCTTAATCGTCTTATTCTCCTTATTTCCGCGTATTGGGTTCCGTCTTATTTCGACCATGTATACTTTATTCGATCGCTCAATCAACATAAACACGAAATAATGTTAAACAAGATTTGGAATATTTCGTCATTGACAATCCTTATTTACTAGTGCGAAATATCTTGCGTACGGAAAAAACAGTAAACGCAACAAAGTTCAGCTTACCAACTTGTGTGTTTCGGAGATATTTGAAACAAACTTATTTCTTCATCTTATCGCGACCTAATACTCCAAGACTTTCGACCAGATTCTATTTTTAGAACATGACGATATTACATTCCAACACTAAAAATAAAAATAAATTATAATTTTCAGAATCTGTCCGTTGGATCCCGGAAACGGCAAGGACACGGAAGTGTCTATGGATTGCTTGAACGAGTACCAGCTGGAGGTCGGGGGAGCTAGCCAATCAGAAGACCAGTTTGTTACGAGGTCATTATTTGAATATTTCAGTTTCGAAAAGTACTTTTAGATTTCGACTGTCCGGTTAGCGAAGTGGTTGGTACACGCAATACTCGCCAAGGCTGTCGTGGTTCGACTCTCTCTCCAGGCGAATGAGAGTATTGTTGATGGTTACCATTCCGGGCAGGTGGGGTTTCCTCCAGGTAATCCGGTAACCCTTCATCCAACAATAAAACTTAAGCATCTTTTTGTAAAATCTCAATAGCAGAAGGGCAGCTACAGATCACAATTTGTATTTGGTGAGTCTAATAAGTTGACAAGTTGGAGGGCTGGGAGTGTCGCGAAAGGACATCATTAACTACACACATTTTCTTAATTGTTCTGTGTAAACGTTTTTGTCGACGACGACGATGATGATGATACAAGTGATGTTGATGATGATATTTTAGATACTCGATTGAGGGAGATAATACGCTAGGGGGTCAAGGGACCGGGATCTACAACCTCAAAGTGAAACTACCGGAAGGACTGGTGTGTGACTCCTGCGTGTTGCAGTGGATATGGCATGGGGGTTAGATTAATCTTACTCTCTCTCTCTCTCTCACTCTCTTAGTTGTGTCATGATTATGATAATGATGAGGAGGAGATTGAGGATAGGGCTTATGACAATAATTATAATAATTTTGTTGTTGTTGTTTTCGATGATGAAGATGATAATGATGAGGATCAGGATGCTCATGAAGACGATAATGAATATGTTGTTGGTATTGTTGATACTGATTATGATTATGATAGTGATTATGATGAGGAGGAGGATGGTGATGATGATGATTATTTCGATGATTTTTCTTATTTATTGCCAGGTAACAGCTGGGGTTGTGACGCGGACGGAGCCTGTGGAAAAGGCAAAGGTCCCCAGGAGAATTTCTGGAACTGCGCGGACGTGGAAATAATTAGTTCCGGTACGGCTCCAGTGACTCCGAGGCCGACGACCTCTCGACCGCCTTCTACGACGAAAGCGACGACCCAAATGCCGACGACCACAAAAACAACTCAGGTGACAACGAAAAGCAATCCGATGACCACCGAAAAGCCGACGACAACCACAAAGAAAAAAACGACGGTGAAACCAAACCAAACCACAAAAACAACTCAGGTGACGACGAAAAGAAATCCGATGACAACCGAAAAGCCTACGACAACCACCAAGAAAAAAACGACGGTGAAACCAAATTCCGATAGCGACGACACCGAAACCGCCGTCAACCGGATGTGGCTGCGTCGGCGTCGCGCCATTCAACGGTCCCGGAATGCAAGAATGGTGTTGCAATAACTGCAGACAAGGCTACTGTCCAAATACACATTGCAAATGTACTATTTACTAAATCTCTCAGAGAGCGTTGTCAACATTTGTGTCTGCTAATATAAACTGTCCTATCTCTTGTTCATGACTACGACAAATATATTGATTTAAGGATTGGAGTAGTTAAATACTCCAAAATGCTCTATCGTTTTATTAAAGTTAAACTTCTAACAAATGTATTACATTGTTTATCAATATGTGCTTCCTGTGCAGTGAATCCTTCCTTTAAACAAACATTAAAAATATATAAAAAAAAAACTTATAATTATGGGTTGCAACAGGAACAACAAAGTCTTTAATACAAAATGGTTTCATTCATGCTAAACTGGACATTTCTACTTAGAATAAGTCAATGATGTTTAAGGGTACAGTGTTTGAAAGTTAAACCGTAAAACTGCAATGTGTTCATGGTGTGTCGTTGAGAAAAAAGAAATATTAACACATTATCACCATGTCATCGTTTAAGCACAGTTATTGAGATGCTCTTTCGACAAAGAAAAGGAACGTCAATCTGTTGATTTTCAAACGAAAAACTTAGCACAGTTTTCTCCCCTGATTATCTTTTTATTCGTTCACTTTTGTTTCTATTGAAAGTTATGCAACATTCATATTGACAGATGATAATAAACATATTCAGCGTGAAATGCATTTGGTTCTTTAATATTCAATTTGAATTTCCTATCTTCCACTCGAATAACGCACATGAATATTGTATGTATTACACACAGTTTGTGTAGGGTCAATATTTTAACTAGAGACATTTACGCTTTTCTTAAGTATACCTGACTCAATTTATGCACCAATGGCACCGACATAAAAATTGTGATGTGGTAAATTATTTGTCAAGCTTTCTTTTCACTACAAGAGTAGTGGGATGTTAAAAATAGTTATGCGGTTCAAAATTAACACAATTTGTTCAAACGGTTCACAGGTTCAAGTCCGCGCTACAACCGTAACCTTAGAAAGCATGTGAAATTTTCTCGCACATATAAGAAGTAGATTTATAACACTTCCATTAGAATGTCCACATAAAAAATTGGTAATTGGACTGTTCGATTACGCGCTACTGTTACAAATCCACTCTTTCATCAAAGGAAAAGGAGGTACGGGTAGGCGTGCGCTAACGAAAGTCTCGGTGAGAGCACGGGCGCAGTTTAATGTTTAATGCATCATGGGTGTATGTGTGTTGGTGGTTATTTTGTTTTGTGCTGTGTGAAACTGTTTGGAATTCGGGCACTGGTCATCTATAGGGGATCTCTTGTTTCTTATGCTGATTTGTGTTTATTTATAGCCGAGAGGTTTTTAATCCAATTATGAATGCCTTGTTGTTGGTTATTTCCACATTTCCCTCTATGATTTTGCCGCAAGCTATATGTCTGATATACATTGTATTTGTTCAGAAAAAACACCATGAATATGTGTTATACCTCCGGTGCTGGTCCATGAAAATAAATGGTCCCTTCACTTTGGCTTACCACTTATGGCTTCATCTGATATTGAACACGATTGGTATAGACCCAAAATAGGGGAAAACAACAACATAGTACTTCAACTAAGCATACAGCAACGAAATAAGTGTGCTATGCCCACGTCTTTTTAACTCATCTTCATGAACTTGTTGCACCCTTAATACTTTGACATTATTCATTGGACCTACCTCTAGATTAAAAGGCAATTAAACTCTATTCAGGTTTGATATAACTTCTAATTTTTAGATTATTATTTTATTGATTTGCCTAATTTAACGTGTGTCAATCAAATGTCGTCTATAACAAACGTGGTGTGGCTAGCGCCAATAGCTAGCTCACCGACAATAACTTTAACCCTTTATATACATATATATATGAATGTATTCAAAATCCGTTACGATATATATATTGGTTTCACCAGTGGAATATACATAGTTCAATCACCGGCGAATGTATATTCTGGTTCCCGTCGTACTAAAATGTATTCTGGTTCCCGTCGTACTATAATATTAGTAACAGTAAAGTGTCAGGGGCTGGTAATCCAGACTAGGCGAATGTAATGTACAGCGATGGGCTTGAACAATTCGGAAAACTCGTGCACGAAAAAACAGAATGTATAGCAAACTAAAAAAGAGTGTAATTTGAGCTAAACAAGTTCACGACGATGGTGAGCAAGGCAATACTAAAACACGGATGTGTTCCCAACCCTTTTAACTGTTTCTTCGTCTTTTTGGTCAGATATGCGCAAACCAGAGTCACGACAGTCGGTTTTTATAAACGTACATAAAATGCAGAGCATGCATGCACATGATTCTAAAAATTAAAATTGTTTAGTGTGGAAACATCTTATTCGGAACACAAATGTAAAACAGCTTTATATCTTATATGTTTTTTCTCACATGAACATTCATATACTAACCAAAAAAGTTCATGGTTTTTGACTTTGAATGACAATCCATGACTCCATGCATTTGTATGTGTACCTCTTGTCAATATCTAATAGGAACAATTTATAAATGATGACATAAAAGGAGTGTGAAAACTTTGTCTTTTAGAGGCTCCTAGTCAACACAGTGGGCCCATATGTGCATGGCCAATATGGTAGCCTCCAGGCCATTCACAGCCGATATCTTTATTCTTATGTAAATAGTTAAGGTTTGGCTATTTTGTTTGTTCGTGATGTAATGGCACAATCTGCCCAACTATGTATAAAAATACTATTCATACAATTATATGATGATACACTGGAAAGTAGTTCGGTCGTGATTAACATCAAATACTTAAAGCAAAAATAAAACGCGTAACCATCGTACAAACGGATATCACGATTAAAAGCATGCGGACACCTTTAAACTTTCTTTTTTCGTGACGTGAAGTATTTAATTAACGAGCACTCTTTGTGACTAAGCGATATTCTAGATCGCCTTCCCCTAAAGTGTATCTAACATGATATTAAACACCTATTATGTACGAACATAGGCGTTTGAAAACGGGTGAAATTACCAAAGTAGCGGACTATGTTACACATTCATGACTTGTGTATTTATGATAGCAAAAGTGTATGAACAACGTGACACAAACAAAATCCTTGTAGGAGTCAACATGCTTTTAGAATGCATGACCTCAACTATTTGATTTCTATCATCATGGAGTATTTTGTTTTTTGTATACATTGTCGTCTTAAGAAATCTTCCCGTGGCAAAATTAAGCAATGGAAGATGCAAGACCCATACGTTCCAACTGCAGTTAACGTCGTTTAGACAAAAGTTACGTGCGCAGGAATTCAAACTAGGCATACATATATGGAATTGCATACACATTTAAATGTTTCTAAATTAAGGTTTAATATGTTTGCGCGACAATATAGCGTGAAACTATCCAAGGAAACCAATATCTGAAACCTTACCTTGCGGGTCATACTGTTCAAGTGAAAATATGCTTACAAAAAGCTTTCCTTAATTGTTAAATGGGATTGTCCACAAAATATTGTTGTATTTTTAATAAGATAATTTATGATAATACATAACTTACTGGTACGTCATTATGTATATTATATTTAACGTATATATAAGTATGACAATATATACTATTGTCAATACAATTAACAGAAATTTGATAATTACCCGAAATTTCAAGTATTCTTAAAAAAGTTATCTAAATAACTATCTTATGCTAGCTTTGAGTAAAGTCGATGTTCTAATGATTCTTGAAACATAGATGCAATCCTTTTAAATAAACGAGTTCAACCTTATTCGTAAATAGTTTTTCGATTTGCTATTAATTTCTAATGGCATCGCGTTGGAACGGTCAATAAAAAGCATAGCATCGGAGATTTAAACCGGTTTAAAGGCGCCACAATAGTGATTTAAACGAAACGTAAATATATGTATTGATAGTGTAACAAGAATTTGTATATGCAATCCGCTTAAAGGCATGATTTTAACACGAAGATAAAATGCACTTAATTTACGAAGACCAGATTATTTATTACGAAATTAATTTTCTTTCAGAAACCAATAACCAAGTATGTTTAAATAATAGCGAATTAAATTTTTGTAAGAAAAATTGTTTTTATAATAAGTATATGTAAAACGTTCGCTCAAGTATATTTGCTTTACCGAACAAGTTAACAAAACACATTGTAATACGATAAAATAATGTGTGCAATGTTAAAGTTTATTTTACAATCAACGTATCACATAAAAAAACATACTCGAGCACTGCGGTAGTATTCAATTATGTCGCAAAGCAAGTTCTTTTGTACAATATCAGAATGCTTTTGTCTTACTATAAACGTATTTTTCGTTGTTTATTTTTCGACGACGTTTCAGTCATCATTTTATTTATTAATGGCATATATTACAATGCATGTACAACGACAACACAAACAGCAACACAAATAATAACAAACGAAAGTATAATGACTAAATGTGTTGAGAATGAAACGATCACAGTTACTTCGACTGAAGAAATGTTGACAAAGACGGCAGATAAGACATATTTACATCGTCATATAATTATAAAATATGATAAAGTAGTATCAACTATGAAAGTAATACTCGTTTGTTATATGCCATACGGTGTGAAAAATATTTCTTCAAACTCTTAACTTGTAGTTTATTGCGTACGGATTGTTTAAATTGTGTAAACCATTTAACAAACGCGTTTATCAAGCTTCAAAATTATCTCAAATTTTATGTAATAGTACTATGTATACAAGTAATTTGTTTTTTGTGAAAGGAACAGAAAACAGCATAACAACCGGAAACGCAACTGTCACTAAAGCACACAACATAACAGCAACTGAAGAAAACGAACATAAGGAATCTCCTACAAAAACACAATAATAAGTAAACGGAATATATTATTTAAATATTTTTGAGTTTGAATTGTTAATATAAACATTGAAAGGGACTGCATGCTGTCCGACGCTTACGTGCCTTCCAAAGGAACACAAATTGAAAGGCGTATAAAACAGGACAAAGCGATAATTAATGCATTGTCACTTTACAGCCTTAAAGGCTCGAACGTTTTGAACAACAAATACCATGATTATTCTGAAATTTCAGAAGCATCATGGTTTCAGTATGTATGATTAAACATTTGCACATTTTTGCAAGTGCACCATACAAATCATCAAATGTATTGCCACTAGTTGTTCATATGTGTGCATAAATCAACATGTTCGTGTTGCTTTCAGTTACCCACGTACCTCTTATGATTGTCGGGACGTTTGTTTTGTTCGATATTGGACTCGTTTTGTGTATATACACAAAGAAACTGATTTCGTATTTGAGAAGTATAGATAGTACATTAAACTACCCGAATGGAAGTAAACACGATTCGATTTCATTTTAAAAACGTTTCTGCTCAATGCTTGTCTACGTTTTCATTTTATTTTGTAAATGGCCGTTAAGTTTCGGGGCTTTGTTAACGTTCAAAGTACAATCAACGTTTTAAATATGTTACGATTTTACTGAGTGTACTGCAAAACAATGATAAATATGATATAGTATGCTACTATGGTGTTAGGACAACTTGTATCAGTCGAGTTGGCTGTGTCAATTCACACAAGAGACACAGTGTAATATTCTATTATGGAGTGTTTGTTTTGACATATATGGTTGTACATGTATATACCACGTATTTTGATGGCAGAAAATCAATAGGTAAATAATAAATAGTGGCATTTATTTACTGCCATTGTAATTTGTAACGTATATGTTAATGTATCGATAACATTCTTGTTTAACATACACTTGTTCACCCGATTTCCTACTTATTAAATCAAACACGAACACAGGATCTTCCAATAAATAACAACGAGAACAATACAACGAGCATCATAAACATGGCCGCTGTATTGAACAATGTCACGTGGTCTAATGGTACTTCATCTTCAATGGAACCGGTAACCACGCGTAGCTGGTCTGGTTGGTATACATAATAGACAGAAACTTACGGAAAAAAACAATTATTAAATTGATTGTCCCATTTTACTTATTTCATTGTGCTTGATTTCAACAGTCGTATTGCTTTAATAGCAAATAAATCGATGTTTGTAAAATACTGTATTGGTACAACATCATACAGATAATCTATATAGCTAGGCTGGTTCAGGTGTTAATCCCGAGTAAATAAAGTTACAATGTATATGCAACTTGTAAGTCATTTTCTGTTTTAAACATGATTAAGCTTGTTTGTTCTTTATTATTTTCATAAATTAACAATAGTGAAAAAATCTAATCACAAATTACGTGATAATAAAAAATCATAACGACGTCGAAATGCTAGGTTTGTATACTGTTTTCACTTTCCCTTAGTTATGCAAAGCAGGCCTTGTCATGGAATAAAGTACTTTCACATGCCCTGTGGTTAAGAATATACAAAAGTTTAAAGAGTAGACATTAATACATTTGGAATTTGCTAACATAGATAAGTTGTTCTTTTCAGGTCTTAATACAAAACAACAATTCTAATATTATTTAAATTATTTTAATAATGTACTTTCCTAATAAAATGTTCGCATATTCGATTATGGATAGTTTCTTACAAACTGGTAAATTCGCGAACATGTGCGACGTAAATGTGTTATACTATATTTAAAATGCTTAAAATTGTGTAATAATATTTAGTTTTGTTTTTGCAGTAAGTAATTTAATAGTTGTATGCTTTTGCACAGTGCAAGCAATGGAGATGAACATCCAGATATGGCTAATTAAGAGTGTAATGATGATGACTCGTTGTACAGTTATGTGAGAAACAACACGCCACTACACCATGGTATAGTTTTAAAGAAAGTCCACGATTGTCTGCATTCTCTTCTCATGAATTGTAGTTTATGCGTTATTAAATCTCAAATCATATAATACATTGTTATATGTTTCGTACAATTTATTCCAACTAGACGATACGTTATCTGAAGGCATGGGCTTATATCGCCATGCATCAGAATACAATTACATATTGGTTAAATAAGCCTCAACTTATTTGACGATCGTTTTGTAATTTTAATTGGGTAATTCGTAATTTATACGAAGAATTACGATATTTGGGTACGTAACACGTTTGGTAACAGCTTCGAGCATCCAATGAAACATGTGTACCATTGTTAGGTTTTAACGAGTTTTTTTTCTTTTGCAGAAGTTTATCCCAAAATGAACAGGTACTGGTTAAATGTTCATACCCGTCTGTTATTCAGTGTTGGTTTCCAAAACAATAAGAATTTGTCATACAGTATATTTATAGAAGACATAATCTTCGTGAAAAACATATGCTTTTCTTAAGTTGTGATTGAGACCTTATTTAGTTTGAATGTAATTGTGTTCAAAGTGTCATTTAAAGTTTGTAATCCGGTGTTTATCACCAATAGAACATGCGCATAACTGTCTCAATTTTCGATATATGCCCTTACATGTTTCGTACATGTTTCGTGCACTTGAGGTATATTTCGATAACTCGTGAAAGTACTTAAATAAACTTAATTGTAATTGAAGGAGGGCGTTGACTCTGAACAGAACTAAACAATTGCTGTATGTGAAACCGGATGTTCAGAAATGACAATTAATGTACAAAAATGTATTTTGAAGCACGTTGAATTTTAATGCACAAATCCTACAAAGGACACTATAGGAACAAATATATCATGACAACTTTTACAACTACTACTTCTACAACTACTACAACTACTACAACTACTACAACTACTACAACAACAACAACAACAACAATAACAACACCAACTACAACTACTACTTTAACTACTTATACTACTACAACTACTACTACTACTATTTCTAATCCTACAACTACTACTTCTACAACTTCTACTACTACTACTACTACTACTACTACTACTACTACTACTACTACTACTACTACTACTACTACTACTACTACTACTACTACTACTACTACTACTATTACTACTACTACTATTACTACTACTACTACTACTGCTACTTCTACTACTGCTACTACTACTACTACTACTACTACTACTGCTACTACTACTACTATTACTACTACTACTACTACTACTACTACTACTACTACTACTACTACTACTACTACTACTACTACTACTACTACTACTACTACTACTACTATTACTACTACTACTACTACTGCTACTTCTACTACTGCTACTACTACTACTACTACTACTACTGCTACTACTACTACTATTACTACTACTACTACTACTACTACTACTACTGCTGCTACTACTACTACTACTACTACTACTACTACTACTACTACTACTACTACTACTACTACTACTACTACTACTACTACTACTGCTACTTCTACTACTACTACTACTACTACTACTACTACTACTACTACTACTACTACTACTACTACTACTACTACTACTACTACTACTACTACTACTACTACTACTACTACTACTACTTCTACTACTACTACTACTACTACTACTACTACTGCTACTACTACTACTAATACTACTAATACTAATA
The DNA here is from genome assembly GCF_020536995.1 of Dreissena polymorpha. Classification (NCBI taxonomy): domain Eukaryota; kingdom Metazoa; phylum Mollusca; class Bivalvia; order Myida; family Dreissenidae; genus Dreissena; species Dreissena polymorpha. The sequence continues at coordinate 61,487,144 of NC_068360.1, read as the reverse complement.
CTTCTACTGCTACTAATTATACTACTTCTTCTACAACTACTACAACCACTACAACTTCTACTACTACTTTGAACAATATATTAGACATTATTATAGCACACATATGCAATGTGATTTCGACAAGCGTTGGCACTGATTTTATTTACATTAAGTTTTGACAACTCACATTATTTAAATGCTTTATTGTAAATATCGTATATTCTGTTTAAGGGTGGCAAGTTTATGCTGATAATATATGTTAATTTTAGGCAAGGGGGCATGTGGCTTTACTGTACAGGGGTTTGTTAATCTGCAGTCATTTGTTCTAACCAAACATTTACTTTTTACAAACAGGTGGTCAATGTTTGTTTGAAAAATACAGATACGAGCACATAATATGTTTTCAATGTTATTCTTTGTATATTTTAAAGCGTAGGCCGTTGCTGATCTGCCCTCTAAAATAATAAAAATAGTAAACATGATTTCAAATTGCGTCTACTAAAATTATTCGTCTTTACTAGTATGTACTTTCTGCGGCAGAGAGGAACAATAATCTTCAGATCCACTTTATAAAGATACGAACAACATGACTGTGCACTATACAACTGTTAAAAAAGACTGACCACTTTATAACAAAAAGTACAAAGACGACCCAATGCACGCTTGTAATGCATCAACTTTAGACAGTGAAACTTCTCTATATAGTAAAATAAGGGAAAGCGATCTTCGTGCAACTGCAAACCATTTACTGGACTCAGTTGATGATCTTGCAAACATGCATGGGCAAAAAGAAAATAACAATTGCGTCTACAACAGGGGAAGTCAAGATGATCCCCTTTACTCAGCTGTAAACAAAAAAGATGCACCGAATATAATTAGGACACATGTCGCTCCTGTGTACTCAATGGTGAGGAAGAAACCTGTAATTGCCGAAACATCGAATGGTGTCGTTGTTTGTGATCATACTTATGTTGACCCAGTCTATTCCATAGTAAACAGGAAGAACACCAGAGGTACTATCGATAAAACTAAAGTTCGATGTTCGATAATCATAGTAAATATGCCTAATTTAACGCTTTACATGTTTTCAAAGCTTTTTGTTTTAAATCGTTTCTTAAAATCAACAGACTATATTAATCAAGTAATTGGTGTTTCCAGACGTTGCGTTGTGCTTCTTTTATACCAGGATCTATCCATTGAGTTCTTATTGTTTATTATTAATCGTTTTAAATTTTTAAAAAATGATGTGATACTGAAAGAACATCCTCAAAACTAATTTTGTTAATGCAATATGCGCGTGGTTACATGCAATTGCTCTTTTTCAGGGATGGAGACCGATCTTTGGAATCAGTATAGGCCATGTCCTAATAGGGGTCTCCATGCACCCCCCCCCTCCCCTGGGATTAATTTTCACCTATACTAAGTTGTTCAGTAACTCAAGTAAGTAAATGTTTTCACATGTCTTAAAGATAAACTCAATTGAAAGTGTTCATATCAATCAGTTTCCATGGCAACTGCTACTCAAAATTGGAAAACGGACCAGGGCGACTATATCACACCACTGTTATATTATATCCTATCGTAATACAAGATAATTAGTGTTTTAACAAAGGCTACACATAGTGCTTTATTTTAAAGACCAAATTATATATTTATCTCATTTGCATATTCATGAATATTAATTAGAAACTAACAAACTCGGGAAAAAATAGACTGAAATAGTATAAGTACAGATTGTTTTCAGTAAATATGTGAATGCCAGCATATGTCACTACTTGCAGACATTCAAAAAGAGCGATATAAAGGACATTTCTTGAAGCTAAATAGATTTAACACGCCCCGAAAAGTGGGTGAGGTAAACATAAAAAACAAGGAAAATAACATAATCTCTTCCTATTAGTTATTCAGTTGCTAATTGCTGCTTTTACTTGTTCTTTTAATTTAAATAAACTGCTTAACTGTCTTCATCGCCAACTCTTTCCGTTTCAGTATTACTTTCATCGGTGTCATTATCTTCTTCAAGTTCATTTGCAATGTCCTCCAATACATCAACAATTTGAGGCGGGAGTATATCTCCATCAATCCAAAGAGGTTCAATCAGGCCTGTATCAGTGTTTTTGGTCCATCAATGTCCTTCCGTTGCAAGTGGTACATCTGAAGCGGGTATGTGTGACCTTTTCCATATGTCAACTTGATAATTTACTCTACGGATGTGTTGCAGGAGACATTGCTTACAGGGAGGTAACACTGACAAGTCTACATTCTTTGACGCATTTGGCCTATCATCACAGACCTCCTTTATTTTAAGAAAACGCAATTTATCTACCGAGTCGGTTCTAGCATTTCCATACATGACACACGTAAATATATCCAATTCACCCACTACTTCGTCTGCAACTGTCCATGTATTTTCTAAAGCAGCCATTGGAGCAACAGTTCGTGGCCTTTTTTCCATCAACTTAATAGGTTTGATATGCCCCTTTCCTTTGAAAGCGCAGATTGTTTCACAACCGCAATATTCACGTATACCTAAAAGTGCTGATCTGAACTCTTCAGTTAATGCCGTAGCTACTTCATGTCAAATAGTTTTCTATAATTGCCAGCACCAGTGTCAAAAAGTATCTTGCAACCGTCAAATAATTTAATGTAGTCAAAAATTATGAAGAATATGTCAATGTCAGGGGTTCGAATTTGAATAGTGTTGTAACCATGTTCTTTCCCATACAGGGCATACATAATTACTCTAGTGTCGGTTTCCTCTTGTGTCGATTTCAGGTCTTAAACAAGTGTCTTTTTAGTGGTTTCTCCATCTCTTGTTGTGAACTGAAAGGCTTCTCATTCACAAACCATAATCACTTTCCTGCCCTCTAGTTTATTTGCATATTCATCGCTCCCCCATGACTTGCACATGATCTTCACAAGTTGTTGCTTGTTTTCGTCATTTGTGAGGAAATTTTTCAGTCTGACGTTGTTTTTTTTTTGGTTTTTTTTTTGCCTTTCACCAGAATTTTTTTTCCACGTTCAAATAAAAATTATGATTTTGGTAAATTATTTTAAAACTCTTTGTTTCAACTACAAGAGTAGTGGCATATTCAATGAAACTGTAATACTCACAACGCAAGTTATATACGCAAAATAGTCATACGGTTCAAAATTTACACAATATGTTCAAACGGTTCATAGGCTCAAGTCCGCCCTACAACCATAACCGACTAACACTTGGTTTGCAAGCTCACGGTACCTGACAAATGTTATTAAAAAGAGCGCCCATGGTAAAACCGGATGTAACGGACGTTCCAACGCAAATATACATGTCAAACATTTTCTTTTGCGTAAACACTACCTATGCCCCATCTGAGAGAGCGGCATATAGATTTGTCGTTGCAAACATGCGTCCTTCCGCCCGTCGCTCTTGTTTAGTTGCCGTGCGTTACTCGAAAAGAATTGCTGCTTATACTTGAGAAAAATATTGGCAAGCATGTGAACATGTGCATCTGAGTATTTTGTTCTGATGAGCTGTGTGTTTTGACCTAATCAGAGTTATGGCCTTTCGAGCACAAAGAATACATTTAAGAACTTCTGTCGCGTGTAAATGCTGATTTTAGTAATTAAAGATTAACCAGTAACTTTGTTCTAGTTATATGGATTTGATTACTTATTAAGCTTAATATTTCATACAGCTTCTAATTGAAATGCCAAATAATTTATTAAAAAATCCATTTAAAGGGGCCTTTTTACAAATTTTGAAGTTTGTCATTAAATGTATTGATAAATGTAAACATTGGATACAAAAAGCTCCAGTAAAAAATCAAGAATACAATTAAAAAAGGAAAAATGGTAACCATCAGCAGGGCTCGAACCACTGACCCAATGGCGTCCTGGAGTAAAAAATCTACCACCTAGACAACACGACCATTTTTCCGAATATAGTGCCAGATGTATTGTATTCTTTTTTATTTAAGCAATCCTCGTGGTTTCTCAAAATATACCGACAACAACAGAACTTTCCAAATTATTAATTCGTTTCGCGTTGCAACGCTTTATTTTCGGGTTTTTTAATCGTCAATGATAAATATAATGCCTATTATAGAGCATGTAAATGTTCAGTATTACTGTTTCCTCACAAATATCATAACTAAAACGAAAATTTGCGAATCTAAAACAACTTTTTTCAATTTTGTCAATTTACACAAACGTGAAAAAGCTCCTTTAAAATGGCAACACAATTTTTTTAAGTTGGAAAACTGTTATTGACAAATTTTCTCGCACATATTAGATTTATAACAGTTCCATAAGAATTTCCACATAAAATATTGGTAATTGGACGGTTCGCTTACGCTCTACTGTTACAAATCCACTCTTTCATAAAAGGAAAAGGAGGCAGGGGTAGGCATGCGCTAACGAAAGTCACAGTGAGAGCACGGGCGCAGTTTGATGTTTCATGCATCGTGGGTGTATTTGTGTTGGCATTTCTTTTCTTTGTTTGATGCTGTGTCAAACCGTTTGGAATTCAGTCCATGAAAATAAATGGTCACTTCACTTTGGCTTCCCACTTATGGCTTCATCTGATATTGAACATGATTGGTGTAGACAACAAATAGCGTAAAACAACAACAGAGTAATTGAACTAAGCACACAGCAAAGAAATAAGGTTGCTATGCCCGCGTCTCTTTAACTCATGTTCATTAACTTATTGCGCGCCTTATACTTTGACATTATTCTTTGGACCTACCTCCAGATGAAAAGGCAATTAAACTCTATTCAGTTTTGATATAACTTCTAATTTTTAGGTTATTATTTTTCAGATTTGCCTTTTTTAACGTATGTCAATCAAATCTCGTCTGTAACAAATGTGGTGTGGCTCGTCGACAATGCGTATATTGCGAAGTTTAACATGGGTGAGAAGCTCGTGTGCCTATCACTGCAACAATAGCGAGCTCGCCGACGATAACTTTAAAATCCGTTACGATACATAAATTGGTTTCACCAGTGGAATAGAATTAGTTCAATCAAAGCGTGGCGAATGTAATGTACAGCGATGAGCTTGAAAAATTCGGAAAACTCGTGCACGAAAAAAAAAACAGAAATACAGAATGTACAGCAAGCTATAAACGAGCGTAATTTGAGCTAAACAAGTTTACGACGGTCATGCTAAGGTTGGTGAGCAAGGCAATACTAGAACACGGATGTGTTCCGAACCTTAGTCACGGTTTCTTCGTCTTTTTGGTCACATATGCGCAAACCAGAGTCAGGACAGTCGGTGTTGATAATACGCACATAAAATGCAGAGCATGCACGCATATGATTTTCAAAAAATCATTCGTACAGTTGAAAGATCTTATTCGGAACACAAATGTAAAACAGCTTTAAATATTATATTTTCTGTCTCACATGAACATTCATCTACTAACGAAATATTTTAATGTTATTTTACTTTGAATGACAATCCATAACTCCATGCACTTGTATGTGTACCCATGTCGATATGTGGGGATGACAGATTTTAAAATGAAGACATAAAATGAGTATGAAAACTTTGTCTTTTAGGGACTCCTAGTCTACTCAAAGGCACATATGTTCACATGTGGCCAATATGGTAGCCACCAGGCCTTTTGCAACCAATATCTTTATTGTTATGTACATAGTCACGGTTTGGACATTTTGCTCGTTGATGTAATGACAAAATCTGCCCAACAGTGTATAATAATACTACTCAAACAAATATATGATGATACATTGGAAAGTAGTTCTGTCGTGATGAACATCAAATATTACATGGAAAAAACGCAGACGTAATGTTTGTACAAACGGATATCATGATGAAGCGCATGCGGACATAGTCATGTCACCTTTTAACTTTCCTTTTTTGTGACGTGTTTTATTTAAGTTATGTGCACTCCTTGTGACTAAGCGAAATTCTAGATCGCCTTTCCCCTATTATGTTTCTAATTTGATATTAAACACTTAGTATGTGCGAACATGGGCGTTTGAAAACGGGTGAAATTACCAAAGTAGCGGACTATATTACATATTCATGACTTGCGCATATGTGAAAGCGAAAGTGTATGTACAAAGTGACACACACACAATCCTTGTAGGAGTGAACATGCTTTTAAAATGCATGACCTCAAATATTTTATTGTTATCATTATGGAGTTGATGCTGTTGTTTTCGTATATATTGTCGTCTTAGGAAGTCTTCCCGTGACAAAATTAAGCAATGGAAGCTGCAAGACCCATATGTTCCAACTGCAGTTATCGTCGTTTAGGCAAAAGATATTTGCGCAGGAATTCAAACTAGGCACACATATATGGAATTATATTTTCAACTAAAAAGAGCCCCTTTTAAAGTTAATGTTATCATGTTTGTGTAACATTTTAAACGTGCAGAATAAAATCGGATAGTCCTATTTAAACTTATCGATAATGCACACACATTTAAATGGTTCTAAATAAGGGTTAAATACGTTTGCGTGACAATATACAGTGAAACTCTCCAAGGAAACCAATATCTGAAACTGTATACCTCACCTTGCGGGTCATACTGTTAAAGTGAAAATATGCTTACAAAAAGCATTCCTTAATTGTTAAATGGGATTGTCCAAAAAAGCTTGTTGTATTTTTTATAAAAGATATATCGACGAATCAGGGATTTGCCACGAAACGCTTAAACAGCTTTTGTAACTGAAATAAGTAGAGTTTTTCCAAAATCGCGCATAATACCATTTGGTCTTTGTAAAATCACAAACACAATTCACTAGGTATTTTAATTAAAGTTATTACACTATTTAAAACGTGATTTCTAAGTGTAAAGATTGTACACTATTCAGTTTAATCTCAGCGCGAATTGAATGTTAGTGCGTGTCTTACACTATAGTTGACCTCTATATTTAATTCACGAATCAAAATAACCTATACTTAAATACGAGGAAGTCAATTAAGCAGTATCCGTAGGCAATTCTATTTTACTTACCACTTATTGCCTCGAAGCTATATTGTGATTAAAAGTTGATGAAAGACTGTCATAAAATCTGTATTTCAATTTAAAATGAAGTCTATATGTGTCTTAATTCACTTTTGGGGAGTTCTCTATAATTTTGATAAAAAAGGATTTTATCGCCTCATTCTAGCGAGACTCATTAGGTGCCTTTAACCCATTTATGCCTAGTGGACTCTCCCATCCTTCTAAGTTGGATCAATTTATTTCCAAAATTAGGGATGTCTAGTATATTTATTTCTATATTTAGAATATTTCTTACAGAAATTTCTGTAAGCAAACAGCGCAGACCCAGATGAGACGCCGCATTATGCGGCGTCTCATCTGGGTCTACGCTGTTTGCAATGTCCTTTTTTCAGGACGCTAGGCATGAATGGGTTAAAATTGAAAAGATTACCGTTTGAGTAAATAACTTTATTAAAACTGCTTCATTTAGAAGTTTAATTGTATAATGTGTTTTTGACATTTTCTCTAGAGATATCACCAACTGAATGTTGCTGTGTGTTTGTTTATTCTTTGCAGCAACATTGACGGCACGGTGTCCATTAGAAACAATCGATGCAAAGTGATGTTCGACGAATTGAGGTTGAACCAGCACACTTATGACTGGGCAATCTGATGTTCAGTCACTGTAAGGTGAGAACTTTCAAATTTTCCAAGTATCCGATATGGGTGAAACACTTTGTTAAAAGCAAAACGTGAAAAGAAACACCCACCCAATCGATGCTCGGCGGTATATAAGCTTCCAGCGCAGTTAAAATTTGGATCATTCTGAAATTCAAGTTTGATACAGTGATGTTAAACAGATGTTTAGTTAAATTCGGTTTAAAGAGTGCGCTTTGGATTGTTTCCATTGCAATAGTTTGACAGTTGTTTTAGAGCTTCAGAACCACTTAATGTTTTCGGGTCTTAGAAATATCAGAAAAATAGTAATTAAGCAATAAGTTAGATTTAAATAATACATATTTAAAAGAAGAGAGACGCGCACGTATTTAAAAAAAAGTAATTTATCGGGTTGATTAAGAAAACATAATCGTCTGGAAGATGGAATATTTTCATCTTTTCCTGTTGGTCGTTATGGTAATGATGGTTTCTGAGGTCAAGGGTCACGGTCGAATGATTGATCCTCCACAAAGGTCAACGGCGTGGCGATATGGTTTTGATACGCCCCCAAACTTTACGGACATGGGATTGAACTGCGGAGGGACTTCGGTTAGTAGTATTTTGTTTAAAGAAATTCAATTCAATATGTAATTGTTGTTGTTTTATTTTTATTTTATTCAATTTAATGTTTTGTATCGTTACTTGCAGTAGTGCAAGCAGGCGCGTGTCTATTGTCTTTTCTTTTTTATCAGGTGGGTTGTTTTCCTTTTGTTGTCGTTACGTTGCTGTTTGTGTTGCGGCTGCTGATAGTTTTTTTGTTGTTGTTGTTTAAGAAATAGTGAGAAATCAGTTCTTTGTTATCATCAGCAAATTGTCACGTGCTGATAATCTCTATGGTAGGAAATGAGTTCTGAATATTATATTTTAAGCAACAATAGATTTTGCAATTTCGGTAAATAGTAAGTGTGGCAAATTTGTTCTATTTTTAACATCAATAAATTGTCAATGGCGGTAAATGCCAATAGTAGAAAAGGTGTTCTGATTGAAGCATCCGTTGAATTGCAATGTCAATGACGTACCATTTAAGTGATAAGAAATCTGTGGTGTTTATAGCATAATTTCAATGTCAAGAGCGGTTTATACCAATGGTAGATTCGTCTGTTTGTTTTTCAGCATCGATGAAATAGGTGGAATGTCAATGGTGACAAATGTGTTCTGTTTTAACATCAGTGGAAATCTCCATAGTGGAAAATCTAAAAGTGACAAATGTGTTCTATTTTTAGCATCAGTGGATTGTGAATGGCGGGAAATGTGGGGCTTGCGGGGATCCCTACGACGCCGTACAAAAGCCCAACCAAACACCGGGAGGGAAGTATGTAACGGGCACAATTGTCCGGAGCTACGAAAGTTCTAAAATTATTGACATCAAGATTGAGCTCACTGCGTACCACAAGGGATATTTTGAATTCAGGCAAGTACATATAATATGTCTAGGTAAAAGACGCGATATCCATATTGGATAAAAACGGGGCTAAAAAAGCGAAATCATGATATAACAATAATAAGAAAAGGTCAGTTTTGATCAAATCGCCGAATTGAGTACCTATTTAGTTTGCTTTTGATTTTATGAAATACAATTTTTATCGTATTATTATTTTCTTGCGTTCGCACTAACGGGACATTATTGTCATTAATCACGACTTACTAAGTTTTTTCCAAAAATACGTTATTCCGTGGAACGACACAATTACAAGCAACTCTCAAATCTGATTCAGTGTAACCTCTTAAAATTAAACTGAAATAATTTATATGGCAATAAATTTTAAGAAGAAAAATATTAATGTGCATGTAATTAGATTTATTTTCGTCATAATAATAAAAAAAATATTGCTTTGGTCAAGGGTTTGACCATTTTAAAGCAGAAAGCTTTCAGAGGATGGTTACACGCCAACTATTATGACAATCTAAAAATCACTATTACATCCCGAGACAAAAACTAGAATAGTATGTGTAAAAAATAAAAGTTTCCGTGACTTTAAATCACTTCAAAACTGCCTTTTGGCTAGATGAATGATAGTAATTTATTCTAAACAACTCCAAAACGCCGAATGTAATTACTCTGCTTTTTTCTGGCTTTTGCTAAATATGTTAAAGAAAAGTTCCAAAGCTCTCAAATAGAACAATAAGTTCAAATCGCCTAACATATAAGAGTTGCATTAGTATTATATTATTCGGAGAAATAGACTGCAGATTTTAGTTAAACGAGAAAATAATCGAAAATTGTGCACAAGTAAAGGTCATATAATCATGGAGTGATTAATATAAATATCATTCGGGATAAATATATATAAAACATTTTTTAAACTTAAAGTAAGCACGAGACCAGTGAATTAATTGTTACTTGAATATTTATTTACGATCACAGTAAAACATTCTTTCAATGACCTCGCAAGGCATATATAAAATCCACGTAAAAGGAAAGGCGGATTGTTATCTTTACAATTAAAAAGAACCTTCTTAAATGCTGGGCTGAGAACAAATATTTATCTGACACTGACATTTGAATTATCGATACTGCATGTATTTCATGTATTTTAATGTAAAAATATAATAATGTTAATAATGTTATTATTTGTGCAAAAGCAAAATAACAGTTTGGATATATTCCAGTTGGAAAGGTGCTCTTGTTTGTTGTATGGTTTTGTATTATACATTTGTTGCACTTCACAGACGCAAATAATCGCTAATGTGGTTTGTGATTGTTTCCAGATACAATTTAAAAAATACATTTTTAATGAGTAAATCAAAGCAATATTCATCATGTGCTGTCATCAATCTATAAATTTGATCTCTTTACAACTTTTACTCGTCGTACGTCCTTAAATACGTCTAACATTATAAGCAAGTGAATTGCGTGATTATTTTGATTAAAATTTCTCTAGACGGTTGGGTTTTTTTCTTCCGCTTGCAAATGAATATCATATGACAGATTTAATTGTTCGTAATCGACGAGATTCGTGAGAATGAAAACAAAGAGACGGTTTATTTTACTAAATAACTTAAACGAGTATACGATATCGATTTCGTGCATCATTGTGGTCAAATGGGAACACTTCATTGTAGTCGCAGGTGCAACGGACTTTGATTTAAACTTTCTGTTGGTAGCAAAGTGAATTTAACCAGACATGTGTTTGCTCACTTTTCACAATGATATAAATTCTTAAAGAAAAAATAAAACATCGACTTGTTGACTGTTATTAAAAACGTTTTGTTTTCCTTTTTGCTGGTTAATATGTTGCAGCTGATGTTGTCACTTTCATTTGTGTTGTGTGTATTTGTCTGTGCTTTCTCTTCTTCAATAGTATGTATATGATTTACCTGCTCCTCAATTAATATTAAATTCATAAATATCCGAAAAAATTTCCATGTTCTATCAATTGTTCCTCTGAACGTTCAAGGTATACACTAATTTAAGGCTAAAAAGTAAAATCTAAACAAATGTGTGACTGTTTTGCGTCATGAAGTTAAAATATTTAAAGTTTTGGAAATTTTGAAAACCTTTGAAATGTAAAAAAGGAAAACACATTATGAGGGATAAGATAATTTGTGGATTTGTGTTTGCAGTAATGTCGCTGTCTTTTTATGAAACTAGATGCCATAGTATTTAAAGACTATAATAATATCAAATTTGAATTTAAGAATCTGCCCGCTGGATCCCGGCAACGGCAAAGAGACGGAAGTTACGATGGACTGCTTGAACGAGTACCAGCTGGAAGTTGGGAGAGCTGACCAATCAGAAGACGAGTTTGTAACCAGGTCAAATATTCAGATCATTTGAATTTCGTCATGTCTGTTTAATCCTTTTTTGCTGTTGTGTTTTATCGTTGTTTATAACATGCATTGTCGTAAGTGTTTATATCGTATTATACATTTAGTTATGCCCCTTTATGTTACACGTGAAGTACTTGCAAACTGGTTTGATTTTTTAAACTATTAACGATAGCCAATAGTCAATAAACATTTTTGATATTTATACAATTTTTGCATATCATATCATTCTTAATGTAACTGCATTTCTTTCTGCACTTAAGGCTACGAGTAAGAATTGATTACCCGGTAAGTGTACTTATGCGTTCACGATCTGAAGCTTCTATTTACATATTCACTCAAAGAATTTTAAGAAAAATAAATAATTCAACGAACACACACTTTGTAATGTCCCTTAAAAAATCAAGCACATCACTAGTCTGTTATTCTCTCAGCGTTTCTTATTTACTAATTTATATTTTACGCTCTTCATCAACCAAAATTTCGATATCGCAGGTACTCGGTAGAGGGTGACAATGCGGTTGGGAGTCAAGGAACCGGGATATACAACCTCAAAGTGAAACTTCCGGAAGGGCTGGTGTGTAACTCCTGCGTGATGCAGTGGATATGGCATGGGGGTGAGAATTAACTTGTTTTTTACCACGTTTAATTTATGACAATATCAGTAAATGATTATATTGATGATGATGATGATGATGATGATGATGATGATGATGATGATGATGATGATGATGATGATGATGATGATGATGATGATGACGACGCAATGACGACGACGACGATGATGATGATGCCTAAACTATCTGCGGAAACAGTCTTTCAATGTATTCTTGTCTTTGCTAGGTAACAGCTGGGGTTGCGACGCAGACGGTGCATGTGGTTTAGGTAAGGGCCCCCAGGAGAACTTCTGGAACTGCGCTGACGTGGAAATAACTAGTTCCAGTACGGCTTCCATGACTCCGAGTCCGACGACTTACCGACCGCCTTCAACGACGAAAGCGACAACCCAAATGCCGACGACCACAACAACCACTAAGATGCCGACAACAACCAAGACACAGACTACCTTGAAGCCGACGACGACGCCACTGTTACCGACAACCACGACGAAATCCCTGGACGACGACATCGACACTTCGAGTTGCGTTGGAGCTTCCGGCACTTCCAATTCGACCATGGACGCCCTATGCAAGATCATTTGTCAGGTACCGGAAGATTGCCTACCGGAGATGTGCATTTGCTTCGATTTCTGTCGCTCCAAGCTCCCAGCATCTTTTTCTGACCAGACCTGCAAAGATCTGTGCAGACTTTCCCCAGCATATTGCGAGTCCGACCTCTGCAGCTGCTACCAAACCGACGATATCCCGACGACAACACCGAAACCGCCGTCAAGCGAATGTGACTGCGTCGGTGTATTTCCGTTTGACGCGCCCTACATGCACAAGTGGTGTTGCGACAACTGCAAACGAGGAAATTGTCCAAAATCTCACTGTGCTTGTACTAGCTATTAAAAAAATGCAGCGAAGTCTTTGTTTGTTTTGTTTTTACTGTAAGAATTAAGTTTCTGAAACTGCATCAAATTCTTGTTTATAAAACCATATTTGTTCACATTCGTATTAAAAAGATTTTAAATTCCATATTATTTTAAGTGTATACCAATCAGTTTACAAATGTCCACAAAGGCTATGTTTGAAGCAACTCCTTCTTTAAACGGGCAGCAACATTGAGCATTGTTTAAACATTCATGTTTTTCTGTAATAAACGTGTTTTATTATGTTGTTTTGTGTTGTTGGTTTTGTTGTTTGGAAAAATTTCACACACAAATTGTTAAACTGTTCCGTGTTCATGTATTGTTGGAATTTTAAAATGTATACCACAATGAAAACAGTTGTATTAGTTACGTAAATGATACAAAGATGAGAATTAAGGGGAGATCAATTTGCTGTTTTTAAAAAGATTCAATGGGTTCGTTCGTCGCCCATGATCTTAACCCATTTATGCCTAGTGGACTCTCCCATCCTTCTAAATTGGATCAATTTATTTCCAAAATTAGGGATTTCTAGTATACTTATTTCTATATTTAGAATATTTCTTACAGAAATTCCTTTAAGCAAACAGCGTAGACCCTGATGAGACGCCGCATCATGCGGCGTCTCATCTGGGTCTACGCTGTTTGCCAAGGCCTTTTTTCTAGACGCTAGGCATAAATTGGTTAAAATATTTTCGAAAAATGCAAAATGTACAGTTTGAAGTGTATTTGCTAACAAAACTTCAGTTTCATTCGCCATTGGTACTTTAAATTGAGTCCAAACTAAATTTGTAACAATATTATCCGTTTGAATTCCGTTCTCCCTTATCATATCATCTGCTCATAGAAGTGCTCTTTTACCTTTGTCTGACGAGGTATATATTTTCTACCTGTAATTACTTTCAAGTCTTAAATAATGATTATTTAAAAAAATTCAAGGTCTAACTAAATTGCATCAAGTGAGAAGTTGTAATAGTATAGCAGTATATACACTGTGATAATTACATAATGTATCCCATTTCAAAGCATTCCATTGAAATAACAGAAAAAATACATTAGAAAGAAAAATCAGTATGTCAACTTTGTAAATGTTGAAATCCTAGTCTACTTTGAAGCATAGCATAGACTACTAATGCTAGTAAAATATTAAAATGCATACGAGTTCTCCCTCTTTGCGTCATATGCTCGACATGGCATTTAATACTAGTATATTAATAAATTAACTGCGGTATAGGAGAGATTTTTTTTTAAACTTATCTGACGGTACTAAGCCATCGTAAAATAGCTTACTTTATGAACATATAATTTTACTCAGCATCATTGTTGTAAGAGATTGCTTAATTAAAAACAAACATCAATTATTTATCAACTGATTAAAACGTCAAAACGTCGTCTTTATTTTGACGTGGCCTCTGGTAAATATATTGATTGATCTAATAACACGTTTATCTAAATCGATAGTCTAACGAACAAAAAAATATCTCGATATTTGTTAAACCCGTCACATACTGTTTATTACTATGCCAGCCAAACAAAATAATTACTATGCCAGCCAAACAAATATGAAGCTGTGCGCGTGAAGTATGTTTTATCATACGTTTACAATTTCGTTAGGTTACAAGCTTAATACAATTTATGACATACCGTAAACATTTAAAAAGTACAACTATGTTATAAAGTAGCATCCTTCGCAGTTCAGCTCTTATGTCTAGTAATCACACGTAAGTGAACGAATATATTACTATCTTAAAATAAATAACCACCTGTATATTGATTTCTATGTAAAACATGTAGATGGACATGCTTACAAAAACGGATATCGGCGTGTGCTTAGTATCTATATGTTTTGACAAGGTTTAACTGGCGAAGACAGAGAACATTAGAATATCAAATTCATTTTTCCTTCTATCTGTCAGTCATAATAATTGTTTGCCTGTTGATATTACTGTAACGTATTTACCATTTCTTCGGGATATATACAATGGCAAAAAACACCAGTGGTATTTTTCAACACACGGATTTTCGTGGGGCCTTCATTAGCCGTTAGATTAGACACTCAACTTCCTCAATTTTAACTGGAATCAATGAATATTTACACTATTAATGATTCATAATTATTGTATTATTCGAATGATGAACGTTTAATCACTATACAAGCCGGTTTCGTATGTCATGTGTGACTTGGATGCCTTCGATCATTTGGGTGACTCGGGTCACCTTAGGTGTCTTTGGTGACTTGGGTCACCTAGGGTGACTTGGGGTGACTTGGGTCACCTAGGGTGACTTGGTTTACTTGGGTCACCCAGAGTGACTTGGGGTGACTTGGGTCAACCATGGTGACTTGGGTTGACTTGGGTCACCCAGGGTGACTTGGGGGATGACTTGGGTCACCCATGGTGTCTTGGTTGACTTGGGTCACCCAGGATGACTTGGGGTGACTTGGGTCAGGCAGGGTGACATGGGTTGACTTGGGTCACCCAGGGTGGCTTGGGGTGACTTGGGTCACCCAGGGTGACTTGGGTTGACTTGGGTCACCTAGGGTGACTTGGGATGACTTGGGTCACCTAGGGTGACTTGGGTTGACTTGGGTCACTTAGGTGTCTTGGGTGACTTGGGTCACCTCGGGTGTCTTTGGTGACTTTGGGTCACCTCGACCTATATTAACGTGTCTGCAGAGTGTCCAATGTGTGCGTTATGCAAGGAGGACAATTAACCAGTGTAGTACAAGCGATAATTATTAGCTTGACCGACTCAGGCTGAACCAGGAGACCTGACACGTGCACTGTCTTATATATCCGAAGGAAATCTGTGACCCGGACTAATATATGAGTCTCTAGGCTACCCAGCAAGATATGGTAAATGCGCAAAATTGCTTGGATCGCCTTTACTCAAGAGGCTTCAAACGTCACAGAAATTTCCCTGTCTTGGGCTGATCTAAGAGACCAGAAACGTGCACTGTCTAATATTATCAAAGGACACCTGTGACCGGACTAATATATGTGTCTCTAGACTACCCAGCAAACTATGGTATATGCGCAAAGTTACTTGGGTCACCCCCAATAACAAGGCATCCAAACTCTCAGCTAGTTCCAATGGTATGTGGTCTCTAATTGCTGAAACGTATTAAACGTTTTGATGTGTTCGGCAATCGAACGCAGACTGACTGCTGTGAGTATCAGAGTTTATTTTCAGGTCCTACCGAAGTCTTTATGGTCCGACCTGCCCCTGTGACCTTTCAGGGGAAAAATATTAATTTTGAGCCAAAGTAGGTCAAATTTACCCCGGCTTCCCGGGTATTCGCCAAAGAAATCATTTAGATCCAAATATACCAGTGCACGGTGGCCAATGAGACCTTAAGGTGCACTGGTAGTTGACAATTCAAAGACGAATTCTTGTCTGTACGCAGCTGCACCAAAGGAGTGCAAGCAAGCAGCTCTGCCTTTAAGGCCCCTCTCGCTGTCACCGGCCGTCGTCTTCATCCCCGAGACAGTTTCCCCAGTGCGTTGAGCGTACTGAGTACCGCTGTCCCGGGGTCCCTCAATAAGGCCACCCCCTCGAAGTTCCAGGCATGCTTCTATACCTCCCCAGGAAAGAAGCCTGTTCTGGTCCGCCCCGTATTTCCTCCACACTGGTGGTCTTGCTGTCCCACTATCCCCGTCCCTCTACAGACGGGACCTCTGGCAGGTCCGGGTCAGCGAGCTCTCGACGATAGACAGCCGGTGACAAGTCCGCTGCATCTTGGAGAAGACAGTAATCCCAGCAGTGCGGAAGACGTCCGGCTCGAGGGTGACGGACTCAGCTGGATTAGCAGAGCCACCCGCAGAAGTTCTCCTCAACCGAAATCTTCTGCGGGGGACTCTCGCCTCGGTCGCGACGCGCACGCTCTAGCTGCTGACCGAGGACTGACTGTGTTACTTCTTCTTCTTTATTTTTTTATCGAGTGCACCGGGATTGTCTCCCATATGGCCATCGCCCCAGAAAGACGTGTTAGTTGGTTACAGGGGATAGTGCAAGATACAGGAGACACCCCGTTCCAGAGGTGACCCTGGGTCTTTTAGTGCCCGGTGTTTAGCACCTAGTACACTGCACCTCGATTTAACGTCTCATGCGAAAGACGAGTTAGTAGGTTAGGTGCAGCGGGGGATCGAACCAGCGATCTCTGGATTGTGAAGCCAGTGTGTTACCACCAGACCACGGATCCGCTACACTGACTGCTACCAGAGGAGCAGCGCTTTATATACTGATAGTTCACGTGACCCGCTTGTTAAAGACATCACCCTACTATTTCATTTCATGAAAACACAACCCTACCGTTTCAAACACTATTTGTAGAATACTGCGACTATATTCTGTAAAACACATTGTGAATGTTTATAACCGACTTGTGTTATTAGGTCATTAAACTATGTACATGAATATACAATGATCAATCCAAAATGCCCTCACTATTTGCGTTGAATTTACCGAAACATTAAATATTAGAAAACGGGAAACGTACTTTCGTTTTAATGTAAATACTAGGAATGAACTCAAATAATAATGAACCTAAAGGAAACACTACCGGCCAAAATCGTCACATTACGGTGTTTCGTGTTTCCCCTTTTAATTGACAATATCTAACACTGACAACATCTAAAACTGACAATATCTAATACTGACAATCTCTAAAACTAGTATCACTGTTTGCTGGACACTACGAAATACGGCTTCCTCCGTGGTAATTTAGAGACAATTTGAGTTATACTTGGAACCAGAAAAAAAAACATGATTGAAGGTTGACAAATTATTACTATTTCTCTCCTTAACAACCACCACTCGTTCTGATTGGCTGTTAACTCGACGGTTACCTCAGTATTATCACATTGACGTGACTTCCAATAATTATAGTTCCGGTCAAATATTTTTGCCTGATATCTTCGTTTTGTATTACGAAATCGGCGTTATTGTCACCTCAGATTGCTCAATTTCCACTTTTCTTAATCTAACTTAGAAATATTTCCATACAGTATTTTTCGGATTCTTGTGCATTCTCATGCACTCTAAATTAATTTGAATTTTATATGGTATATGTCTTAATTATATTGTGGTGAATATCTGAATACTTTTAAGACAAACGTTGACATTGCTAATTATATATGGTGTTGGCAGAAATATGTCAGTATAATATTGAGTAATGTTACTTCAGCCCCCATTATTGTGATTTGAGTTTTATACATTGACGAAACACCCGTTGCACTAATTCTTCCCAAAATTGTCCTATACAATATCAGCCTTCATCAATTCAAGAAACTTAATGAATAGCATCGCTTGAGTCGATATTTATTGTTAACTCTCATTTGGGCTACCTTATTACGTTAAGTAAGAATACATAAACATTGAATTTGTTCTGAGTGGTTACCACGATGCAACTTCTCAAGTTCCAGGAGCCCGTCTTCTTAAACGCCGTACGAAAAATGTAATGTTTAATACAATTTTTGAAAAATATTATTGCTTTGCTCAAACTTAAAATTATGAGTTTATTACATGATAAGTTTATTTAACGATACATTTCTTAGTAATTTTATCTATTTATTTTTTGCAACCTTACACCTGCCCTATAATTGAGGAGCATATTAGTCCCAGGTGTTGCGAGCTTAAAATCGTACGTAAAATTTATCATAAGATCCAATCATCCAATGCTCAGGTTTGAGCTTTTTTAAATTTCGTTTTTGTTTAATTTATATTGTTTTTATTATTTATTTATCTGATGTATTTAAAAAAAAATATTACGAAGGTTTTTGCAGTGCAGTAATTTAAAAGTTTAATTTCAAATCTACGAAAAATCTGAGAACAAATCCGTCGAATGGATGTCGTATATGTGATTGATCATTTCGAGAACTATTTATTGATGCTACAGACTACAGGTTAATAAATTAATATATTATTGCGCTCCGTTTCAGGCAAAAGTAGCATAGTATTATATATACATTTAGACTAGTGAGTAAATCAAGTCATTATGATAAGTGTTCTTTAGAAAAACACATGCGTCCATCATTATCTTCTTGTATTAGTTTTTGTTTTGCTTTTGCCAAAAGTCATTATGCGATGTCACAATTTGTCACCATGATCGGTTATCATTCGAGATACAATGACTGGTAATGTATGCATTTATTTAGCATTTATTTACATCCACTTCCTGGTTAGTATGCATTTTTTTTTATTAAGAACAGATCAAACACATTGCGGCCAGACTTTATTTTACAATCAATAAACGCTCGAACTCTATAAATCGTTAGCATATTATCTTGTATAGCAGCAAATTAACCAGAAAATAACATTTATATATATATATATATATATATATATATATATATATATATATATATATAATATATATATATAGATATATATATATATATATATATATATATATATATATATATATATATATATATATATATATATATATATATATATATATATAAATATATATATATTGATTAAGAATTTCAGTTTGAAGTACACTGTTGTTTTTTTTAATGTAAAGATATTCGCTACACTATACTTCACAAGTTCTTTTTGACGCCATGTCACAGTAAAAAATATAACATTTTAGGCAAACATTCTAACATTGCTTGTACACATTTGTATATTTGTTTGGGGTATTCCTAGTTGCGTGTTTGATCCGTGTTTATCACATTCGATTGTAATTAACTTTTAGTAAACAGAACATATCGTGTAATATATTTTGCAATGAGAGTTTTGGGATTTCCGTGGTTGAACATCGTTATATAAATGGGAAATGAAATGAGTACAGTACGCATAAATAACGAAAAAACTAATGACCGATCTACCTACTCTAATTTTAAAGTCTTTTTTGTTCTGTTCTTCTTTTTTTTGGGGGGGGGGGGGCGGTGTTTCTTCTTAAATATAACTCATGTATACAAAGTTTAATTATGCTGAAAATAACAAGGAGTAACACAAACGAGATAATAATTGGAATTCCATATTTGGATGGATTTACGGAACACAGCATTGAGTATGCATATAACTTAAGTTAAAAATGGGAGAAAGTAGAAATTTTATTTTCACACATCACAGTGTTATTGCTCGCATTTGTGTCGTTATTTTCCGTCTGTCTCATTTGCAACGCGATATACAGAAAGTATTGCTGACAGTGCGAAGATACATTACAAACATATTTACACGCATGAGTACGTGCACAACTCAGTATTTTGTCCAGTTCAGCTATTTGTTTGTATATAACCAGAATAAAATATTACATTTGCAAATTCATGTGTAACTCAAAAAATAAATGCTGAAAAGGGAGGAAACATTCCGAACAAATAAACACATTTTGTTTGCATATTTTTCGACAGTATGAGTTTTAAGGCAAAAGTGGAATGTGTTGGCATCTGTGCCATCCGGACAAAGCCATGCTTGGTAATATGTGTCTGATAACTAATCAAGCTTATTTCAATTGTGTAAATATTAACAACTTAGTATTAATTAAAATGCTAGATTATTACTTAGGGTTTACAAAGTTTACAAAAAAGAAATTAATAAACTCCATGCTTTCAATATGTTTTTTTGTTTGTTACTTATAAAAAACATTCCATTTAAAATACATAATAATAATAATAATTGTTGTTGACTTCCATATTGAATTTCTGACGCAAAACTCTTAGCGACCATCATGGCCTCAAAATACAATTTACAGAAATCAAAACATATGATCCTCACTTTGTGAAAAGGGGGCTTCATGTATGTGCGTAAAGTGTCACAGATTAGCCTGTGCAGTCCTAAATTGGATTTTTGCTAAGAAGAGACTTTCTTTAAACGAAAAATAGCATAAAAGCGGAAAGTGCATTAAGACACCTTTTCATAGAGCACGCCCCATATTTGAACTCGCATCGAGCCATTAACGCTTCTTATTTATAAATACCGTCTAGTCTATATTGCTTTATTGATTCCAACATCATCATTTACAAACGACACGAGATGAAAAGATGACCGGTATGTGTTGAGTTGTCGTTAAACTCAAATATAAAAACGAACAAACTGCTTATTTATGTCCTCTATTATTGATTAACAATAATGAACATTGGTTACATTATATGCCAACATTTATATTAACAGTGACGTATTTAATTAACTGTACAATTGTTTTCTGTCATTCTAAGACAAATCTTTCATCATCTGTACAAGTAAGCAATACATGTACACATTTCTTTTACAATTTCGACATTTCAGTAAAAAAAAATAACTTCATTTTCATTTTTTTTCTTCACAAAATTTATCGCAGAAAATAAATTTATAACAGTTAATTGAGAATGTTAATATGAACAATTGGTGGGCGGACAATTGCCTAATGCGCAATTCTTACAAATTTTTTCTTCACAAAATTTATCGCAGAAAATAAATTTATAGCAGTTAATTGAGAATGTTAACATGAACAATTGGTGGGCGGACAATTGCCTAATGCGCAATTCTTACAACACCACTCTTTCATACCGGGAACATTAAAAGGCGCAACTGGTTCGCATGCGCAAACGGACTTGACGCCGGTACATGCGCAGTAAGTGGACGGGCAGTTTCCGGCGGCGCAGTTGGTTGCGCACCAAGCATCCATTGCACTATTGCCGAACCAAGCACCAATCGCGTTACAAGTTATTTTGGAATCTGTGGTTGATGAGGACACTGTTGTTGTTGAGGATGATGACGATGACGACGGTGAAGATGTTGTTGTTGAAGACGGTAATGATGTAGGTTTTGATGCGGTAGTGGCAGTAGTAGTTTGAAGAGTGGTTGTAATTACTGCTGGCGTTGTAGTTGTCATTGAAGAAGGTGTTGTGGATATGGCTGGAGGAGATGGGGTTGTTACGTGTGCTGTTGTTACTGCTGTTTCTGTTGTTGATACCGCCGTTGTTGCTTCTGTTGGTGTTGTTGTTTGTCCACTGCTTCCAGAGTCCACGATTCTAATGTCCGCGCAGTTCCAGAAATTTTCCTGGCCCGGTCCGCACCCAAGGCAGCAAGTAGTGCTATTGCAGCTCCAACTATTCCCTGCAATGAAAACAAAACAAGGCATATCAAAACGCTGTTCGAATTAAACTTACCGACACGATTTATTTGTGTCAAGCCAAAATAAGCAACAACAAACGCTTCTGTGCTGCTCCAGCACACTCCTTGTTAGTCGGGTTTGATCCAATAACATCCTCGATCTCACCATTGTGGTAGCCTCCAATATGGGTTCGCAGTAACTGCTTTGGTTACCTCCCGTATAGGTAAACAGTAACCAATGTGGTAACCTACCGTATTGATTTGCACTAGCAATTGTTGCCCCCACCCTATACAGAGTAACAGTAACCGATGTGTTAACCTCAAATATGCGTAAACAATAGTCGCTTTGGTTACCTCCCATATGGGTAAACAGTAGCCACTGTGGTAACCTGCCTTATTGATTTACACTAGCAATTTTTGCCCCCACCCCACCCAATACAGATTCACAGTAACCGATATGTTAACGGTAGCAACTATGATTTCCAGTGGTTACCGGGGTATCTCCAATATGGGTAAAATAATAATAGTTAATTCGCATAATGTTTTGTTTTTCTTATCTTAAGTATTAATACGGGTATTAACTCTATTGATTTTCTTCCTTGCTGCCACACAAGACATATTTATCATTCATCAAACCTGAATTGTATTTCCACTGCAGGACACAATTTTCACACGTGACGTTATCGGGTAATTTCAGCCCGACCTTGAATTCTCTGCTGTCGATGATCTGATTGGCTACGAGGTCGTATCGGGTGTTCCCGTTATCGGTCGTGAGAAGGTATTGATCGAGACACTCTTGCGTCACTTTCGTGCGTGAATTTGGTAAAGGGCAAAGCCTAGAATAGCGAAAAAATGCTAAAAAGTAAAGAACTAAATGTTCATGTTTCAGTAATTTGAGAATTTAAAAAATAGCGTCGAGCTTTATGTTTACCATGTTTTGTGTGCGAATTATCTCGAAGACACACATATAGGTTAGTAGGGCTCAATTGGTCGTTGTTGGCTCAGATATTGCTTAATAGAAAACCGGGCACTTTTTAGCATACAAAAATGTACTCCGTGTACGGAAAAAAAAACACTGAAAGGCGAACGGCCATACTCCGGGTTTTAGTATATTTGCTTTTGTAGTATACAGGTCCTTAAGAGTATTCATTAACCCATTAATGCCGAGTGGACTCTCCCATCCTTCTTAATTGGATCAATTTATTTCCCAAATGAGGGATGTATAGCATATTTATTTCTATATTTAGAATATATCTTACAGAAATTCCTTTAAGCAAACAGCGCAGACCCTGATGAGACGCCGCATCATGCGGCGTCTCATCTGAGTTTACGCTGTTTGCTAAGGACTTTTTTCTAGACGCTAGGCATAAATGTGTTAAATAATCACCTCAGCCGACAATGAGCAATCGTGGTTGTCTGATTGATCGTTGTCGGCTCAGGTATTACTTTAAAGTACATCGGGTACTTTTAAGTATAATACAATATACCCCGGGTACAAAAAATACGCTCAAAGGCACCTGGCCATACTCCATTTAAGTTTATTCCCCGTACCTCGAGTAAATGGTAGTTAACTTAAGACTTCCCAAGAAACCCGTAGTACCTGAGCCGACAATGACGAATCGAGTGTTCGTAGGACATTGTTAATGGATCTAACTCCTATCTTCTGAGACCATTGCATGAACTGTTACCGTTTGTTTTGTTGCTGTTCTGTTCACCGTTTTCAACCGTATTTCAGTGATATAATGCGTCAGTTAACCAACTCACTCTTTTCCTGCGCCAGCCGGTATACGAGTTACATGAGCACATAATTACGCCAAGTACTGACAAAAGGCTACAAGTTATGGGGCCGTACCCGCGTTTCGGGGGTGTGAAGTCCAGCTATATACTAACTGAGCTAGACGGTCCGAGAAAAAAAATCACAAATGTTTTGCTTTCCCGATCGTAAATGTGCACCCCACTTAAATAGAGTATCAAACTCTGGATGTTCATATGTTTTCTTAAGCATGCAATAAATTTATCATTTGCTAATACATTATGTGTTTACGAGAATACAAATGCAAATACGATCGATATTCCTATTTAGGAAATATTTGCCAGAATGTGAACTTTAAAGTAACGCCATTCGTCTCAGTATAAAAAATATAATTACACAGAATAGAAGGAGAGACGACATAAGATAGGCTAGTAAAATTATAGGAAAACCGAAACTACATAGAAATTATCAGGACGGTAATTATTGCGACCTATGCCTTTGTCTTTTACAATCTTATGACGAGGAGCTAGACTTTTATAATGTTCATCAATCAAATGATTTGCTTTCTCTATATATGATGTTGTCCATTAGCAATCGGTGTTGTCCTATATCATATAATGCTCAACATGCTTATGTTATGACCTTTTCAACTTATAACATGATCATTATATTTGGCTTCAAACTTCGGGACGTTACACTTTAAGGAGAGGCTGTATTCTTTACGACAGTCTTTGTCAACCTGTGAGCTTAATTTGTTCATCAATTCAATGGCGTCATAACAAGTCACTTGTTGATTATATATTGTATGATAAGTTCTATTTGTTAGGGTTTAAATTATTATTTTCTCTTTTCATTTTCTAATGCAAAACTTGTATTTAAAAACATATGATAAAGTATATAAATGCATTGATTTGAAGTAAATAAAAAGATTTGAAAGGATTTTGCTTGTGATGGCAGTGGTTTTTGTTAGGCTATCAATGAAGATAATCCCTGCGAGGACTTTATCATTTTGATTTATACTCTGAAGTTCAAAAAAATCAAAGGAACAATAGCTTGTACTCACCTAAACTCCCACCACCCTTTGTGATTGGCTGTAAGCCTTACGGTAACCTCAATATTGGCACTTTTGACGTAACTTCCGGTTATCGTTCCGGTCACATATTTTCCGTTGAGATCTTCGTTTTCTTTTACGGCATCGGCGTAATTGTCACCGCACACTCCACAACGACCCCCGTTCTGATTCCACTGAACCTGAAATATAACATATACGTTCGTTAATTTCCGCGGTACTTCGTAAGAAATCGGTTACTTGCGTAAGCGTCCATAAAAATGTCTTGTTTTAATGTATTGAGTAATATAACCGAAATCTCAAACCTTGTGTGTCGTGTTTTTAATAAGCTCTCTGTGTTTAAGTTTCTGATTTTAATTCAAGGACGCAAATTCGTTGGTTCAAATTAACAGCGAATTTTGCTGAATAGATGAATGACTAATTGAATTAACTATTTGAATGAATAGTTTTTTTTTACACTTAATAAGATTCCCTGCTATCTCTTTTTAGAAATCATTCGAGAAAAATCACGCCGGTCATGCATATTTTCTTTAGAGATACATGCGCGCTTTCTTCTGGTGTGTGTTATTGTTTTTTATTTTCAACCGTCAGTATGTGCGATCATCGTTTTTTTGTCCATTGGAATTAATAACCACAATATTAAGTGTACAAATGCGGTGAAATGCCCGGATGTAGTAGGATGTTGGCAGACGAAATAGATAAGATAATTAACATTGACTTTTCTAATTCTTACAATTTTCCACTTAGAAACTTTTTATCGAAGATTAACATCTGAGAAGTTGTTCATGCACCATTTTTAGTGAATTTTTCTAAAACCATTTTAGTGAAAAAAAAGTTCTTAGAAAATAAAGCAAATCACGTTCGTATAACAATTCTATTATTTGCAAAAGATTTTGACGTTTTCTATACAGAGGGGGTAATCACGTGATAGTCAAGATGGCGACGTCTATGCCGACGCAGGTTTTTCGCCGTTTTAAACCATTTATTTATCGTATCAATTTTCAAATGCCGCTCACTTTCCAGCCATTTCAGCAAAAAAGTCATTAGCGTTTATTTCGTATGCATATTCGCTTTATAATCGACCTTTATAACTCGCTGCGAAATTTTTTAGCGGGATGACCTAATCACAGCAAATATTCACTAACAAATTTGTGGGGAGTAAAGTCGAGATATAAAGCGTATTTTAATACGAAATAAACGCTTATCACCTTTTTTATTTATATATGGCTGGAAATTGAGCGTCATGTAAAAATCAAACAAAAGCAATGAATGATATAAAAATGCGAAAAATAACTGTCTGGGCATGGACGTTGCCATCTTGGCTATCACGTAATTACCCCCTCTGTTGTAGATATAATGTTTCGCTGCTAATGGTGAAGTATGCGTAGCGCTGTGGTAGCGCATCCGCTAACAGTTCTAGTAATCACGGGTTCGAACACCGGCCATTTTAACTTTTTTACTTACAATAAAAATAAAACGTCTATTACAAGACGTTTAAGATTTGTAAGCAATCGAATGTATCTAATGACATTTGAAAAATGCCAAAATCCCTTAACAATTCCCTTAAAACGTGGATGAGAACGAGATATTGATTAAGTTATCGTACTTCCACTTGTGTCATATATGCCATAAATTCCAATAAATATGTCCCTAACATTTTTTTATAATTTTCTTGCATACTCAGTGATGTGGTTTTTTTTTCAAGTGAATCTCGTCGTATTTGATTTTGAGGTAACGTACTTTTTCAGTGTATTTATTAATGGGGTACGTTACTTTAAATAGTTTTAACGGATAAATACTTCTTGTTTCTTGCAGAAGACAGTTGAGTTTATTTAGGACAGTAATATCGTTAAATTATTGACGGCAAACATTTACCTTGCGATTTTGGGCGGCAAGAGAGGGGGTCAAATTACAGTATTTTGATATTAATCTGCAAATTATTTTGCATATTATTTGAAATTATTTTATTAATTTGAAAAACGAATCTTTTATTATTAAATGAAAATGAAACGATCGTAGCAGTATAATCATGAATAAATGAATAGTAACAAAACAAGAAAAACAAAGATATAACTTTGACCTTAGCGTCCGAATGAAAAGGTCGTTCAGCCTCGTAAATAGATATGATGTAATTATAACGTTAATTAACACAAGAGCATAAATAAACGTCTAGCCAATCAGAAATAACATTAAGATCCATGCATTTACTCGCAAAATACCAAACTCTTGATACAAATTTCTGATTTTTCGATTGATATAGGATGGTTTGCAATATTTCACCACTTCTCTTTTCATGTTTGTGTACTTATTCTTTTTGATGGCCTTTAGGCTTTTCATTCAGTCAATTGTTCCTTTAACATTTACTTCAGCAGAAACTTCCCGGTATCTTGCCAATGGACTTTTAACGCTGTCGGCTCTCTCATTATCAAGATTCGGGTATTCTCCATGATAGTGATATGTAATTTATGCATTGTTTCACGTGTTTACATCCTGGTAAGCATGCACAAAAATCATTTAGAACATATATAAAGATATTGCGGTCAGATAGTAGTATACATTAAACACACGAGATAACTCATTTAGTCGCAATTATAGTTTCTTTATTAAAAGACACAATTTATTAATTTCAGCTTAAATTAATTGGTATACGTGTTCAAATTATTAATGCCTATGTCTATATGTCAACATTTTACAAAGTACTAAAACCTTTCGTGGTAAACAACAAAGGAAAGTATACAAAAGTTGTAATGATGTAATCGTAAGGAAATGATTTAAGACTGATGCAATAACTTCTGAAAAATATATAAGGCCAAACAATTTTTTGTTTCCACTTACCAGATCTTTACTAATAGTCTGTACCGACCCAAAACAGGATGCTTCTTTTCATAATAAAATACTTTAACATAAAAAATCCTTCACAATCTGGAAGGAGTTTCCTGTGATGGCAGTGGTTATCGCCAGTAGCCGTGGAGAGATAACCGCTGAGTGGAGTTTGAAAATATATAAGAACAAACTGAACAATTAAATTCTTACCCCGGCACCGCCACAAAACTGTTCATTATCATTGTAGTTTTTCGGAACGTCGTATCCGAATCTCCACGCGGACGACCGTTGCGGGGGGTCCCACAGCATCCCGTGACCTTTCACATTTGAAATCGTCGCCATGGCAACCAATGTCGTAAATATCAATGTCACAAAACTCATTTTATTAATGTTCCTTTCCGGAAGCAGAACGAAATAAACGCGAAGTCCTGTCAGAATCTGTCACACTTTCTTGTAAGTTCTCTTAAAAGTCGTTCAAAAAATACTGCTTAATTTAATCAAAATAAATTGTATTTGATTTAATTGATTTGATTGAATTATATTTTTTTCAGCAATCGCATAGTTCTTAATTTCCTTAAGATCTTTCTTAATGCTGTTATACGTTTTTTTTCACTTCTGTTGAAGTATATCACCAAAGTTAAGAATACTGCAAATATTTCTCGCGCATGTCAAAGCATATAAATGTGTCCGAAAACTTTCCTATCATTTGATCAGCTGTCTGCAATCTGATTATACGGCTAACAATCACTCTTATTTATACCCGGAGGTACAGTAAACCTACATAACCCTAAAATGCTTAGTCAACCAAGGATTGACTCTGTAAACGCAGTAGATAATTAGTTTTATTCACGGTTTATATACCCGTATAAATAAATCTAACCGCATTCATTGCATTGTGATCATATCTACAAAGAATTCGTTTTCCATCAGTGTTATATGTGTGGCTATATTTTTATACAAGACTACCGATGATAAGTAATTTTAAAATCTTAAGTTTTCAGAGAAAAAAAAATGTTTAAAATGTTTTTATAAACATACCCGGAGTTGGCTATGCAGGTTTATATTGATGTAACGTATCCGCGAAAAAAGTCCACTTGTGTTATGTCTTTGGGTTTTATTTACAAAGGATTCCGACACAAAGTCTTTACTTTATATTAACTTAACTTAGAGAAAATTTAATTATTTTATATGTAATTTTTATTTATTTTATTACATTTAGTTTGCCTTTAGATTAAAAAATCAACTAAACTTTTATTGTTCGATCTTAAATTTGTTTTACGAGATCCCAATTTATTTTACTTAAAAAATATAACTATTCAGACTTGTCGCGAAATTATGTTGAAAACAGTTAAATGTGATTGAAATATATGTGCACAAACATTTCAGCTAGCTTACAACTTGTAAGAGTTGTGTTTATTTTAAGAAATATAGTTCAGTTTTCTATAAGCGCTTTTGAGGATGTCACTTATTGATTTTAAATACTAGTATAATTATGAAAGATCATACGGGATATCTGTTAGCATACGTAAAGTGATAGAAGTAGTAGTGGGGTTAGTGTTAGTGAGTGTGGGGGGAGGAGTATGGTTATGTTGATGACGAAATACTTGTTACTGCAAAGACACGTGTGAAGTAAACCATGTTATAACAAAGATACCTTAACATACCACTTTAAGTCAAACGATCACATACCCTACCCCCATCTGTAACCGGATATAAACAGCAAATCAAAATAGCTTCCATTGTGGCATTACTTATTTAAGCCATTTATGCCTAGCGTCTAGAAAAAAGGCCTTGGCAAACAGCGTAGACCCAGATGAGACGCCGCATGATGCGGCGTCTCAGTAGGGTCTGCGCTGTTTGCTTAAAGGAATTTCTGTAAGAAATATTCTAAATATAAAAATAAATATACTAGACATCCCTAATTTTGGAAATAAATTGATCCAATTTAGAAGGATGGGAGAGTCCACTAGGCATAAATGGGTTAAACAAGGCGATTTCGAATGCGGATGGTTAGTATCGTACAGTACCGAATGAACTATACCGTAAAAAACATCACGATTGTTGCATCAAATTTCATGACTAAATATGTCGATTAAGGTGCAAACACATGAGGTGAAAATGAGGCTTGAATTATTCAATTGTAATATCCGGTTACAGAAAACATAATTTAAGGGTTGGAATTATTTGATTTATTTAAAGCGAGATTATACGATTTTGTCCAATATTTATTAACTTATATAAAATGTGTAAAAAAATATTTAACATATATTTTTATATAAATTAAAATTAAAATTAAGAAGAACATGTGTCGAAAAATGCGAAATAAACCAGATATTTAATTCTGAAATCGAAAATATCTGTACAGTCGAATTCGCCAGCATGTAAATCATGCATGTACGATGTGAATCTAAATTTAGTTTAACGGTTCATTTTAAATTCCTGCAACCATATCTATTTATACGACACATGAACATTTACTAAAAGACGAATGCTTCGGTAATTGTAGGAAAATATGTACGAAATATCTTCGTCACAATCGGCTCGGAGCGCTAATTTGTATTTGCTGCGTTTTATGAAATTCGTCTTCAATGTATAATTTTGCTTGCCTATTTTGTGTTATTGTAACATATTTTATCAGTATATTACAATTTAACACATATACAAAATCGTATAATCTCGCTGATTCGAGTCTCCTGACATGGAATGAGCATTTACCATGTACGAGTTCTAACACATAACCTTCAACAATGTTTATAATGCGATAGTATTGAGCCAAATATACGCCTGTACTCACAAAAAACTTTAAACCGCCAAGAGCAACGCCAAAAAATGGATTCATGGAAGAACGTGAAACTTATCTTGCAAAGTCATATCAGGTGTATGTGTTAAGGTTCAGGTCAATGTTTGGAGCAGGCTCTTGAAACAAACACTTTGTACTGATAAACATGTTGATTTTATACCTCACGACATTGTCATCAAATATCATGAGTCACAATGTCCACTTCCAGTGTAAACATGTGTGAATGAAATAAAATTCATAATCGGTATTAACGTCAAAACTGGGAGAGACGCAAAATGAGCCAATGGTTCTTGATATCTTGATATCCAATACCAAACATTAAACATTTGCGCAGCGTGGTTTTATAGGAATTTATGTTTAATGTTATTTTGCAATAAACGTCGATATTAACCATTGCACCCTGAATGTGGACAGATTTTTTAAATGATGGGGCATTATGATTCATAGTCTATTGGCAATCTGGCATTGTGCCTATGACCAAACACATATATACAAAAGAAATAATGCCAAGACAGGAAATCTTACCATATAAAATATTGAAAGATAAACAAATATGACAAACAAGCAACATTTGAATTATTACAAATAACATGTAGGACTATTTAATTAAATCGTATGCGTAAAGATGCCATTAAACAGCAGCTAAAGGACGTACTTTTAGAAATCTAAGTTTGAAAGCTTCTACCAAACAGTTTATAATAGTTCATCAGCTGTATAACATTTGTGCGATACATAATTGATATGTATTTACTTATGGTAGGCCCTGATATTATACTTTATACGCAAATCGTATTTGCAAATTATTATAACTACTGCATGAAATTTATTGAGACAGATAATCAATATTACAGTGCTTCTATACGGATCCCGTGTCTCCCACTTTCTTCAAGAACGACCATAAAGCCGAAGGCCACGGTAATGCCTCCTACCACTGAGATCCCGACCATATAAATGACGACCATGCAGCCAACCACAACGTTAACCTACAAAACATGCACTTTCGGTTGTTTCTTTCTTCTGGTTCGGCCTTGGACGAGACTCTTTCTAGGATACCAGCAGCTTGCCTACAGAACATGAGCATCTGCTAATGTCGTCGTTCTCTAACCTCACGAGAAAAGGTCTTTGTAACTGCCTCCGCTTAATGCGAATACAACCTCTGCCGCTTCTACTCAACCGAAAAAGTCCTCACTACGACGGCAATGACAACAACAACAACAAAGCAGGTCACAAGATACTTAATATTTACATTAAATGTAAAATCGACAACTTAAAGCAAAAATTAATGGAAAATTGTGCACATAGTAACCCACATAACCATACCTTTTATTACAGGACATTCTACGCTAAATCTACGCTAAAGTACTGAACACCTATGCCTACCATTTTTAAGCATTTCTTTTTGTATTGCTTAAATATATTCAGCTTAGAATGCCCTTTTAAAAAAGTATGGTTATTTGGGTCGCTGGGAGTTTATGTTGCATTTCTTTTCGCGTTAAGTTGTCGCTTTTACGTTGAAATATATATGGAAATTAATAAGTACATTGTGACCTAAACACAAAAAGGCCCCATCACAAAGGAGCAGTATTAGCACAAAAATCACAATTAGTTGTGCGGGATATTATGCGTTTTTGTGTAAGCTTCATGCAAAAGGTGCGTTTAGTTTCATGAAATGAACGAGAATTGCACATTTCTACTGAAAAAAAAATGTTGTTGCTTTTTCGTGGAAAATAAAAAAGAATCAAACAGAAACTAGTCTTGAGCATCTCAAAGCGCACCAATTCGTGCTGGAGAAGCCATAAACACGTTTTAATAAATGTTTATTTATTTCATGACATATTATGTAAATGTATTCCAGTATATTGCTTACTTGGTATTATTTAGGGTAATGTCTTTGCTCTTGAAAGCCCTGTATAAATCAAAGCACCGACAGCGAAAGCCAGATGGCTTATCAGGCGTTATTCTAAAATGCAGTTTCAACTATTTCTACGTGAAAGATCGATCTGAAATGTGTAATGCACATTGAAAATAAGTTAATTATTATCAAGAAGTGCCTATTTTGCGATATTAACAGTTAACGTTGTCTTAAAGCCGTTTAAGACACCCCACATGCACATGCTGTGTTGCGATAAGTTCAAACGAGGCTACTGTACGAAATCGCATTGCGCTTGTATTTTCAACTTTATATATCAAGCAGGGTTTTAAAAATCCTTCTGTGAAATATGTGTTTATTTAACTGAAAATGTATATTTTTTATTAAATAAATTCTTTAATGGCCTTATCTAATTTAAAACTATGGAATTGAAATGAAACATTCGGTAAATGTGCGATATTTGTTCAGTAAAATGTGTGTTTCTTTCTTTAGCAGAAAACTTTATTTAAAAACAACTTGGATATATTAAAAATATGTTGTACATTTGCAACCAAAACACCAACGCCGTTTGAGAAGAACTGTTTTGATAGATTCCAAAATGTCGAGTTAAAAAATCCAAAAATAAAAAAAAATGTGTGTGGGTCCAATAATAAACTGTAAAACTACCTCTTGTTCACAAAAGGATGGAAATAATAATATTTTGACCGTTGCATTATGTTGGATCTTGTAAATGCAGTAATGGTAACGGAAAATCTCACTCAAGGTAAGAATAAAGGGGAAATAAAGATGCTAGTTTGAAACGATAAACTAAGGACAGCGGCCTCCCTTGGTTTGCTTTAAACATGTTTTAATACATGTGCAAAACTCTTATAATGACAGTATATATTATATTCAATTGAATTTGCCATTTGTACTAAATGGTCAGTTTTTATAGGTATATTGTACTAAATAGTCAGTTTAAATAACAGTGTGTACTTTATATTGTGTTAGAAATGTGCCTTTCCCCCTATTTGAATTGTCGTCTAATCTGTTGTGTTTTATATCATAATACATGTACATTTGTAATGTCTGCTTGTATTAAAACGCCAAATCTAAAATGTGAACATTTCTTGTGTATTCCTTATTGTTTTGTATATAATTGTACTAAAACTCCGCCGATATAAAGAACGTGATTTTAAAACTTAACATGCCAGGGCTTTGTACTGTATTTTTCTCAAGACAAATATTTCACATCTGCATAACATTTGTGAAAATCTACATTTTATTTGTTCACTAATCACAGTCTAATTCCTCGATTTCTCCCGTTGTTTGGCCGCTATCAGTGTATTCGCATTTATATAAATGCACATCGTGTGTATCGCATGTAGTTTTTTTAAGACCAATATATAAGAATGGGCAAACTACAGAAACGTATGCTCAAACGATAGTTACTTGCAAATAATCACGGTGCTGTAGAGATTTTGGGAAGATTATAAATGTGTCACCTTTGTTTGTACTACTTAATTAATGGGATTTTGCAATTTCTACTATATTCCATGAAACGTATATTCAATGCATTTCAATAAAAATTACACACCCATGACAAGTCATAGTACGATAATAGTCATTTGGTGCTATAGTAACGCAATATGTTTATGACTCCGTCACAGGTTTCAGCCCAATTTACAACAAAAACTCATTAAGTCGTCGTTCGCAGGCTTCCGGTACCTGATAAATGTAATTGAACGTATCGTCTATGGTCAAACCGGATTTAACGGAAGTTTAAATGAAGCTCAAAGTGCAATGAAACATTTTTGGACGCACACTTACATGTCAATCATTTGTTATTGTGTATAAACTTGTGTTGTATGCTCCCCAACATTTATACGGGGGTGGTTGGGTCAAAAAGAAATTCCCTTGTCCGTCATTAGTTACGTCCGTCCGTTCGTAGGTCTAATTTATTTGCCGTGCGTGGCTCGAAAAGTATTGCTGCCAGAGAAATGATACTTTACAAACATAAAACAGCATGAGGACTTGCGCCCCCGGGTATTCTGTTCATTTTTTTTTTGGGGGGGGGGGGGGGTGGGGGGGGGGGTGTTACATCACAGACGTTATTAAGTTTTTAGGAAAGCCAAATGATTTTTTTTAAATCGCGTGTTACTTAAAAACATGATGCCTTTTTGATGGAGTAAACTTTCCAAAGATACTAAACAGCATTATGTGAACTTGCAAGTCTGGTATAGTTAATGAGGTATGAGTGCTGGGACACACGCTCGGTCCTCACATAATGTAGCCTCAGGTGCGGAAGTCCTCACATAATGTAGCCTCAGGTGCGGAAGTCCTCACATAATGTAGCCTCAGGTGCGGAAGTCCTCACATAATGTAGCCTCAGGTGCGGAAGGACCTCAACACCTATGAAACACACACTGTAGCTGGACTTGATTATTGCTAAGAGTAACATCGTTGCTTTATTTACAACCAGTTTATTTTAATTTTGTAAATATCTATAAAAAAATAAATATTGGTTGACATGTCAAATAATAGCATATACAGTTTACCAGTTTTAAAAATATTCGGCGTTTTTGAAAAAGAAATCAACGCTTTCCATGTCTGCTTTTGTTCAAAACATATTTATTACAATCCATCTAAAATGTATAACAATTCAAAATTTCGACACTTAAATACATTTCAGTCCTATATAGCCATATTTGATTTTGGCGACTATCTGTACTTTGGACGAGAATCTTGGACTTTTGCTGAAATATTGGATTGTTGATTGTCATCTTGGATGTCTTACGCAAAACTTTAGATACACCATCTTGGTCATGTCGTGGAAATCAAAACACTTCTTACGCACATTGAACCACTAACGTAGATAAAAAACATTATCAATTTTCCACACTTATAATATTGCACAGTGGTTGAGCATTAGTATTAACATAAAATTATTATGCATCAAATTACATTCAAAATCACGTATATAGTTTTCAAGATTGTTTTCCCGCATGGACACATCTTGTATCCTTAATTCTTCATTAAAATTACAGTTTGCTAAAATAATTAATAGATTCACACATTTTAAACTATGTCTTCAAAATTTTCGTAATTTCAAAATGTAAATTTTCGTTTGATATATTTGCGAAATGTTCGTGTTCATTTAGTTTTGCAGATAATAGATTTAAATATTTCTATGAGAATGTTAACATGAACAATGTGTGGATGGGCAATACCCTAATGCGCAATTCGCACAACACCACTCTTTCATACCAGCAACATTAAATGGCGGCACTGGTTCGCATGCGCAAACGTAAGTCACGCTCGTACACGAGCAGTGACTCGACGGACAGTATCCGGCGGCGCAGTTGATTGCACACCAATCGTCCATTGCAATGTCGCCAAACCATGCTCCTATTGCTTTACAAGGCGAATTTCTTTCGGATGTTGTAGTTGATGAGGGGGACATTGTTGTTTTTCTTGTTGTCGATGATGAGGAAGCCGACGATGACGAGATTGATGATGTCGTTGTTGAAGTAAATGATGGTGGTTTTGCTGTGGTCGTTGGGGTATCAGTGGTTATTTTGAGTATTGTTGTTGTCTGTGTTCCTTCTGCTTTTGTTGTCGTCTGTGTTCCTTCTGTTGGTTTTGTTGTCTGTGTTCCTTCTGTAGGTGTTGTTGTCTGTGTTCCTTCTGTTGGTGTTGTTGTTGTCGTTGAAGACGATATTGTCGAGCTGGTGGGTGTTCCGGTCGATGATGAAGATGAATCTGATTCTGTTGTTTTCGTAGAAGCGGCGAAAGTGGTTGTCACATGTGGTGCTGTTGTTGCTTCTTGTGTTGTTGATGCCGTTGTCGGACTGCTTTCCGTATTGATGATTCTTATATCTGCACAGTTCCAGAAGTTCTCCTGGCCCGGCCCGCACCCCACACAGCAAGTACCGGTAGTGCTATCGCAGCCCCAACTGTTCCCTGCAATAAAACAAAATAATGCATGTTGTGTTGCTGTTTGTCTTGCTTTGTTTTACATAATATATCTGTGAAGACCAATTCGTAAGAATATGCGTAACCTTTTCGTGACACTTTTGGTGTGTTTGAATCTGTCATGCATCATTGTTACCAGTCTACCTTTCACACTTCTTGTCAAACAGTAAACAATTGCATGTCATATATGTATGTTTATCAAATGTTGCCAGACCGCCAAATTAATTACAATTAACAGGACTGATCAAGCCGCGACTCAGTTTTATGTCCAACATCATCAGGTTTAACTTTGTGTCATGTTATCTTCGCTAAACCTATACTATTATTAAACATGAATTGGGTTTTATTTCATTATAAGTAATATAATATCTTTAAAAACAATACAAAATATGAATTCGGTTCCATTCGAATATATTGTTAATGTTAAAAATACTAGATAGCATAAAATGTGCGTGGGTTTAAATATATATAACGCAAACATCATCACGGAACAGGGGGAAAATTCAAAATAAATGTTATTCATACCAGTGTTGTATATCCACTGCAATACGCAATTCTCGCATGAGACGTCATCTGGTAAATTTAACCCGACCTTGAATTCGCCGGTTCCTGTGATCTGATTGGCGTCTAGATCGTATCGGGTGGTACCTTTGTGGTTCGTGAGTAGGTATTGATTAAGACACTCTTGCGTCACTTTCGTGCGTGAATTAGGCAAAGGGCACACCCTGGAATTGAAAACCTCAAGTGACCAAAATTGCAAAAAAAGTGTTAAACAATTAAACAACTGAACATGTTCACGTTTCAAAGGTTGACTTAACTTTCATTGTAATAATAGTCAAGTCATAATTGCCAAATGTTTTTATAATGCTTGTATTCTGAAATCCCCACTATGCTTTTTAAAAAGATCGTGAGTTCGAGTCCCACTTGCACCGTAGATGGATACATATAAGTGCCTGCGTATTCCGTTAATATAGCAGTATTAAGAGAATATGTATGATTTAAAACAGATCCATAAAATAATCGCTATACCGATTTAACCAACAATCATTAATATGGGATATCAATGACGTCTTAACAAACCATGTGTTTATGATCGATTTAGGCGTCTAATATGTTTATTAACAACAGTTTTTAAAAGTTGTTATCCTATTCCCATTATCAATTTCGACTGAAAACAATATATGAAAAGTCCAACTATCTGGAGAAGTGTATCGTTTTGCATAGGAAAAAAGTGTTCAGCTACGAAGCATCTAGATCTGGATGTCATTCATACGGTGGCATAGAGGTGACATTCACTCCTCTTTTTTTAATTGCACTCCTCTTTTTTCTATCTCGTGGCCACGACATAGTAACTCGTGGCCACGAGTTAGCTATGTCGTGGCCACGAGATAGAAAAAAGAGGAGTGTAAAACTATATAAAAGAAGAGTGCAAGTGAAAAAGAGCGATGCAGTAAATAAAGGAAGGGTGCATTAAACAAAAGAGGAGAGAATTTCGAGATCTAGAGATCCCGACTTCGCTA
The DNA here is from genome assembly GCF_020536995.1 of Dreissena polymorpha. Taxonomy (NCBI): domain Eukaryota; kingdom Metazoa; phylum Mollusca; class Bivalvia; order Myida; family Dreissenidae; genus Dreissena; species Dreissena polymorpha. Next base: position 61,449,382 of record NC_068360.1, on the reverse strand, counting down.
ACTCGTGGCCACGAGTTAGTCAGCCAATAAAAGTGTTCCATATGGTCGTTCATGTTGATCTTTATAAAAAGGGAAGTAAGCATCAACAAAAGAGGAGAGAATTTTAGTTATCTCGAGATCCCGACTTAGCTCAGCCAATCAAATTGTTCCATATGGTCGTCCTTGGTGATCTTTATACAAAGGGAAGTAATCATCACATTAAAAGCCCGCTTTGGCCATCTATATATACGCGTACAGAATACTTACACATGTTACACACAATTTGATTGGCTGACTAACTCGTGGCCACGAGTTAGCTACGTCGGGATTTCGGGATCTCGAAATTCTCCCTTCTTTTGTTTAATGCACCCCTTCTTTATTTACTGCACCGCTCTTTTTTTAATTGCACTTCTCTTTTATTAAGTTTTGCACTCCTCTTTTTTCTATCTCGTGGCCACGACATAGCTAACTCGTGGCCACGAGTTACTAAGTCGTGGCCACGAGAGAGAAAAAAGAGGAATGCAAATTAAAAAAAGAGGAGTGAATGTAACCTCTATGCCACCGTACATTCACTTGTGATGACTGTGCTTAACGTTATTCTACGGGGAAGATAATTCCTGCGAAGACATTGACAAGTTTAAACATTAAGTAATTCAATGGAAATAGCGTATAGGCTAATAACCTGAACTCCCACCACCCTTTGTGATTGGCTGTTAGCTTGACGGTGGCCGTAATATTGGCGCCTTTGACGTAACTTCCGGTTATTGTTCCGGTCACGTATTTTCCCGTGAGATCTTCGTTTTCTTTTACTTGATTGGCGTAGTTGTCACCGCAGACACCACATCGTCCCCCGTTTTGATTCCATTGTACCTGAAATATTGCAATAATTGACAATCGTCTTAAAGACATGTTTTGTTTGCATATTTCCTGATGAAAACTATTTATATTGGAAAATATCATGTTGTTGTGGTAAAAAACATGTTTAAGTTCTTAACGTTCATAGATACTATATCTGAAATATTTCGATATGTATGAGGTAAAATTCGAACATTTGTGTCCTGTAATTTGCATCATGGGATACATTTTACACGATGCCAAGATATGTTTGTCACATTTCTACGGTATTCCGTTTTTATCACTCGTTCTTCCTCACTTTTGACCTATCGATTAAAAGCGCGTGAACAAGAGAATACGATACGCGGCGAAATAACGATCTGAAATCAAGCAATTGACATTAAAATATCGCATTTTAATCACATCGTGTTTTCTTGTTCCGCCTTTATCTATCAAAAAGATTGAAAAATCGAAAACGGTCACGTGTAAGATGCTTCGTGATCTCCTTTAAGTGCGCATACGCATGTTCATTATCCATTCAATTAGACATAAACATAATACAAATAAAATAGTTTTCAGTAAAATATGCTTCATTATTCTGAAATATAGTGCCCGTTTAAAATTCATTGAATTACTTTCGGTTTGCAGGGTTGGATAAAAGGTCAAAAAAAAAATTAACAACGAGTCAGAAAAACGTATATGAATTACGGTCTAGGAGTTTGTAAATTGCTATATCAACGCGCTCCGTTCGTGGCGCAAGTAGGTCTCGTGTTATCTATATGTTTGAAGATTTCGAGAAAACAGACGTTCTTAAGTGTGCGTTTTCTTCTGGTATGTGATTTGATTTCTTGCCAACAGTCAGTATGTGCGGTCAGCGTATTAATCAAGATTCTGGAGTCTTCCAAGATAGTGACTCGTAATTTCCAGCTGGAGCTTTCGATAATTTTTTTTTGCTGCCCCTTTGGGATTCGAACATTCAATGGCCTTGATTAAAAAGTTATCGCCTTACCCTCCCTACAATTATGTAACACTATTTTTTTTTTAGTTTATGTAAGCGAATTTGATATATATTAAAATAAAAACGATAGAAACACTCCAAATTATTCCATCGTTTTGCGTTTTTTTAACACTATAATTGTATAATTTTCATTTGATGATAACTTTAACAAAGATGTTTGTCAGTACCCGTCTTAGTCTCTAGTTTCATTCTTTTTCTTATTGAACATTGTTCATCTGTTGTTGTTGTTGTTTTTCATCTCAGTGCCAAAATATGAAAACTTTAGCATGCGTTTAGCATGCACTCTAATGCGACATAAAACTTGACATGCGATTGATTGTATTAAGACATCAACGTAGGTAGCGAATATCGCTTTATTCAGAGCCTGATTAGCGATGTCATTTGAAAATTAAATTAAGTTCATTTAATATTTTTTTGCTTTTAGGTTATTTATACATGCAGATAAAACTTAAACAAATTAAGCATTTTGAAACCTATCTCATCCAACCGAAGAAAATTATTCAACATGGGCATCAACTATGATATGTTATAAAGGGGCCTTTTCACGTTTCGGTAAATTGACAAAATTAAAAAAAGTTGTTTTAGATTCGCAAATTTTCGTTTTGTTTGTGATATTTGTGAGGAAACAGTAATACTGAACGTTTACCATGCTCTAAAAAAACCATTATATGCATCTTTTGACGATTTAAAAACCTGAAAATTATAAAGCGTTGCAGCGCGAATCGATTGAATAATTTGGAGAGTTCTGTTGTTGTCGTTATATTTTGTGAAATAACGAGGATTACTTATATAAAGTATAAAATACATCCTTCACTGTATGAGCACGGATGGCCGAGTGGTCTAAATGTTAGACTTTTACTCCAGGAATCCAGGGGTCAGTAGTTCGAGCCCTTTTGAGGGTTACTTTTTTTTATAACTTTTATTCTATATTTTTTACTGGAGCTTTTTAGATCGAATGTTTACATTTATCAATATAAAGCATTTGATGACAAACTTTAATAAATGCCAAAATATGTGAAAAGGCCCCTTTAACGATTAAAAATAAGCGTCAGTAGTTATTAATTCAACACACGTTAAAATGGCATCACTTCTAATGCAATTAAATGACATATATTCCACTGAAAAACATTTAGTTTGTACAAAAACATTAAAATGTGTGTACGTTTGAAAGAGTGTATGGTGTTTGGGGCTTTATAACGATATACTTACTGATATTGCTTTATGGCCACATTTTAAATTAAGCTTTTTCAATGTTAAACGAAGTACAACTTAAAACGTACCGATCCAAGGTAAATCATTAAAATGATGAGAAACATTTCAATTTCGACAAATATTTGTCAGCCTATGTTTGTCGATATCAGGTTATGAATCACTTTTGTGATGCGTGGCTATCTATGCCCCAATACTTTAATATAAACACTTTCGAAACCAAACTTTGTTTCTGGCCAAAAAATGATAACATGATCAATCAAAGATTGTGTAACTAAAGTGAGAACTTTTTTCACTTTGTTACACTCTGTGTATATAATTTCTATATACATATTTGTCACAGTACACAAATCTTCATTTTCGTTAAATTTTTGTAGAAAGTACAAATCTTTGTTCTTTTGTACATTTTATAAAAAATATATAAAATGTTATAATATAAATTATGATATACTAAAAATATTTAACGAGTGAATTCTTACCCCGGCACCGCCACAAAACTGTTCATTATCATTGTAGTTTATCGGAACTTTGTATCCAAATCTCCACGCGGACGACCTTTGCGGGGGGGTCCCACAGCATCCCGTGACCATCCACCTTTGAAATCGTCGCCATGGCAACCAATGTCGCAAATATTGATGTCACAAAACTCATTTTTATAATTTCTAACTGTTTGGTTACTAAGCGCAAAATACACACAGCCCTGGCTTGTGTTCAAACTTTCTTTAAATTTCTCCCTACCAGATTTTTTTCTAGTATCTTGTCTATGTAAGAAGTGAGTACCCTGCTTAAAGATTTAAATACTTCAAAATAATTGTATTTTATTAGTCTCAAATTCGTACTTTTCTCTCAGAAATCGCACACTTCTGGATTTCCTTTAGATCTGTCCATACGCTAAAACGTTTCTATCACTTCTGTATAGTTTAAGTATCGGGAATACCACACATATTTCACGCGCAGGTTAAATCATTCACATGTGTTCGACAACGATTCTATCGTTCAATCAGCAGTCTGCAATATAATTTTACGGTTAACAATCACTCTTATTTATACCTGTGGGTAAAAGTTTAAACCTAAATAACCCCTATATGCTCAATCAACCAAGGATTGACTCTGTAGACGTAGTAGATAAAAATATGTATTCAAGCTTTAAATACCCGTATAAAATACATCAGCTCGCATTGTATTTTTATCGCATCGACGCATAAATTGTTTATCACGAGTACTTTGTTTTGGTAATTTTTAAATACGTGCCAAAATCGTGACGCACTAAAGCAAACATGTCTCATGCTAAGTAATCTTTAACGTCACTGTTTTATTACTGATTTAATAGACAGTACCAAAATGACTAAAATGACTGACGCTATAAACAAACCCGGATTTGACTATGTCGGTTAATGGGATTTAATGTACACGTTTATAAAACGGCTTTGGTAGTAATTTAAAAAGATCCGAAACGGAATCTTAGGTGAAATTTAAATTTGTTTGTTAGGTATTTAGTTTGTTCAAAGATATATATACTAACTAAATGTGAATTTGTTCGATCTAAAGTTTTAATTTTTAGACATCCCGATTTTTTCTATGATTTCTGGTTACAAAATGACAAGTAATCACACTCGTCGCAGTTATATGTTGAAAACAATATAATGTGACATAGCATCGGTTTATACGGAATTTTATTCAAATAATTAAGATGTTCCCTAAGTATTTATGGATTTGTTTCAAAACAAATATGCCTCGTTTTTTATAAACGCTCAATAAAAGATTTAATTTAAAATCGCAAAATACATTTTTTTTCCTCACATACAATTGAATAGGTTTACTCGGTCAGTGAACATGATTCGAATAATATTACCCAATATCAATATAATCTGTAGTGTAAAGCTATTTGTATTGCAAAGACGTGTGCGAAGCAAACCACAATATGACGAAGTACTTAAATACCAATTGAAATAAGTGTATTTATGTAAGATTGTATTTAATGAAAAAAAAACCAGACTATTCTGGCGTGAATTTCATATTTTAAATATACATGTATAGCCAGTACTATATTACCTTCAATAGTGTTTAAAACTTGATCGTGGTAGTGGTTTTATTGTTGACGATGATAAAATGTGTTGGTGTTGGTGTAAATGTTGGTAGCTATTGTGGTATTGTGGTTAATTGTGATTGTTGATGGTGAAAGTGGCGGTGATGGTTGTGACTGGTATTTAGGTCAAGTAATTTTTTTGTATGATGTGGATGATGGCGGTGGTGGTGATGGTTGTGGTGATGTGGGTGATGGTGATAGTGGTGACTGTTGTGGTAAAGGGGTGATTGTTGTTGTTGTGGTGGTGGTGGTGATGATGGTGATGGTTGTGGTACTGTGGATGATGGTGGTGATTGTGGTTATGGTGGTTATGGTGGTTTTGGTGATGGTATTGGTGATGTGGGTGATGGTGATAGTGGTGATGGCTGTGGTGAAGGGGTGATTGTTGTTGTGATGGTGATGGGGCTGTTGGTGGTAATTAGGTGATGGGGTGATGTTCGTGGCGGTGGGATGCTGGTGGAGGTGTTGTTGTTGGTGGTGGTTGTGACGATGTTTTAGGTGGCGGTGATGGTGTTGCTTATGATGGTGGTGGAATAACGGCCTTCTCGCGACGTCAATGTGTTACTATCTATAGTAACGATATATAAAATACCTGTGATAATTGCTATATATATATATGTTTATTAACAGAACAGAACATACATTTTATTCAGACTTATACATAAGTACATCGTCTTAATACATGTAGTATAAAAGTAAATATGTCACGTTTTCATTATATTTAAGTTCAAACAAATGGAAAAAATACACAAAACATAAAATGAATACAAATGAAAAAATGAATATAGTAAATTTTCTAAACATTATGACAGAAAGATTTGTAGGTGATACCGGTTATATAGTATTATTGATAAATGAATTGCGAATTACAAATGTTTCTTATATATATTTACACGACTTGACAAGTTCGTTTTTATCGGATGAAGTCAGTAATTGGTGATACTTAAACACAGATGGATTAATATATACATAGCTTTTAAGGTACTTTTGTCGTAAGACATTATAACATGAACAAATACAAACGAAGTGAAACTCATCTTCAATATCTCTACTATTGCAACATATGTACAGTATCTTTCGTTGCGAGGAATATCATTACGGCCAGGAATATCATTACGGCCATATCTCCCAGTTTGAATTCTCAGTGGGTGAACCGAAATTCTTAACTTAACAAATTAAATACGCAAACTCCTTGGTAACAAATCCAAATAAGGTTCGTATACTATTGTAGGTTTAAAAACTCTATACATGTCTAATACAGGACTATTACTTAATGTACAATACCATTCTTGTTCAAATGTATCTATAAGTCGATTTCTAAACTGGCATATAAAATAAGTTTTACATACAGAGCTAGGGTTATTAAAACATATCCATAACCATAATCGTTTAACAACTGTTTAATATGTGAGACCCAATTGATGTGTCATTTATGGCACTCTTTAACATTCATATCATACACAGTACGGAGAAAAATATTATCACTCATCCTAATTTTAAACCAATATTTTAACATTCTTATAAAATGATTAATGTAAAGTGGGTATCGACCCAACTCTCCATAAACAAATGCGTTACAACTGTTGAGTCTTACTTGTAGCATTCGTTTACAGAACTTTAAATGGATACGTTCTATTTCTTTAGACTTTGTAAAACCCCATATTTCGGAGGCATAGTTAAGAATAGAACCAACAAATGCATTAAATAACTGGCAAAGTATTTTAGGTTTAAGATCATACATTTACACTTGTATAGCAAAGTATCCATAGCCATAAGGGCTTTACCTACTAAATGTTCTTGGTTCAATTTGAAACTACCTGTATAATTTATTACAGTACCTAAATAATTAAAGTTATCAACTGTTTCGATGTTTTGGCCATCGTATGTCCATGCCTCATTTTGGCGTCAACGGCACCTCTTACGGAAAACCATAATTTTAGTTTTTGTAGTGTTTACTTTAAGGCCCCAAGTATTACAATACACAAGCAGATTATCCAAATGGGTTTGGGCTTCTTCAGGATTTTTACCCAATATGGCCATATCATCGGCGAAAAGGAGTAATATATAAGTAAAACATCGTCAATAGTTAAACCAGGCTCTGTATTTTGTTGTATAAACATTTCTAGGTCCTCTACAAACAGAGAAAAGAGCAAAGGGGATATGACCTCCCCTTGGCGTAGATCAACCGAGTAGCGGAATTAGTCAGAATAAGTAAAACATGACTTAACACACGATTTAACATGTTCATACATATTGCAATATTTTACCTCGGATGCCAGTTTTATACAATTTTAACCACAATGCATTTCTATATATACTATCAAAACATTTCATCATGTCTACATAAATTACATAAAGCCTTTTATTGTCATTAATATATTTTTGTACAATAGACATTACTATGTATATAGCATCGATTGTTGAATAACCCTTACGAAATCCAAATTGTGCAAATAGTTTTGAGAAACAGCTTACTAGTGTAATTCCTCTGTAATTATTAATAACGTTTACAGAGCCCTGTTTGTGTAATGGAATTATAATTCCATGTGTCCATTTTTCAGGGAAAACCCCCGATTGTAGTATACAATTAAAAATATCACATTAATGGTTACACAATATATCGCTACATTTTATTAAATATTTGTTTAATATAAAGTCAACACCCGCTGACTTATTTCTCATAAGTTTTTTAATTGCACATATAACTTCATCAACACTAATAGGCTGGTCCAACTCTGGGAACACTACATTTTCATCACTAAAATTATAGCTGGAACAAAATTGCTCTGCCTCAGTATTATTGCAATTAAAAGTACTGTTGCTAAGGTTTTCAAAAAATAATTTAAAATCTTCAAATGAAATGTTATGACTGGTTAGTTTATTCTTTGATTTGAAAATTTTTCAAAAATCGCGAGTTTTCAATATCAGACATTTTTGTATGGTATGCACATCCCTTCTTTTTCCGTATTAAATCTTTATATAGTTTCTTATCATGAAAAAGCCTTCATCTACTAGCATCTGATTTATTCAAATTAAAACACGTTCAGGCATCAATATATAAACGACGGGCAGACTCACAATCACTATCGAACCAGTCAGCATCAGTTAAACTACCATATTCTTCGAACATGTACTTCGGTTTATTACTAAACGTATATGTATGGGAAAATAATGGGTCCGCTACACTGCGGATAGTATCAGTAAACTCATTTATGGCAATATTTACTGTTAATATTTTTATGCGTATAAAAGTATGTTAAGTTTTTTTTCCAGCACTTATGTAATATGCAATAATAATGATAATTGGGATATGTTTTATTTGCTATTATTTATAATATTATTATTATTATTAGTTTTATTATTATTATTATTACTATTATTATTATTAGTAATATTATTATTATTATTATTATTATTATTGTTGTTACTTATTCGAGTTTTATCATTGTTTTTAAAGTAACATCATATTTACAAAAGGAAGTATGCATATTTTAACAATAGCTATTATCATATAATAAATATGTGTTAGTTTTTGTAAGTAAAATTACTTACAAAAACACGTTCAACATGTGTGATAAGTTACTCTTACAATACAGTAGAATAGTAGAAGATTATTGTATGAATTTTTTTTTTTCATCAACCTGAGAACAAGTCATTTTAATGTCAAAATTGTCGTAACAAATTAAATTTAAATAAATGTGGTTAAGACCCTTTTAGTGACAATCTGCGTGTTAAGGACGTAATATTATTTGTTTAATAATAATTTTACAATAGCCATTCAGTTTTCTCAAAATACCACCATCATTCGTTAACTGTGAAATACAGTCGTTCAAAATACATGTCATGGTGAATCTTCATATACTAAAAATAAACAAATGCAGAATATATTGTAGGTAATAAAATAAGATAAAATATAGAACAAAATAATGAACCGTATAAACTCTGTCGTAAACAGGGTAGAAAGTCGCATCGGATTTCATGACGCATCAGGTCCACTTATACTAGCAGTGTAAAAATTGGTTAAAGATGCCTCAAACCATGTAACCTTACTCATTACAAGGCCATATAAACTGCTATTTTGGGTAGGGCTCTATTAGATCTATTTTATAAAAAGTAGTTTCAAGTCCTTACGTTCTCTATTTTTTTAAATCATGACAAACAGTAGAACCAACATTAAGATCAATTTTTTATTGTTGAACAGAATTAAAGAGCTAGCTCTTAAGGAACGGGTAACAGAAAAACATTCCTTTTTACGCAAAAACATGATAATTTCACACCCACATATTTGGAATCAAATTTCACGAGTCGTGTTAAAGACACCGTGACTCGTGAAATGTGATGCCACAAGCGTGAGGTATACAATTATCGAGTGACGACATAACTGAATGAAATAAATATGCATATTGACGTTGAAATCGGATGTGACTGGACAACCTTTTGACCCTCAAATGCGTGTCCAGGTTTGACTTAGATTTATCATTTATTTAGATTTTGATGAGAATCTATTTAAAAGCAATTTTCTTTCTTTTTTCTCTACCATTTGCTTACTAAATAGATTACCTCTGAACCTGTTGGTTTCAGGAAAGAATGCACATGAAGTCTGTATTAATAATACGTGTGCCTGTATATTTAAGTTCAACGGGTGGGCATACAGTTTGTCATTTTAGAAAGCTTAACTGTATACAAAAGAAATGTTGCAATCCAAGCATGAATATTGCAAATTGAAAGTGTCTGAGCACTACTTCGGAAAGGTTTACGGACAGACGGACAGACGTCCAGAGTGACTAAACTTGATAATCAATACTTCGTATATGTTGTTTTAAATAGTTATATTATTGGAATTATTTGTAAAAGATCCGAAAAAAACGACCCGATTCAAATGAAATTTGTTGCAGACATCTGAAACAGGATCTACAGTCGATACAGCGATCAGTGTTACATTATCAAGATATAAGTTAATTATTTTTAAAATTTCAATATCCCGTGGTAACAATGCAAAATATTATAAAAAAGTAATGCACCGTATGAACTGTAATAAACAGTGTCTAACGCGCCTTACGACATGGCATCATATCCAATGACTCACTAAGTCAATTGATAGTGTATACATTGAGAATGATATACACAATCGCCTTTACGTCAATATCGGGTATGACACGTGATGATTCAGGTGCTTTTTAAATTGAAATGTAACGCCTCGGTTGCTTCGACTGTTTTGGTTAGGCGTACAAAACATTATTTTAGTACTTTCCTACCTTGCTTAAAATGCCACAACCTTCCTAACATTTTATTGACTTCTATGCAATGCCGGCTTGCCCGAATCCCTGCATATTTTTATGTTGTTCCTTTTTTTAATTTTTTGCCAAGTATCCTGCAACACACACGGTTTGGTCCGTAATTTTTTATCCGCCGCCATTACGAGTAAAAATAAATTTTAACTTTTAGTTATTTCATCTAGACAATGTTCTTTACAACTAGATTTTCGTGTATCATATTCAGTTTAAATTCAAAATGAAAACCAAGACTACAGTTACCCAATAAACCCATCTTAATTAAAAAAGAGAGTTGTAGCCAAGTGATTAAGTCGTTTAACTTTTCACCAAAGAACGTGGTTTTAAATACTGGTAGTTGCACTCTTTTTCATTTGGTTTTAAATAGTTTAGTTTCTTTACATGAATCCGTTAATTCAACACTTCTTAATTAATTTCATTCTCCAAAAATATCCTTTTCTGCATAAATGTTCCATCAAAGAATCCTAACTCTATTTCAGAGAAATGATTAAATAAATGTTGTTCTATTTACATTCAAAATCTTTTTTTTTAATACGCAATGCCGCGACATGTGCAGTATTCCGCGTTAAACAATCGTTTATTAAGGTATTGAGCGTCGATATGGTTCTTTAGAAACAATAACGTTCACAATGCAAAGTTAACACGTTCAGTGGTTCACTTGATGTTAAAATATTTCTTAATTTTGGATTGCATGCATTTGCATTGTGGTATCATTTGTGTCTTGTTCTGAGAAAATTGGGCTCAATGCATGTGCGTAAAGTGTCGTCCCAGATAAGCCTGTGCAGTCCGCACAGGCTAATCAGGGACGACACTTTCCGCTTTTATGGTATTTTAAGTTTCAATGAAGTCCCTTCTTGCCGAAAATCAAGTTTAGGCGAAAAGTGTCGTCCCTGATTAGCCTGTGCGGACTGCACAGGCTAATCTGGGATGACACTTTACGCACATGCATTATGCCCAGTTTTCTCAGAACGCGGCTCAAATTTTTATCTTCAATTATTTATTTTTTTCGGAAGTTATTGAACTTTCGTGTATATGCAATATTTAATATCTGTGTAGATTCACTTCTCGATTTAGACAATGTTCTTTGTTTGGTCAATAAATTTCGTTGTTTAAGCTAATTCAATGAAACGTAAATTTATGTCGCAAATCATTTTTCTGCGGGTGTTTTGTTTCTTCTTTTTTCAACCATTCATTCATTCTTCTCTGAGAAATTGTTGATTTTGAATAATGTATTTTGTAGCATTGGGGGAATTGCAATAGCGTTTACATGGTCTATAAGAGCGTTTCATGTTTGTCATAGATTGTTGTCCACATGCTGTTTTCGTATCGACAAAGGCCCAATTAAACTTAATAATGGTGCATATTAATTTAAATAATAGATCATGGTTTACTCAAACAAATAAATAAACGAAAACAAATATCTGCAAAGATTTCTTAATCTAAAGAATTAATTACATAATTGGTTTTTATATAGAACAACAGGTTACTGCTTTATCGTTTTGTAAAAAACCTGCTCAGACTTAGACCAAATTAACGGCGAGAATTACTACGTGTTTTGCGTGCTGTCGTTGGCACTTGCATTTAATATGTGTTTAATTCTTTTTTGCTGTTTTGTTGCTATTTGTGCCCCTAAAAATGAAACTGTGTTGGATTTACATCTTCCAGAGCAAAATAAAACAAAAAAGTATTGAAATCCTTAAAAATATCTGTTTCGCTCTTCATTTGTAGTTTTTTATTTAAAAAAAATATCTGCTTCATACGATTATGACTGTGCACGCATAAACATAAATACCGGTAGATCTTCTGTGAAAAAAGAATCGTAAATCAAAATATTATCACACCAAACAGAAGGAACTTCGCTGGTACAAATGGTTTACATATAAACCCTTTAAATTCTGGCTCAAATTTTTTAAATCTGTGTTATTATTCTATCAAAAGCTATATTGCCCGTGAAATTGAAGCAACCTAGTTTTTATTCTTACTTAAAACACGTTGTGTCTTAGCGGTGTGCAGCCTTTTGCTTTCTTTCAGTTTCTTTTTGTCAATTGTATATCTTCGAGTTAATTCATATTTTCCAATAATGCAATTTATGTCGACTTCCGCTTAGATCAGTCGGTGAAAGGAAAGTGATTTCGTTTATTTTCAAGCAGATTGTTTGACAGAAAGCATCAACATGGTGGAGATCGGATCGGGACCAATCAAGGAAAGCATCGACAACTCGGTGTTTATTATACCGGGGATAATTATAGGATTCCTAGTCAGTAAGTTCACCAGAATGTTGTCAAATTTGCAACGTTGGCACTGTATTGAGTTGCTTGACACGTTGCTGTATTTATTATTGCATAACTTGAGGGCGTTTTGTGTGCTTGATTTGTACTAAATTTTGTATAGAAATAAAGGACAGTAATTGAAATCGAGGATTTATGTGTAATTGTATAATCTGAAACAAAAACAAGAAGAAAAAAAAGTTTATTATGATTTGTAAATTGTATAGTCTATTTCTTATGTGAAAAAAACAACATTTAATTTCTTGTGTTCATTTGATCATTTAATACCAAATGGGATTCATTATTTATATAATTAGAAAAAAAGTTAAAAAATCAATGTTTAGATAAATAGCGGTAGTTTCCCTTTTTTAATTCATAATAATATACAATTGTCCTCTATTTATTTTCAGTATTTTTCACATACAAACTTGTGAAAAGCCTTAGAGACAAAGAAAAAGCAAAAGAAGAAAAGAAAAAGTTGAAGCAACAAAGAAAAGAAAAAGAAACTTCTAAACGAGTAAAAAAGACTAAGGCAACTTAGTTCCACATATAGACACAATTTTTAATTTGCATTCATGTTTAGGAAAGAAAATCACTAGCTATGAGGAAGACTGTTGGCAAATGTGATTGAAAAAAGACCTGTGAAATTTGGTAAATCAAAATATGAAAAGGGGTTTAAAAAATAAATAATGTTGATTTAATAATAGTTAATAAGCTGTTTTAAGTTTAGTTATCATGGTTTTCATCATTTATATAAGACAAAATGTGCAATATACATAGAATGTGGTAAGCCTAGCTGAAAGGTTTCTAATTGAAAATTCTGGACACAACATTCTGAGTTTTTATACATTGAAGTCAGATGAAATTTTCATCATCATCTGAAGAACAATTTAGAAAGCGTGGCCAAGTCCCAACACGATTTGACATCATCCAGATATACATGCAAAGTTTACCAAATGAAATGGATTGTTCAGGATTGATATTGAAAAACGCAGTGAAGACGCAGTGCAACAGAATACAAGACAATTTCAATCTTATTTTGGCTTAGCCACTTTTAGGAATAACAGACAGAGAATATTAGTTGTAGAATCAATAGACTTAGGAATTTAATAAAATTGTGTGTTGTGACAGTTGAAATTGTGCGACATGCAGTTCTATCTTGTGATTGTTTACTTATATATTTATTTAAAAGATTTGTTGATACTTATTTCAAAGAAGAAAAACAAAACAAATCCTTTCTTTTTAATAGTAAAAAAAAATCCAGTGTATTTTTGTATAAGTTCTGGCATGTGTAAAAAAATCAATATCAATCTATTTTTAATTTGTAAAATAAATAAAATATTTTAATTATTTTGAAGCTTTTTTCATTGTTCTTTTTTTCCATAAAGATGAAAAAAAATCCATGGAGATAAATCATATCATAAAAAAGAACACAATTGAAATTTGACATTACCCGGTATGTTCTTTTCATGGTACTTGTCTCACTTGCATTGAAAATGGTACTACCGGGCTAGTTGTCTCCCTTAGATTGCAATTACTAAGTAAAGTATTACAAAACTAAATTAAAATATTAAGTGTAAGTAATTAGTGTTTTTATATTTGGATTATTTTAATGCTTTTATTTTTATTTATGTGATCAGTGATTTTTTTACCTGCGAGTCCTGCGTCCTGGACTCACAAATACTCTGGGGATTATCAAACATATGACTAATAGCAGTTGACTTCCTTTATCTAAAAAACTACTTAATCTTTGTTATTATTATAATATTACATGTACATACATGTACTTAAGTTACGTTTTATGTTATGGAACTTGTTTTTGTGTGTGTACATTCCATTATGTGTCAACCATGATGTGTCAAAGTTTTCAAACAGTTATCATTATTATTATATGTAGTCAATTATGTAAAAGTGTTGTGTTTTCTTGACATAGATATAGTACTTAGTGTCTTTATGTGTGTAATTGTAAATAAATTTAATCACAAAATTAATAATCATGATTATTTTAGTAATTTTACTTATTTTCATTATTGTATTGAAACAGATAAAAACTTAAGTAATTGTTTCATTTAAACATACTTTAGATCTATGTTTACTTGTGTTCTACCAAACTAAGGACGCATGATTTGTAATCAATGAGCTGCTCATTTCCTAAATTATCTGTCAAAGTTGTATAATTTGTGTCATATTAATGTATATTAAGCTACTGTTACTTTTCAATTTTTAACATTCATTTCCTAATACACTTGCTTAGCTGTTCCATTTCTACCTTTGTGGATTGAAGGCCTACAGATCTTTTCAGCCATCAATGAATGTATGCTAATAGGCCGTTATCTTTCAAGAGACAAATTGTGTTGTGTGTATTCTTTCATTTCATGGAACACGTTTTACCATTCTTATGGAAGTATTTTAATGTGTAGATGTTTTAGAGTAAATTCATGGTGGAGCGAAAAATAAAGATATTATTCAAGATGTTTGTATGTGCCTTTGTTTTGTATTAAGTCTGATGTGGGCATTTCTTTATAAACATTCTTAAAGGGATCTTTTCACGCTTTGGTAAATTGAAAAAATTGAAAAAAGTTGTTTCAGATTCGCAAATTTTCGTTTTAGCTATGATATTTGTGAGGAAACAGTAATACTGGACATTTACCATGGTCTAATATAGCCATTATATGCATCTTTTGACGATTTTAAAACTTAAAAATTATAAAGCGTTGCAACGCGAAACGATTGAATAATTTGGAGAGTTCTGTTTTTGTCGTTAAATGTTGTGAAACTACGAAGATTGCTTATATAAGGTATAAAATACGTCAAGTATGTGTACTTGGCGGAATAGCTCAGTAGGTTAAAGCGTTTTTACTTCAGGACTCCAGGGGTCACTGGTTCGAAACCTGGTCAGGGCAATGTTCTTTTCCTTTTTTTTAAATTTTATTCTTGATTTTTTACTGGAGCTTTTACGATCCAATGTTTACATTTATCGATATAAAGCATTTAATGAATAAGTTATAAAATGCCGAAATCTGTGAAAAGGCCCCTTTAAGCCATTTTTTTGTTTAGAAGAAGTCAACACAGAATAAGTGTTTGAAGTAGCTACTAATCAGTGCTCACGCTGCTGCCAGACATTATCGCCAATGGCGATTATTTTATCCCACTGGCTAAAAATGGCGATTATTTTTATCCGCCTACATCGAAAAACAAATTGCCTCTAAATGTTGTCCGGCGAATGCGAAATGCCTGCAAATCGGGCCATCAAGCAGGAAAAATCGATAACGAGATTACCTGTGTACACACTCGACCCTGTGTATTGTCATACACGCGTCATTAACTTTTGCGACATTGTGGCCTAGAGCGTTTTTCTCAATCAGTGTCCGACATCAGTGATATATTTCGGAAAAAAAGTGTTTAATCTCCCCGTGCTTTACCAATTATCGGTAACTGTTAGACCTTTGTTAATTTTTCGCCAATTATTATTTAATCGTCATGAAATCGCCGCTTATATTGTCGGCTGGTTTTGTCTTTGACGCCGTTTTTTCTGCAATTAGATTACGTTGAACATTACTTGATGAAATAATTATTTAATCGCCATCAACTAAATATCCCCGTAATTACCGCTGTTTGTCGTTTGCTTTAACATAATGATTTCAATTTTTAACCAGTCTGGTAACCTTGTTTTCCCAATTCAAAGGGACCCGGCATATGCCATGGCCAGCTAATTTTAACGAAACACGTGTTTGGAATTTCACTGAGGTGGTGTATTTTAATTCACGCGCTGTGACGTTAATTGATGTACATATGATCGGCATTGCGAAAGTGTTATTTTTGGAATAAATCATTTACAATTGCTATTGGCCTCTGCCTACAATATTGCGGCCGATGGCAAACGTCGTATTAAGAGAAAAAGTAGTCGAACGATATGCACATTTTAGATTATGCATATTAATATTTTATATTATGCATATCTCATGTGCGAAACGCGTAGAATTTTTCGGATTACCGTTTTCGGATACTGTATGTTTTTCGTCGATTATGATTTATTTTCGAAGTTCATAATAGCAAAAATAGAATGACGAATACACATGCGGTGATACGGAAGGTGTGGTTTATAATATTTTGAGTTGTATTCACCAAAAATTGCAATTGGAAAAACTATAAAAAATAGTATAATTAGTAAGTGCTCTGGGTGGGTTGGGGCCTCTGCCCTTAATTATTATGTGTATGTAACTGTAGCTGAGATCTGGTTTGTTAAGTCACACCCACAACCTTGATTGTATTCTTTATTGTAAAGCCATGAAAATATTTTATAAGAAAATGACCAGTGCCCCAGATAAGCTGCGTATCTGCGTCTTTCACCCTATTAAAATGTTTGAAAACGCAAAGAAATACAATATCATGCGTATTGAAAACGCACCCGATTTGCCTTTTACGCACATTCGTCTTATTTAATGCGTACGATACAATAGCTTTGATCGAAAATACTTTGCTCATTTTCGGTATGTTTTGTGTTTATTTTCGATACGCGGCGACGCTTTTATTCAGCAAGCGCCTGGATGACGGAGCAATAAAACAGTCAAAGCTATTCAAACGCTCTGCGGACTAGATTTCATAGTTAAATAAAGCGGCTGACCAAATTATTTACGACGACATACATGCGTTTTCAATCTGACTTAATCCGTCGTTCATTGTGCATGTATTTGTTAAGTGTCTGTACTTTCAGTTTCTACGATGCGTAATAAAAATGTCTAAGAGAAAGACGTCCGCAATTGTTGCGCCAAAATATCAGTCGATCGCTAACTTTTTCGAACCAAGAGCAAATAAGTGTCGAATCATTCGTGTTATCGATTTTTTTTAAGTTTAAAGTTTATATCATTGACAGTTTCAAGGATTAAAGATGTTATGAAACATCAGTTTATTAAAGTTAATTATATTAGTTTACAGTTTTATTGAATCAATACAATTGTGTGCAGCTTCAACAGTAGTAAAGCAGCAATGGTTTTACTGTATGCATCTTATAACTCATTTCACTCTATTCCAAGAATGAAATCACCCTATTTTTCAAAATCAGTGGGTGAAAACCCTATTTCCGAAATAATTATCTGGGGCACTGAATGACACACTGATATTATGCTTGTTTAAAATTATATATATATATATATATATATATATATATATATATATATATATATATATATATATATATATATATATATACATTATAACTTAAATCCAATAGATATACATTAAATAAAACATAGATAAAATGAGATTCATTGTTTTTTCTTTCTTTTTGCCTTCAGTACAGTTTTGCGGAAACGTCCGCATATGTTTTGGCTATTATTTTTTTAAGGAAAAAAATTATGGCTATTATTTTCTGAAGGCCAGAGTGAGCACTGTACTAATAATTGGTTATCGAGAAAATCAAATGCTTATGTAATGTAATTATAAATGTATATTGGAAGTTATAAAATAAAGTTTTCAAATATTATACTTGTTTGGGAGGAAAATTATAATTAAAAAAATAGTTTGTATCATTTTTTACGAAGAATTGTTAGCAGTGTATTTTTAGTCAATTTTTAAACACCCATACAATAAGTATTTGTTTAGCTTCAATTTTCTTTTTTTGGATACAAATATATTTGCATTATCAAATTTTAATAACTTCTGACAGAACTTCAATATATATAAGAATACAAAAATAGTAAAAAAACAACAACAATGTCAGTAAAATGGCAATTGCAACTCCAGAAGTCTATCAACATAGAAAACCCTCTATTTGCAAACATATGATAGTCAAACTACCCATTATAAATTTTGCGACTGTCATTGGATTTGCAGCGAAAAGGGATTGTTTTTGCCATCCGAAATATGACCCAATCAAGGCTGAACACTTCGCGCAAAAAGCCCGTCTGACGGTCTGTGCAACTTCATATTATTGAAAAGATAAAATGCTCTATATTTCGATTAACATTTCATTTGCTGGGAAAATAGTTTGTGTTTTTTCATTAAGCATATAAAACCATCAATCAAAACCATAGATAGTATCATTTCTTTCTGGGAAGTAAGGTAAAACGGACCATTGACAATTAGTTACATTTCGTTATGTTTTGATATCATCAATGTGTCAGCGCTGCGCTAATGGCGATGTACAGATAACTATCGCGTCACCGAACGTCAATCACTTCACGTTGCGTCTGAACGACGCTGACGGAAATCATTACGTTTTGACGGAAGTGACGTAATCAAATACGGGCACGGCTTCTGAAAAATGTGATAGAAATGTATTTATTGTAAACCATTATGACTGGTCATTTATTCACAAGTATGTCAAGTGACGGCCCATTAAGCAATTTGTTCTGTGTTGAAAACAAAAATCAATTTTAATGACAAAAAGTTCACAAATATACACAATATACACCAAGGGAAACTTCAGTGGCATCAAAAAAAATCTTTCCACCACTTAGAGGCCTTCATATTTGCCAAGTGATTGACTTGCACACTACGCTCAAGCGGTCAAAGCAAATCGTAGCATTCGAAGTTTCATCCGGTGAAAGGGTGACCCAAACTCGCCATTTGTCCTTATAAATTTACAAAAGACTTCGTGTTAATAAAGTTTTACGCCATACATCGCAATTCCAATGATCAAACGGCATTACTCTAAAGACTTGAGAGCACTGTACACAAAAACCGCTGGCTAAAGGGTCTTTGCTTCCACAATCTATGCATTTTTGTGGAATAAGTTTTTTTTCTGGACGTAACAATTAAATGAGTAGTGTGCAGAATTACTGTGTGTACGATGTTGGTTACTTTTCGGTAATCAAACATTAAGTTAGTGTGAAAATTTATCCGCCATCCATAAAGACTCGAAAAGAGTCAACACTTGTGCGTGTGATTTTGGCAGAAACTTCGCGTTAAATTAAATTTCAGTTATGACAAACATTCATGTCATAATAATAAACTTGTTAAACTTAAAAAAACAAAACTTATGTTAAGATGCCTATAAACCAATCAGGTGTGAAATAGTCGGAGTCGTGAGTAATTTTATGAATTAAATAAATTTTCTTAAATTTCCTTAAGAAGCTTTTGAATAAGGGCTCTGGTCTCGAAGGTTGATAATGCACCGTCAATAATTTCCCATATGAGGCTGGGATATGAGGGACTTTAGACTGAAAACAATTGCCGGACTGAAGACATTGGATTCTCTGAATGATTCTGGGTCCATGGGACCTTGATCGAATGTTTTATCATATAAATATTAGCCCAAAAGTCTTCACGTGCGCTCCCTTAATTCTAACAACTGAGTAACAAATTCTAGTATACCATTCAATTATAAGTCCTACCTTGCAGTGTTGCTGGTTCATGTGTGTGAAAACCTGCACATGCGCACGTGAATATTTTTACGTTTGCATGTGGTGACTCAGTGTGCGCACTTGTAAATTTGTTCATGTGCACAACAATATTTCTTGTTCGCGAGTGAGGAATAAAAATATATATCATATTGTCGCCATCATGCTTACTTAGTTTCAGAATGCCCGTGAAATGGATACGTTTTCACAGAGACACCCGAACAGTTTGAAGTTTAGCCTAGTAATACCCGAATCATAAGACGTGTTTGAAATTCGGTCGAGTTATAACCCGGTTGCCAATGGCCTACGATCAATAATAAATAAACACTTCAATACATATCAACCTAATTCATTAGCCGTTAAATTGATATCTAGCTCAGTATAGCACTAATCTTTGATATTGATTCCCTTTATGTTTGGTAATACTGATTAAGGAAACACATTTTGAAATCTATTTTAACCTTTTCCACAGATCAATGGTTTTACTTTTATTAAATTTCTGCTGTGAGCGGAATATACGGAGTTTTAATTGTAGACATTGTGAAATAAGTTTTGGTCATTGTGTAACTGCAAGTTGTTCGTCATTTTGTGCTGTTAGAAACACAATACGGATTTAAGCCCGGTAGGTGTGAAAGATAATTGTTAGAATGATTTCAAATCTACACCATAAAATAAATACATATACATTTATTATATTTGCTTACAGTGCACATTGACTTCGACGACTGTTTGACAATGCAGGATTTCAGTGTCCTTTCCTGTTGGGTAGAAAGTTATGTATTGATGAGAACATTACAAAGTAAAATATTGGCCTGATAATTCTGCAATGCAGTAAAATGTTTGTTTACATCGCATGATGACGGTTGCAAATTTGCAATCGCCTGGTACCTTAGTTTTCAGGCATTCCGAAATAACGGTGTTCGTTTTATTAACCCAAACAACATATTACTGTTTCGCACCGATCCTAAACGTGTACGTGTATTTATATTTAATAGTCAGCGAGTTTGCACAAACTGTGAAATACTTCCACCATTTCACTCATATCTCCATAGTTAATTTAAGCCTGCAATTAAGCGCAACATAATTTATTCGCTTAATGTTGCATGGAGATCAGGAAATAATTCTACAATTGAACATAACAGTATTTTAATACATAATAAATACTTCGTACCAATAAATCCAATATTTTGTAGATTTTAGCGGAAACAAAGCGTGATATTACGCTTAAATTAAATTAAAGATGTAAGCGTGTAATAACAAGGGTATAATATATAATTTGTAATGTGTGATTACTATGGTGTTTCTGTTTTAATAATATGCACAAGATGCCAAATAAGTAGCTTTCCTTGAAATCGACAGTTAATGAAAAAAGTATGGTCGACCTACCTACCTAATTCTTTAGGAGATGCTAATTGGAACAAACAATATATTTATCGCCTAATAATTGTAATATATTTCGTTCAAACGTACAACAAGTGTGGATTGGAACCAAATATTGATACATCTATAGATGCTTTTAAAACGTGATAAAATAGTTTGGTGGACAATCAAATGTGCATAAATTATTCTTCCCTTCCTTTTTCTATTTCAACAAGTGTTTATAAATATGTATAACCTAACCTTTTGTTTCTTGAACTTTGCAACCTTGAAACAAGACGCTATCCGATTTCTTAAAGCTTGATTGTTCATTTCATTCCTGAGCGCTTTTGAATCGTGCTCTTTTGTTTAAAGATAAGGTTGGATTCATTTTGGAAAGCTTCTTCCTGACTTGCTGCACAAAGGGACTTTTGTTTTTGTGTATTAAAACATGTATATAAAAGTATTCTACAAAAATTCACGTTATCCTACTTCCTTTTGATCCACTATCCAGCTTGGCTCGTAATTCAGAACTGTTTAATACAATTTCCATCGAAATAATTTGTGGAAATATATCCAATTGCAAGGATTGACCACATTAAAAAACACACACTTAAATTCAATTTACACAAATGTTAAAAGACATTAATGGAGTGTTCCGGTTAACCTTACTAGCCCTCTTTGAAGCACTCTGTACTTTTAGTTGTACCCTAGCCTTCTCGATATTGTCACCTAGTACTTTGCATCATTATGTACGTTTAATTTTCCCCTAGATTGCTCTATATTGTTCCCCGTACTTAGCAGCACTCTGTATCTTTAGTTGTCCGAGCTTTCTCTATATAGTGCCCCATTACTTAGCCCCATTATGTACTTGTAGTTGTCAAGAGCTTACTCTACAGTGCCCCCATTACTTAACACCACTCTGTACTTTTAGTTGTTTACGAGCTTTCTCTATTGTGCCACCATTACTTAGCACCACTCTGTATTTTTAGTTGTTCCCCAGCTTTCTCTATAGTGCCCCATTACTTAGCACCACTCTTTACTTTTGATTGTGCCACCATTACTTACGACCACTCTGTATTTTTAGTTGTTCCCGAGCTTTCTCTATAGTGCCCCAGTACTTAGCACCACTCTGTACTTTTAGTTGTTCACGAGCTTTCTCCATAGTACCCCCATTGCTTAGCACCACTCTGTACTTTTAAAAAGTCCCGAGCTTTCTCTATAGTGTCCCCGTAACTTAATATTGCACCATTATGTACTTGTAGTTGTCCCCGAGCTTTCTCTATAGTGCCGCAGTACTTAGCACCACTCTGTACTTTTAGTTGTCCCCGAGCTTTCTCTATAGTGCCCCCATTGCTTAGCACCACTCTGTACTTTTAGTTGTCCCCGAGTTTTCTCTATAGTGCCCCCATTACTTAGCACCACTCTGTACTTTTAGAAAGTCCAGAGCTTTCTCTATAGTGTCCCAATTGCTTAGCACCACTCTGTACTGTTAGTTTTCCCGGAGCTTTCTCTATAGTGCCACTAGTACTTAGCACCACTCTGTACTTTTAGTTGTCCCCTAGCTTTCTCTATAATGCTCCCAGTACTTAGCACCACTCTTTACTTTTAGTTGTCCCCGATCTTTCTCTCTAGTGCCCCAGTACTAAGCACCACGCTGTACTTTTAGTTGTTCACGAGCTTCCTCTATTGGGCCCCCAAGTGCTTATCACCACCCTGTACTTTTAGTTGTCCTCAAGCTTTCTCTATAGTGCCCCATTACTTAGCACCACTTTGTACTTTTAGTTGTCCCCGAGCTTTCTCTATAGTGCCCCTAGTACTTAGCACCACTCTGTACTTTTAGTTGTCCCCGAGCTTTCTCTATAATGCTCCCAGTACTTAGCACCACTCTGTACGTTTAGGTGTCCCCAGGCTTTCTCTTTATTGCCCTTAGTACTTAGCACCACGCTTTACTTTTAGTTGACCCCGAACTTTCTCTATTATGCCCAATTACCTATCTCTACTCTGTACTGTTAGTTGTCCAGGAGCTTTCTCTATAGTGCCCCTATATAGTACTTAGACCCACTCTGTACTTTTAGTTGTCCCCGAGCTTTCTCTATTGTGCCACCATTACTTAGCACCACTCTTTACTTTTGGTTGTCCCGAGCTTTCTCTCAAGTGCCATAGTACTTAGCACCACTCTGTACTTTTAGTTGTTCACGAGCTTTCTCTATTATACCCCAAGTGCTTATCACCACCCTGTACTGTAAGTTGTCCCCGAGCTTTCTCTATAGTGCCCCATTACTTAGCACCACTCTGTACTTTTAGTTGTTCCCGAGCTTTCTCTCAAGTGCCCCAGTACTTAGCACCACTCTGTACTTTTAGTTGTTCACGAGCTATCTCTATAGTAACCCCAAGTGCTTATCACCACCATGTACTTTTAGTTGTCCCCGAGCTTTCTCTAAAGTTCCCCATTACTTAGCACCACTCTATACTTTTAGTAGTCCCCGAGCTTTCTCTATAATGCTCCCAGTACTTAGCACCAATCTTTACTTTTAGTTGACCCCGAGCTTTCTCTATTGTGCCCAATTATCTATCTCTACTCTGTACTGTTAGTTGTCCCCGAGCTTTCTCTATTGTGCCCCCCCCCCCAGTACTTAGACCCAATCTGTACTTTTAGTTGTTCCCGAGCTTTCTCTATAGTGTCCCCCAGTACTTAGCTGCACTCTGTACTTTTAGTTTATCCCGATTTTTCTTCACAGTGACCCCGGCACTTTTCATGTTAAAGGAATACCGGTATTCGCCATGCTGTTTACCAAATAACATCGTCGTTTTAATTTTACTTAACATAATTACTTTAAGTTACTAACAAGACATGCATTTCAAAAAGAAAAGGGCGTTTAAATTAATACTGAGCGTTATTGCTCTAAATTATTTACGGGGATCATAATGATCTTCTCGGACCCCATAATTCATGGATACGGTATTTTAATTAGTATTACAATAGTGTATTTATAATATGCCTTAATGTATGCCAGGGATATACATACCGTAGGTCTCTATGTATGCTTACACTTGTATTTATATCTGTAATGATTATTATAAATAGCCGTTAATTTGTTAAGCTTTCGTTGGACGCTAAACGTTGTCAATGACTCAATTGTGACTTTTTCCGCTCACATTTTTTTTAATTAAATAATCCATTCAGCATTTATTTCACGCTGGACGTGTTTGCATGTATGGGAATAATGGCGAATGAAAAAAGAGGGGAGCAATATTTTGACATGCTATGACAAAAATGGAAGCTCTACCCCTTGCATTCAACTAAAGACAAATCACTTCTCTTCATGTTTTGAAAAATAACAGAATATATCTACGTAACGATCGATGTGAGCCCCCATGTATTACAGCGGTGCCATAGATATCCATCAAGCGTGCCCATTTCCCTGGCCTGACAATTTCAAACGATTAAGAAATTCGTCAATAGCGATGTTCAGTTCTAGAGTGCATGTTGAATGTACATGTATGTTTATAATAAACTCTTATTTAAATAAACATATTTTATTTAAACAAATACATCATTTGTATCCAAACATAGTGTGCAAAAGCTTTTGATAAACTTTAAAGGGGCCTTTTCACGTTTTGGTAAGTTGACAAAATTAAAAAAAGTTGTTTCAGATTCGCAAATTTTCGTTTTAGCTATGATATTTGATAGGAAACGGTAATACTGAACATTTACTATGCTCTAAAATAGCCATTATATGCATCTTTTGACGATTTAAAAACCTGAAAATTATAAAGCGTTGCAACTCGAAACGATTGAATAATTTGGAGGGTTCTGTTGTTGTCGTTATATTTGGTGAAACTACGATAATTGCTTATGTAAAGTATAAAATACATACTAAATTGTATGAGCACGAATGGCCGGATGATCAAAATGGTAGACGTTTACTCTGGGACTCCAGGGGTCAGTGGTTCGAGCCCTGTAAAGGGTTACTTTTATTTTCCTTTTTAAATTTTATTCTTGATTTTTGACTGGAGCTTTATAGATCCAATGTTAACATTAATCAATATAAAGTATTTAATGACAAACTTCAATACATGCAAAAATCTGTGAAAAGGTCCCTTTAAACAATTGCAGTAAGCGTGTTTAGCTTTCCATTTTCATTGCTGAATAAATTATGATCGCAATAAATCAAGGTCAAAATTGATATCGAAAAAAAATAATAAAGACAACAAAGCGCATAAATATACTGCAGTATAAAACAACTTATCAACTACAACGGGCGAGGCATGGTCAGGGGTGATAACCCCAAAAAAGGGTTAGGGTAAGGGTTAGGGTTAGGGGTCGGGTTAGGGTTAGGGTTGGGTTTAGGCTTACCCAAACCCTAACCCGACCCCTAACACTAACCCAAACCCTAACCATAACCCTCAAACCCCCCTTCGCGCAATACCATATCATGCCTCGCCCGTTGTAGTTTTCCGTCTCCCACTATAATTCGGGTGTATGTAACCGACGTATGACTCTACAACGGCGTGATTATTCGTGAACTATTATGTTGCTAAGAAACTGATTGGAGCACCTGCAAACTACATTTCAATTGCCGACTCAATATATTGGAAATGAAGTAATGATGCCTTGTTGTTGAATTAAATATGCTTATTTTGAAAATTATGTTTATCGTCTCCAAATGATTCTAGCTATTAATTACCGTGATTTCTCATCAATACTTAGTTTTCGTATTCAAGATACAAATGGTAATAGGTTACACTGCACTAACTTGACATGGGTAGGCAGCAGAATGATAAACAAACCAATTTTTGCGTATGTTTGAACATAAATAGGACGCGTTATAAAGGTGGTTTATACAACATTCAGGGATGGTATTTTTCTTATAATTCCTGATGAACCCTATTTCAAAGCAGGCATATTTCCTAGTCCAAATGTATGTATTTGAAAGTCAGATTTGGTAATAAATTGGAGTTTTTGTTCAGTAAACAAAACTAGATTTTTATGTTGAAAAATAGCCATGATTATTATTTTAATAACATCAGGCCTTGAAGAATCGCATATGCGAGTGAAGTTGACGGTCGGGCGAGTAAAGTTTGTTAAATACTCGACCAACCGGGCGAGGGCTGTTTTTCAAGTTGAGAAATATAAATTAAGTTCCAGAACTCCTGCCACTTTGATACAAATTGCGAAAAAAAAATTGAACGAACAAAAAATAGGTTTAGTACACAAAGAAACTGCACTTTCGTTTTTACAATGAAAAATGATGTCACAGGAACAGGTGGAAGTAACATACCCTAGATAGTATATATATATATATTTATATATATATTATTTTTTTTTAGGAGCCCAATATATTAAAATAAATATATAAATTCATGTTTAATGAGAAAAAAATTGACAAAGAGCCATGAAAAAAAAATCCCCACCCTCTGATGTTGGAATCATAACAAGGTCATTAACTAGACTTTATTATAGTCCATATAAACGGACTCCCTGAACCTTTGATGATTTTTGCTATGGCGGCTCTGGCAGTCCATATGCACCCCTTCATAAACATGGGTGCAGTTCAGCGCAGCGAATCCGTGCGCTTCACTAAACAGAGTTTCAGACGTCGTTTGAGACAAATTGAGGAAAATAATGAATAAACTTCATAACCATGTTAAATTTACCTGAATGGAAACCTACGGATGTATTCCTTTGCATGCATCCGATAAAAACAGGACGATGTTTCAACACACTTTTCTCGCTGACGTTGTTATGTTTAAATTTGAAACAGTTCTGTATCGTATACCACATTGTTATCGACTTTTTGGCTCCAACACATAACGCGACGTACAAAATATTGGTGTAATGCGACCTGACCTATATTGGGTCAATTTTCCAATATGGAGGATACAGCGTACAAAACAAAACCTTAGTCAATACAAATCAATCATTTCTTGCTTTAATGGTACCATTTGGATGAGTTTGTGGTTTAGATAGGTAAATTTTAATAAGCTTTTGCAGTTTCAGTGTTCATTAACCTTTGAATTGTTGATAACAATTTGCAGCCATGGCCAAGAGAGAACGCATTGCAACTATCAGCAACCCATTGGCATTGGGTTATAAAGCTGATAGTTGAATTATTGCAACTAGACTTTATTATAGACCTGTCTTCGCGGGCCGCAAAAATGTCAAAAATAGCTTTAATCCAAAGCATCCCTTGATCCTCCTATGAGCAATTGGACAACCTTTCAAAAAAAGTTAACTTAAAAAAATCTGTCCAGCCGTTAACTCACAGTTGGTCGAAAACCATGCAATATTTCAGGTCCGTTTGTCAACCCGAATAAATCTTGTACAGACTTTCAAACAATATTTTTGAGTTTTCTCCCCTTAATCGATAGCGTTGTCCATCCGTCCAGAAAACTTTTGTGTCCAGAAGTATAATGGCGGGGGATATCAATTCAACGAATTTGCTTGTTTGTTCTTTATGTCTTTTTTGTTAGACTCAGAAGTTGACACCCAAACTAATACCGATCCCTTAACTATTTTATTCCAATGCTAAGATTTCCTTTTCCAGAGTGCCACAAGTAGCATAAAGTAGCTAGTTTAGGAGGACAAAGGGTCCCAACCTCAAAAGATGGAAAAAAAGCCTTGCAAATACTCAGAAAATTGTAACTTGTCACTTTGTCACTTGAAACAAATTTGCTGTTGTTGAGCTAAAAACATATTGAAGCTGTGCAATTTTAACATCTTTTTGAGTTTCAAAAGAACATAAAAAAGCTTTTCAAAAGCAATACATAAAAAAGCTTTTCAAAATCACCCATCAGTGTATTTAACATATCATTCAAAGCTGACATTTGAAGGTCAGTAAAACTATTTGTTGAACTTCAATTAAATTTTTCTACTTCGGCTTGTTAAGTTAAAGGTTCAATTTGGTTATTCATTTTGTCTTGTCTTTTACTTTGTCATTTATTATGCAATTTTAAGATAACTTACCAAAATGCGTCCACTTTGTTGAGACAGCTTTTCAACTTTAACACCTGTCAGTCTGTATATTTACCATTCTAAATATCTTACCACAAGCATGCAGCATGTGTAGATGGCATGTCCTGTGAAACGACAGCCTCCAAAGGTCTAGGTTAAAGGTTACGTTAAGCATAATACAACTTGTTATGTCTACAACTTGATCATGTATCATTCAGTGTTAAAATACCTTACATATACTTATGTTAACCATGTGCAAATTGTTTGTTGCTTGTAAGAACTGTCTCCTTAGCTTGAAGGTCGAGGTTACACTAAGAGGGCATATACAGTTTTCTGGTCTGTAACTATATCATTCATTATGCAATTGTAATATAAATTACCACACATATTTACTAAGTCATCAAAAATTAGCAGTTGGACCAATTAAGCCTGAATTTGTCTGCTATTAATTTAGACTGTTAAAAATATAAAGAATTTGCCTGAATGCAACCAAAATTCTGAACAAGCATAATGTTCAAGAATTTCAAGAGAAGACTTTGCGCACTTTCTATTTACCATGCGGTGAATGCCTTATCTTATACAAAGGTCAAGGTTACAATTAGATGTCAAAGGTCAAACATGTTTATAATGCAGCTTTAACAATTATTATAAGCATTCTTGATTATGGGCATGATTTGTTGCCAACAGGCATCTCGTACTGCAGTAAGAGAATAGTTTAATAAGAGGAGAATCTATAAAAAAAAATGACATGACCCTGTGCATAAATAATAATCACATGTATTTGTTGTTTGTTTCAGGCTTGTCACACTTCATTTGATCTAAGTAAAGGGTAGAGAAGATACAACAAATACAGATTACAATGTCGGGCGGGGTAAGTACTCTATGCATGGTTATGGCCCCCCAACACACACGTTCTTCCTTCCATCTAACTATTACTGTGGTCTGCAGCTGTCAGTAACTGTTGTGAGTTGGTTAGACTATTTATCTGTGGACCCATAACGCATAAAATGCTTTTACTTAAATCATCCAAAATTCATGTGCTGGTAACTTTTGAGGAAAAAAAGGTGCCTATTAACTTTGAGGTCAAATGTCAAGGTCACAGGGGCTTGTAATATACAATTAATCTCTGCAAACATTTCTAGAGCATGATCATCCAGATTGGTATGCTGGTTACTTCGGAGGAAATAAAGAAACCAAGTGATTTTAAGGTCCATTGGGTAATATCTTAAGGCATGTAATAACATTTGTTTCTGCATGATGTATGGAGAAGGCTTTGATCTCCAATCATCCTTATTGGTTAACTGGTTACTCTGGAGGAAGGGAAGACATCCATTGAGGTAAACTTGTCAAAGATGAAGGTCACAGAGGCTTTAAACATTAAAACAGTTTCCATACACATTGCTAAGAAGCCGTTAACCAAGGATCATATTTAAAAGTATGTTGTTAGTCACTAGCAAAAGGAGATTCCAATAACTTTTGAGACCAAGAGATCATAGGGTAAGGTCTAAGGGGCATTCTTTTTAAACAAAAAAATATAGATTTCAAATATGAATTACTTGGCTGCAAGTTTGGGGGGGGGGGGCAATAATTTTATTATCAAATCTTGTTTTTATGCTCCCCCCAAAAAAATTTAGGGGGAGCATAATAGTCGCCGCTTCGTCCTTCCGTCTGTCCGTGCACAATTTTTGTCCGGGCTATTTCTCAGCAACTAATGACCGGAATTCAATGAAACTTTATGGGAAGCTTCACTACCAAGAGGAGATGTGCATATTATCAACGGGTTCTGGTCGGATGATTTTCACAGAGTTATGGTCCTTTGTAATTTTCCATTAACTGTACCTATAGTGCAATTCTTGTCCGGGCTATTTCTCAGCAACTAATGACAGGAATTCAATGAAACTTTATGGGAAGCTTCACTACCAAGAGGAGATGTGCGTATTATCAGCGGGTTCTGGTCGGATGATTTTCACAGAGTTTTGGCCCTTTGAAATTTTCCATTTTTTAACTGTACATATAGTGCAATTCTTGTCCGGGCTATTTCTCAGCAACTAATGACCAGAATTCAATGAAACTTTATGGGAAGCTTCACTACCAAGAGGAGATGTGCATATCATCAGCCAGTTCTGGGCGGATGATTTTTCACAGAGTTATGGCCCTTTGAAATTTTCCATTAACTGTACATAAAGTGCAATTCTTGTCCGGGATATTTCTCAGCAACTAATGACCAGAATTCAATGAAACTTTATGGGAAGCTTCACTACCAAGAGGAGATGTGCATATCATCAGCCGGTTCTGGTGGGATCATATGATTTTTCACAGAGTAATGACCCTTTGAAATTTTCCATTGTACATATTGTGCAATTCTATTCCGAGCTATTTCTCAGCAACTTATTACGGGAATTCAGTGAAACTTTATGGGAAGCTTCTCTACCAACAGGAGATGTGCATATTATCAGCCAGTTATGGTCGGATGATTTTTCACAGAGTTATGGCCCTTTGAAATTTTCCATTGTACATATAGTGCAATTCTTGTCCAAGCTATTTCTCAGCAACTTATCACGGGAATTCAATGAAACTTTATGGGAAGCTTCACTACCAACAGGAGATGTGCATATTATCAGCCGGTTATGGTCGGATGATTTTTCACAGAGTAATGGCCCTTTGAAATTTTCTATAAACTGTACATATTGTGCAATTCTTGTCCGGGCTATTTCTCCCCAACTACTGACTGGACTTTAATGAAGCTTTATGGGAAGCTTAACTACCTTGAGGAGATGTGCATGTCATTAGTGGGTTCTGGTTAGATGATTTATTAAGAGAGTTATGGCCCTTTGAAATTTTTAAGTTGCTAAACCATCCATCGTATTATTTTGTCCAAAGTTATGCCCCACAAGATGTTTCCTTTTATCTGAAAATATATTGCAATATTGTGACGAAAAAAACCTTTGGGGAGCATCACCCGTCTCTGACGGTTTCTTGTTTGTTGTTTTTTTTCTAAATTTCACATGGTTTAAACTTATACATTTGTACTTAAGTTTTTTCAGCAGCACAAATTAGACCTGAGGTTCACTTTATCCTTTGTTGCTCAATGTGAGACTGTTAAATGTTGATGCATTTAAAGTTTCAGAGTCAGTGATTTTTGTTTGCTTTTTTTTGTTACAGCCTGTGCCATTCTGATTGGGAAAATTAGCGCGATAAACCATGAAATTGGGAAAAATAGCATGATAAACCATGAAATTGGGAAACATTGAGCATTATAAATATGATTATAAGAACAGAGTTAAAAGTGTTAAGTGCATGTTTGATAGCATTCTTATATCATTAAGTGCTGCATTAATGTATTCTTACAATGAAGACAGCATATAGTTAATTTCCTTCCACATGCATGTTAAACTTGCAATAATCTATAGATTCTTAAATACACTATTTAATCATAACCTCTTCAAAAGTATTAATTTAATTCAGATTTTTTTTTAAATTAAATATCATGTGGTGAAAACATTAACAAATATTAACACACACGCTTTAGTGTTCCTGCTGTGCTATGAATGATTTTTTAAATGGAGTTAAAATAATATATTTAATTTGTTTACCTTTCAATATCTTGCACTTTACATCCTCAGTTCAATTCTATTACAGTAAACTGTACAGCGTGACAATCATAATAAAGCAGAATATGCATATGAATCTGATTATACACAGATCCACTAACATATAAATCAAATCATGTTTGTCTCTTTCCATTTTCGAATGATACTCATCTTAAATGCTTTAACTTTGTGAGTAGACTGAACTTCAATTTTCAAACACTGGTTTCATGATGCACATTTACTGTGCAGATTTCTAATAAATATTTGTTGTTTTTTTATCTCAAACGTAGTATTTTGCGTTAATTGACACACGCATTAAATTATTCCATTATAACCATATGATATCCGTTGTTAATTTGAATCTTATTTATCATTTACGCCGCTCATCGCAAATTTCTCGTCTGCTTGCCGTCATCTTGGACGTGTGTAAAAACAGGCGGGCTCAATGGGGATACATCGACTATCGTCGTGTATGTTGGAATAAATATTTACCCTTTGGACATTCTAAAATGCTAAAGCCTCTGTCCCTTAGAATACACAAACCTTTTAGCTTACGAGAACAAAACTTGCATGCATTGTTTGTTATGATATGATATTTTGTATGTTTCATATTTATTATGCAATATTCAACAGTTTTCCACAGAAGAATTCTATGCATTGATTATTACATATTACGACATGGCGGGGTGGAATATTCATTACAACAGTTACAAGCTTTTGTTAAATTTAGCATAGGAATGGGAGGGATGTTGATCGTACTTAACTGTTGCTTTCAGATCGCCCTGTATGAGTGTCTAGAAATATCTCAATTCCGTTAAGACTGTTAAAAATTTTCTTGTTTTTTTACCTTTAATAGTACCAAAAATACCTTTGCGGTCATGAGAAAAATGCTCTTATGTCCCTTTCCTGATTAGGTTGAATGTATTTTATCAATTCAATGTTTTAAATGTTATTTAAAGCTCATTTTCCTACATTTCTTTTTAATTTATCAGAGACCAAAGGTATGCTGATGTTGTACTCCTATTGTTATATGCATGCACAACCGAAAAGGTTTTTGTTTTTTAAATGTATTGATCTTGAAATGAAACATTCAAAGTTTTAGCATTATGTATAAAAAATGTTTAAACTGGACAAAATGTTATGCATCAAATACAACTAAATTTATTTAAATGGAAATTTAAGGTCACAACTACTCCTAATTTATAAAATGCACCCCATTTGATATAGACATCTTCTTACATGTTGAACTTTTAATTATTACATGCTTCAATTTACTATTTTATCAATATGAATAATTAACAATACTTCACCAGCTCCTTTTATCTTTTATAAACTTTTCCAAAGTATGACGCAAATGTAGCAAAAAAACAAACATTCATGGAAGTAAATTGCTTTAAATATGATATTAAAGCCTGCCCTTTAGTTTCAAATATCTTTGCAAGTTGTTCGTTGTAAAATAATTTTAGACCCACTTATATTGACATGACATGACCCTTAAATATTGACCAAACAAGGGGGAACCCTCAAATTGAAAATGATGTAAAACCCTTGAATATGTTCCAAACATTAACCTGACCTTGACCTTTATGCATGAATCCATTAAAATACTTGTACAATTTGTATATTTATATTCTTTTTATGTGTGTGTCGTAAATCTAGTTGTTATGCCTTCTGTATACATGTACGTAGATGACACTCTAAGTTGAAGAGAGGGCAGGTGCACAGAGGTCCAGATAAGATGCGTATTTAAATTGCGTAAAATACTAATGGAAAATTTCCAAATACGCATCAGTAATACTTTTGATGAGTGAACAAAATCATCCTAAATATTCGCATACACATTTTGTGCAATTATCAGTTGGACCAACAGTGCCCCAATTCGGATTATTTGATCGGCCATTTCAAAATGCATGTTGATGTAAACAAGAGTAATTGTTCTTTATTATTAATACATGTTTTCTGCATGTTCATGTATAAAAAAATTATAAAATGCAAAATCAAAGACTTTTGCTGGAGTATTTAAAATTTGATTTTGTGTTTTACTCATCAGCTAAAAAAGTCATGAGTGAAATACGTACTCTATCTTAAAAAATTATCTAGAGCTCTGCAGGTGCATTAGTGGGATTACCCGGTGGGGGCAATTGTTTTAGATAAAATCACAAATTATTTTGGATGGAGATATATTAGATGGCAGCATTACATATTAGGAGGAGGGAATTATTTATTTGGGAAATCATATATTTGGGGCTTTATTATTCATATATTCAAGTACTTTTTAAGCAATATTTAGGAATATAGTGGGATTATTTATAAAAACTCATTTATGAGGGGATGGGGGCTACTTTAGAATATCTGTTTTAGACATTAGTGAATCTCAGATACCATCTTTATTGACTAATATGTTAACAAAATGATTTTAATGTTTTAGTGAATATAGATATTTAATATAATTGTTGAGACTCTTTGAAATCAGGTGGATGCACAGCAGTTGAATCGCTACATTGAAATAGAGCGGGAAGTTCAGGTGCTTGAATCACAGAACGTCATAAAAAATTATGAGGTCAAAAATAAGGCAGCCGTGGATGTGGAGGAAACAATTCGATCAGTCGAAATTACGCTGAAACAACTGGAGATCAACACGTAAGTTTGTAGGGGTGTAGTTACTAAGAGGCTTTTTTTGAGGGGAAATATTTGGGACTTTGATTGCCATTCAGTTGAAGAAACGATTAAATCAATGGAAATTACTCTGAAACAACTGCAAGTATAAACCAATTCAAATTGAAGAGAAAGAATCATATGTTTTTTCATTTGTATGCTGTTTCCGTGTTTTACACAAAATAAAATAAAATAAATCAATTTTGAGAAATCTGTTTCAAATATATACAGGGAATGTATACCAAAAATTGACTCTTAAAAAAATGTTCATGTGCAATCCAGTAAAAATGCAGTCATAGGTCTACCCCCTCATAAGTCGGGGGTATAAAAATGGTTCGAAAATGTGACATTTTGTGTATGTTCACTTCATAAGTCGGGTAAAAAATACAGACAATTGGAAAATCAGCGTCAATAAAATTGCGACCCCATCAAATTGATTTCCGATTTTGTGACGCAACTATATTGATTAACATGTTTATTATATTAAACAAACCCGATATTATAGTAGTTAAAATAAGTTTTACCTTGCAATTTAATAATAAGTAATAATCCAACAACACACTGCGCCATTATTTACAATATATGTGTTTAGGAATTTTGTAAACACAAGCGTCGGCCATTGTAAGGAACTGTACATGAAGTTTGTAAATCGGAACTTATCTGTATTTCTCGGAATATCATAGATAAATGTATTTGTCGTTTGAATGCTTAGGCCGACATGGCCAAGTAATTACGGCAAATCGGAACTCAACTTGCGTAAAACACTTGCTCAATTAACGTTAAACTCCACCTCCGTTCTCTGCAAAAGATTCGAAAGGCAGAGCTATGCACATGCTATTATTTAATTGGATATTGCCATTAATGAACAAACAATGATCGTTTCAGCATATTGATTGCTAGACAAAGGAAGCCAATTTTGTTGGCGAGAAATTTGTCGCTTTATGGCTTTAGACAGGAAGCGGCTTTCCTATGATGACGTCAAACTGTCAATTTACACAGAGTGCAAATTTTACTAACTCTGTTTACAATTCCAGTAAAAAACACACTTGCTAACATTAAACTTTGGTTTA
This sequence comes from Dreissena polymorpha, assembly GCF_020536995.1. NCBI lineage: Eukaryota > Metazoa > Mollusca > Bivalvia > Myida > Dreissenidae > Dreissena > Dreissena polymorpha. Next base: position 61,413,729 of record NC_068360.1, on the reverse strand, counting down.
AATTATCAAAATAAAGCAGAAGTAAAGTTGACAAATATGATTTAATTAATTCGCCTCAGTTAAAATAAGACTTTTTGCACTGTAAATCAACGAGTTTTCGGGACAACGACAACTTTAACAACCATTATCGCGACAACGAGGGGATCGATCTACCTCGATTTTTAATTAATTTTTTCATGAACGATCTCATAAGTCGAGACAATAATTTAAATCAATTTTTGGAGGAAAAAAATCTTGACTTATGACTGCATTTTTATGGTACATCTTTTGCACTTTATATTTCTATAAAAACAAAAGGTTCCATTCTATGAATTAAATCCCCCATTATGTTTAGAAGAAAGGAAATCTTTGAATGCACGTTTGCACTTCTAGACGCAAAGAAAAACAAGACGTGGACAATATTCAGACTAAATCTATCAAGGATATGTTCAAAGATGAGGCACATTTTCAAAGAGAGTTGAACAGGGAACAGGTAATATTTCCATGGAAAATTCCTTCTGTTGTGGAAACAATAGATGAAAATTTTCATGGACATGTATATGGTTATGACAACTTGTTGTGTAAAATTGCCATGGAAAATAGCATTTACGTTGGGAGAAAAAGGGGGGGGGGAATTCCATTGAATTTAGAGTTGTGCATTATTCCATGTGGCATTAAATTAATTGTTTAAATTCAATATTATTTACACTCATGGAAATTTCCATATGTTTGAAAAATAGACATGGAAAATACTATTCAAATCAATGGTTATTTTCCATGAACCTTTCTTATAATTTAGATCAACAATATCAATTTTGATTCAAGTATGTATATATTCAAATAATAACATTCAGAGTTGAAAAAATCCATGGGAATTTAAACACAACTTGTAAACAACTTTACATGTTAGAAAATTGTAAACATATTTTGATATGGGTAAGATATTATACTTAAACAGCAAAAAAGAAAAGATGGATGTAGACAATCTCATGCGCGGTAGCATCAAAGAAATGTTCAAAGAGAAAGACTACCAGGCTAGGATGACAAAGGAGCAGGTTGTAGCTAGCACATGATGCAGGGGATCATGGTCACAAGCACACTCTCATTTGGACATTATATCCACTTGTCCATGGCAACTTGGTGGCAGTCTCATAAAACCATCTCCAGTCTGATGTTACTAAACTATACAGTTTTTGTGTTGAAATTGCTTGCACTAAAATATAGCTTTTGAGGTTGCAGTGATGTGTTGAAATGGGTTTCACAAGATTTTAGCTTTTTAGGTTGCAGTTGATGAATTGAAATTTATTGCACAAGATTTTACCTTTTGCAATTAAAGTCGATGTGTTAATATTAATTTTTGATGCATAATGTATTCATATTTTGAGGAGTTTATTTGACTTTGCTTGGACAAGCTGTTTTGAATAAAAATTTTGGATTCTTGGATTGTCAAAAGTTGCAATTTTTGGTGTGAAAAAAGTTGCATGAGGTTTAATACTTAGTGTTTTCTAGCTTTTATTAAAATTATGGAGTTTGAATTTATGAATTTACAAATTTTTGGTCAGAGTTTGGGATAATGTGATTATTCATGAAAAAGACCTCATGAGAAAAGTATTTTTTTTTAACTTTGTTGGCATTTTGAATTATTTGGTTTAAAAACATGAATTTTTGGTGTTTATGAAATTTTTGCAAATGATTTGGGTTTTTGTGTTTTTTACAACTTTTTGCACTTGATTTTATAATAATAATTACTGAACTATCACAACTTATTATTAAATGTTTGTGGTCTCATAGCATCCCAATGTTTTATTTGAAATGCAGTTTTATAGGTCTCTCATAAATGTTTGAAAACAGGTATTGGTAACTTTCTCTCCCACTGTTTTTCAAAGTTTTATTTTTGAAGTTATATATTGGGCAGTTACTTGGTATTACATTTACCTTTTTTTATAGATTTAAAATAGCATATAAATGAAAATTCAGGCTATGGGTACCAGGAAGTGCTTATTAATAAATTGATTCAGAGAAAGAGGTATATGGTTATACAATTACTTAAAATTGTCTTCTTATAAGGTCATTTTAACATCCTGAAACATCTTTGCAATTTTGGAAGTCCTGAAACTTTCCATAGCTGAAATGTTGGAATTGTAAGTCTGTGACAAACACTGACAGTACATTACTCCCTGACTGCAAGCCCTGTAAAAATTGTAAAAAAAATAGTCATAAAAAGACATTTTTTCCACAGGAGGAATATTTGGAGGCGCGTAACAAAGAAGAGGTTGCTAGGCAACAGCTGGCAGATCTCCAGAAGCAACATGGCGAGCTGGAGGGGCAGGCAAAGGCTGTGAAGGAACCTGCGGATAAACTGAAAAAACTTTATGAAGAGAGGGACACACTTCTATGTAAGCAGTGTCTTTGATGTTTGCGCTTGGGTCCGATCACTGAAAAGAGTGCTGCAAAACTGGGTTTTGTCATTCCGGGTCAACATACAATTTAACATGTTATTAGAGGTGTGATTGTGGAAACACCTCAGTTGATTCTTCAGCCCTTACTGTTTTAACCCAAATTCTTCACTAATTGACAAAGATTGCCTATAGTTACGAATTATTTCTTTAGCACCAATATTTGGTGGTATTGTAAATGAGGAAACAGTGCAAAATGATGTGAAGTCACTCCCCTCAACATAGTAAGACACAGTGACGCCTGGATGGTGATTTATAGGAATTGAAAAATTTTACAGTAAAAAACAAAATGCAACAATTTTGATCCCAAATCCTTGTTTTTTATGTTAATGTAGATTGGATCATTATTGCAAATAATCTGCAAATAATGATACTTTTTGCCTTTGGGAATAAGACCCAATAAAGGCAATAAATTAGCCCCATAAAGCCCTGACTGAATTGCATTTGGATGCAATTTTTAGCAAGAACATTTAGTATTAGAGTTATGAATAATTTGTTTCAGCCCACATTTTTGGTGGCGCTTATGGCAGTGACCTTGAGAACAAACTCGAGGCGTTGTTTGACTCTCTGATGGACCAGAAACAACGCATCAGTGTGGCCAACTACAAGTGGATGAGTGCACGCGTCCTGTTACACCACGCTGTAAGCCAGCTGGCGCATTCAGTGCAGAAATGGAAAGAATTGTTGAGCATTCCACCACAGTAAGTAAATGTTCAAAGTTGAGCTTGGGATAAACACTTGTTTTTTGTTGAAAAAATGGGTGCATATTTAAATGAGATAGCAATTTTGAAGGTGTGCAAAAGAGATGGCATTTTTTATGGGTTGAAAAGAGATGGCTTTTTTGAGGCTGTTGCCTTTTTTGTGCCCAGCATCTAGAGATGCTGGGAGATAAGCAGCAATATGTCTGTACCTTGTTTGTTAGTTAATTTTTTTGTTTGTGTAAGTTTAAACCAAAATAACTCTTTTGATTTAACATCAAGTATGCTTCTTACAAATTGTTTATACTATAATGGTTTCATAAGCTCATTTTGACCTTGAAAATAACCTACTTTTGAACTTACAGTTATTAAGAAGGTCCAAGATTTGGTTTACCCAGAAAGACATGTTTCATTGAAATCCACTATATGGATGGGACATATGCATTCATAGAACGCAGAATCTTGTTTAAAAGGGTTTGATCTTTCAACAGGGTGTGGTAAGCTTTTTGAAGGAGGGCAGTGGGTGGTGGTGAGAGGGTTGACCTTTTAAGAGGTGAGGGGATGGGGTCTTTGACTAGGTTGCCTTAAAATCATTAATTTTTTAATGATCTCTTTGCAAAGTTGTGCATCCAGTCAATGGCCAATTTGATTTAGTAAAGCGTCAGTCTTTAATTGCTTGTATTTTTTCTCTCCACTTCTTGGATAATTATGTATTTATATTTATAAGGGGTAATAAATCAAGTGAAAGTTTTAGAACTCTTATGTTTACTTTTGCTTTCTATCATATTTTTAGACAGGGACATATACGGTATAATATAACAACAGAGGTACGCAACAATTTAGTAGCTGCAATACAGAATATGCAATCTACACAGCGTTATCTAGAAACAATAGAATTTCCATATTGCAAGCCTCAGGAGGTGGAAACTTTAACCAAAGCTACAAATAATATTTACACAGGTATTTCACAGTTGCAGTTGTTGTACATGCACCTGAACTATGTTATCTCAATAGTTAGTAGTTTGATTGAAAACAAAAAAACTTATTTCATGAAGATAAAAAAATGATATTTTTCATTTTAAATTCTTTTAAATTTTAAACAAAATTCATCAGGCTTATATTGAATTTGTATTGACTTCTATTTCCACTTTAGCTTTTTAAAAACAAAAACACAAAAAACTACAACAACAAAAACATATATTGAATACTTTTTATTTGCTGATATTAATCAACATTCAGTTTTCATTGACTGAAAATAAGATTTTTTTTGGATAATACCCATTTTTACTTGTTAATAACCAAAATCTTGTGGAAGACTTTTAATGGTCGATATCCATATTGCTTATGATTTTATACAAACCATTTCTTATGCTTCACGCTCAAACTATTTGTAACTTTTGAGATAACAAAGTGCTGGTGTACATTTATCCTGAAAAAGCAACATTGTTGGATAAGCAAATGTCGGATGCCTCCTTTTCGTGGGTAAATACATTATTCATTTCCATTATATTTAGAAAACATTTGTAAATTATATGGTTTATAAATGCTTTAGACTGGACTGTCTTTCTAAAAAGTATTTTAAATGCTAAAACTGCAAATTCATTTGTTATTATTCAAAATACTGAAATTGTATATTCACGAATTGTTGACAACAATTGAAAATAAAAATAACAACAAGACTGAACACATGTCAGATAGATAGTATTTGTAGCATAGTAAATCACTTTGGACACCAACATTTTTTAAGCAAGGTTGCTTTTTCAGGTATTGTTGACTGTTTTTTATAGTATGATGTTCATATTTGATTGGTTGCTAAATTTAGAAATTGCCCTCTGAGATACACGATTGCCACTGAGGTGCGTAACTACAACATTGCTGCAATTGCAAACGTTCGCAGTTGTGCTCGCTACTTGGGCGAAAAGATTGATTTTCCGTATTGCAAAGAAAATGAGATGCAAACCCTGTGTTTGGCTACTGAGAATGTGTATATTGGTATAAAAAAGCACAGTAGTGAATGTGTGGGTGTGGGTGCTACTGTGGAATATGGGAAATTGGTGTAAAATAAGTTGTTTATTGTTTACAAAACATGCTCTTGCAGGGGTTTCACTGGCTGCCACATTTTTTTAAAACGTTAAAAATCGTTATGTTAGTTAATCCCACCTTATTTTAATTAACACTCATTTAATTAACTGTATTATATTGACTAAATGCATAAATGTCATTGTTATATAAAGTACAAGAATTAATTCATATTATGCTTTCTTTTCAAATAATCGAATATGATGCCATCAAAATAAAATTGTGATCAGCTGCATACATGTTTTAGAAGTATAAGAATTATTTTTAAAGTTGCCACTTTTTTTTCCACTTTCGCATGTTTGTAACAAAAAGTGACAATAGCAATCAACAGCGACACCCCTGCACTTGGCAAAGCAAGATACAAATTATGAATGTCACCATGGAGATGGTGTATCTTGGTATAAAATAATGCTCAGAAGTGTATGTGTTATTGCAAAATAATGCAAAGCAGTGTATGAGTTTTTGCAAAATAATGCAAAGCAGTGTATGTGTTATTGCAAAATAATGCACAGCAGTGTATGTGTTACTGCAAAATAATGCACAGCAGTGTATGTTTTTGCAAAATAATGCAAAGCATTGTATGTGTTATTGCAAAATAATGCAAAGCAGTGTAATGCACAGCAGTATATGTGATATTGCAAAATAATGCAAAGCAGTGTATGTGATATTGCAAAGTAATGCAAAGCAGGGTTTAAATTATGCTGAAAAATGTGCGGCTCAATATAAATTTTTATGACAATGTTTACATGGAATGATTGTCCTCAATTTTTGCCAAACATTGAAATATTCCTCTTCATTCAGTATGTACACAAAAATCCTCTTGTTTTAAGTAGGGAAATAATTAAATGCTGTCAAATATCTGCCTTATGCACATTCAATCCAAGAGAATGCAATTTTTAAAAGCACTGTCATATTTGTGTCATAAAATGCACAATAGTTATTTGGAGTTGCATAGAGCATGATTGAATCGTGTCATCACAATATATTGCGCAAGGGTTGTTTGCTGTGTCTAAGCGTGCATAGTTACTGTGACCCCCTGGTTGCTAGGCAGATAACATATCCACTACACCACAGCGACCTGAATTTGGTGATGAAAATAAGACCAGGATCCTTTGGATTGTTAAATTGTTTGTTTTGCTTTCTTATTTTATCAATTTTAATTGTCGCTAACTCAAAATTTAAACTCTATTTGCGGTATATTGTCTATTTTCTGGAAAATGTAGTTTTGTTAATCTATGAGCAAGTTCCTTTATTTGATTTTTAAAACCCCACTTTGACACTTCAATTCTACAGACATGCAGGACCCTCAGCGTCATCAGCACGCATTGCAGTGTTATGATGTCACATGGCGGCGTGCAGCAGCCCTCTTGCAGTGGTTTGATAACGTAAGTGATGGTTTGATAACATATTTGATGGTTTGATAATGTAAGTGATCGTTTGATAATTAATGTAAGTGATGTTTTGATAACATAAGTGATGTTTTGATAATGTAAGTGATGGTTTGATACTGTAAGTGATGGTTTGATAATGTAAGTGATGGTTTGATACTTTAAGTGATGGTTTGATATAGTAATGGTAATGGTTTTAAAACGTGAGTGATGGTTTGATAATGTAGAATGATGATTTGTTGGAGAATATAGTACTTTGATATCCTAATTGATTGTTAGATCACATAAATGATGGGTTTAAAACATAAATGATGGTTTGAGAATATGATAATGTAAATGATAGTTTGGTTATACAAGTGTATGTTTGATTAAAGATTTATAAGTTTTATAACAAAGTGTTAAAAGGGAAAGTTTTGGTTTGATAACATATTTTTATACCCCCACAAACGAAGTTTAGGGGGTATATAGGAGTGAACTTGTCTGTCGGTCGGTGTGTCGGTTGGTCTGTCGGTCGGTCCGTGTCCGCTCTCTAATTCAAGTAGTTTTAATCCGATCTTCACCAAACTTGGTCAGAAGTTGTATCCAGATGATGTCTAGGCCAAGTTCGAACATGGGCCTTGTTTATTTCTTGTAAGTAACACAATGTACATGTAAGTGCAATCACTAATGTCACTTTTATAACTCTAGTATTGGTTTGAAGAGATAAGTATTGGTTTTAATGACATAAGTGTTGGTTTGATGTCATTAGTGTTGGTTGATGAGAATAATGTTGGTTTGATAATATTAGTGTTGGGTTAAAATATTAGTATTAGTAAGATGACATTTGTATTAGTTTGATAGCATAAATGTTGGTTTGATTACGTAAGTTTTGGTTTGATAACATTAGTGTTGGTTTGATGATTAAGGTTTAGAAATATTGCTATATTATAAGCATTGGTTTGATAACTTGCCTGCATGTATTCTATGGTCCCTTTATTTTAGGTTATCGCTAACACAATCCAGAGGGACATGGCAAAAATCACTGAGGAGGGTCGGAAAGTTGAGACGGACCTGCGGGCTGAGAGGATCAAACTGATCCGGGAGAAGATCAAGGAAACTGGAGGGGACGTCACTGGGCTCAATGATGCAGGTAAATTACAACATAAGCCACAAGAAAATGCTTTTTATTCAAAGGAAAACTAATGACAAAATAATATTTCATGAAATGCGTTGATTGTTATAAAAGATTGTGTGATAATTTTTCTGGTTGGAGACGACACCTGGATCAACAGTGTGTGCTAAATACTTTATGAGGCACAATGGATGTTTTTGACCCCAAGTAAAGCAGCTACAAGATAACCTTAGCTGAATTTTCTCTGGATCCATTTAAGGAATTCTTGATAATTATGCTGGGTTTAGATACACATTTAAATTAGTTGCAAGAAATGTTTGACCCTTTCCAATGGTTGTTAGTTTGGCCCAGCTCACTATTGTCGTATTCAAATTAAACATTCACAATTAATATTGTAACAACTTATTATATATGTAACAACTTATTTGTCAAATAATCGCAATAATTGACTATATGTGTTGTTAAATTAATTTACGAATCGTACACAACAATTTTTCCTGCTGACAATTATGGCCTTGTCAGGCTTGTGTCAGTTTGAAATCAGGTGCATTTGAGCCTTGCTCTGGGAAAATGGGGTTTAATGCATGTGTGTGAAGTGTCACACAAGATTAGCCTTTGGCGTCTGCGGACTGCGCAGGCTTATCGGGGAAGACACTTTACCCATATGCATTAAGCCCCATTTTTCTACAGAGAAGCTCATTATTATTACCATTATGACAAAATTGACAATGGCCACATTAAATCTGTCGCAGTATTTTATGTATTAAGTATTTTATGCTTTAAGGAACAACCGGTTTTGCTGGAGGTAGTTATGATAAATTGTTTTACCCAATTAGTTTTACTACAGTTACCATCCTTTATTGTTTATTAATTTTGTTCTAAGTTTTACTGTACTCACCATCTTTTATCTAGAAAGTTTCCCTCTCTTTCTTTTTAACTGTATAGCACAATTTATATCCACCCACGTTCTTTACTTTATTTTTTTATTATATGTATAATATTTATTCCATCAAACTTTTTCCACAGGGCTTAAGGGACTCGCAGGTAAAATATTGGCACTTTCCTTTCCCCTATATCCCTCTTATAATACAAGTACTTAATAAATCTACATAGTTATTACAATGTATTTGAATTTTTTGCTAAAATTTTGTTAACTTTTCTCAGTCCTGTTCTTCAAAATATGAAATTGTGGTTATAATAACCATGGTTCAAGTTTTCAAACAAATTACTCTTTATTTACTGACATAGATTTGGCTGTTAAGGCCAAATGCATGCTGATTTTTGACAGTGATAATTTTACAGAGGTTTTTGAAATCCATGTGCATTAGAAGAATAACCATAGATACCATTTAAGTTGTAATAATCATAAAATCTAAGACATTCAATGAGGTAAATATGTCATGAAGAAGCATCCTTATGAAGATGTTAAATAACTGATGCAAGCGGTTATGAGGCCTGCTCTGGGGGAACTTAATGCATTTGCTTTGTCACTTTCCGCCTAGACTGGATTTTTGTTTGAAAGAAACTTGCTTTAAAAAAAAAGTTACATAAACGCTGAATGTGCGGTCACTGATTAGCCTGTTTGGATTGCACAGCATAATCTGGGACAACACTTTACCCATATGCTCAGTTTTCTGTGTAAACAGTGTACAGTGCATGCGCCATAAAACTTATTTCAGCATCTGCTATCTATAGAAATTGTTTGACAAAGTTTCAATGGGGGTAAACAGATACGTGCACATGACAACATTTAATTTCATAGAACCAGTTCCTTCTTTCTTTTCATTCTATTCTTGCGTTGTTTTTTTCCATATTGTAACGTAAGGAATTGTACACCATTTGAACAACATCGTCCTTGAAAGAAAGAAATTATTTGATAAGTGCATACAAGTAGTCTTTTTAGCTTGCATGATTTAAGTGACAAATACAGTTAGTGTAAAGCATTTTATTTTGGAGACGCTTACGTTTATTTCTGTAGTTTGCATAAGTTGATAGACAAAAACATTTAGTTTTGCATGCTGTATTTGGGAGGTGCATGCGTTTATGACTTTAGTTTGAATGAGACAGCAGATTAATGTTCTCTTTTTTTCTGTTATTTTCATCCACAGCAAAAGAAAAATATTATTGGTTGCATGTAATAGCTCTTTTTTACGTTAGTGGGAATCATATTTTAACAATTTTCAATTATAAAAGTCATGCTGTTGTCAAAACCTAATGAATTATTGAATAAATAAAACATTGGCAAAAAATCATTGCTTTTTATAAAGCATCAGTAATGATTGTTTAAAACTGCATAATCTGCATAACATAATGCATATAACTGTATCCTGCTCAAGCCGATTGTCAAAACCATGTTCACTCAATTATGATTTGCTTGTTATGGCTAGAAAAAATTAGTATTCATGAATAGTAAATGAGAAATCTTATTGTGTCTGTGATTTTTTATGCAGATGGATTTTGCCTTGTAATATTTATTGTGTCCTAATCGTTTGGTCATAATTACAGCTATCCAACCTCCTTCGAGGAGTTTTTAAAAGGGAAGTCTAATTTAATTGGTTATTAGATGGCTCATAAATATTTTTGAAAACTAAATTATTTTAGCCTATTATTCCATGGTCGATTTTGTAGTACCATGGAATATATGCGAGTTACAACAATGGCTCAGCCATTCCAATGTGAACTGATAATGATGCATTTTACTGATTACAATGTATAATACTTGTTTAGCTGGTTTCTACAACATAGGTCCGTAATACAGCACACTTTTGTTTGCATGTTTAATCTTAATGAAGCATTATATGCACATTAAATGCACGTTTTTAATTATTTTTTATTTTTACTATCTGCAACGTTTGGGTATTGGAAGATGTCAGTTTGTATGTTTTTAAGCTAGAAAATTTTATGGCACAAAGTCCCCACTTAACTTAGCTTATACGCAATTGACCAGTCGCCAAAGTATCGATCGCTCCGCCCACATTCTTCGATCAGCCAATCAGATATCGATTTTTCACACACCCCTCAGCAATGTTTATCTGGCCGCCATTTTGTCCCACAAACAAAGCGTATTGTACATTACCAAATGGAAGTAATTTTTAAGAGTTAACACAGATTTTATATCAACTGCATGATCATTACTGTTCGATCATTATTCAAAATTGTAGGTGCTATACATACTTTATAAAAGGTTATTATTTTATCTTTATTTCTTGAACATCTGAACGAGTAATGAGAAAACAAACACAATAAATAAAATAGTGTAACCACACCAGTTGTGTGTTCTATAAAACATGTTATACCGTTTGATGCACAATATTATTAAGCAATTTGGGCAACATATTATTGCCACACGTGCTTATTAATCTCAGCGTAATTATCAATGATTAATAAATGACAGTATGTTGCATGGATCTCAGACTGAATGAACATTAAGGCATTGTTAGGTACTGTACACAAGAAAAGAAATATTAAATTACTTAAATGATTTCCAATTATATATTTATTTTCTGCGGATCATACACAATGGAGATCATTATAAATTGTTAACTTAAATATTGTTTTAACTCAAGTTAAAACAACAAAAAGGTGATTTCAACGCGGCTTAGCTAGCTTTAAGCGACTTCAAGTGTAAAATGTAAGGCTTATAATACAACAACAACAACATTTCTAAAACAACATATATTGATACGGGGAGAAATGTGAAAATTGCAATTAACAAATAAGGGCCATCTTGCTATAAATAAACAAATGCATAATATGCTAAATGTATTCAATTCGAATGTTCATGAACAGCACCGTAATACCAAAATTTCATTTTTCGATAGTGAAATGTAGCAGGTTCCCATTAAACATAAATGAAATAAAATGCATATTAGATCTGTTAATGTAACCACGAAATTAGGCCTGTATTATATTATGGTTACAATAAAAATGTAATTTATATCTAAATTTAAAAAAACGGTGTCTTTTTAAAAATAACACAATGAAACAAAGATCTAAACATTTTTAATAAACAAAAAAACCATCATGATATGGATGTGTCATTTGCATTTAATAAAAATATTTTCAAAATTATATATGAATAGCAACCGGATTCACTGCCAGACGGTTTTAATACAAGTTGAAAATCAATATGAAATAAATGCTCATTTTTACCACAGTTTTTTTACCAGATTCCTATAATATGTATAAGAAACGTTCTAATAGTTAACTCATTTATTTTGATTATGCCATTTCTCTCCTCATCAATTATGATTGTATTAAAGTTGTACAAAGCAGTTTAGTTTAGTGTGCGGCTTTAATAAAAAGAGCATCATACATCGTTACAAGTATAGTATTTCACTCACGTAATGCGCTATAATTGCGACCTGCTTGTCGGAGTTTTCTAATCACTAGACCACGTGACTATGTGGGCGGAGCGATCAATAATTTGGCGACTGGTCAATTGTGATGCATACTTTAAATTTCAAGGTTAAGGTTGTCTAAAAATGCTTAGTGTTGTTTTTTTCAAATTCAAAGGTCACTTAGATGTAATAAGTTTAATTTCGTACATTTAAGTGAAGTGTTTATTTAAAACATTTCATTCAAATAGCCCTTCTCCTTTTGCTGCTTCCTTTTGCCTTCAGCCCATCTGAGTTATTCAACATTAAATGTATGAAAATCTCTTTGCAAATATTCATGGCAATTGAAAACACAACAATTAAAAATCTTAATTGAGCTGATGATGATGTTAGACTTTAAAATTAATTGGTCTTAGCAAATAATCAGATGCAAATATTCTTGGTAATTGAAAAGACAACGATTAAAAATCTTAATTGAGCATGTTAGACTTTAAAATTAATTGGTCTTAGCAAATAATCAGACAATGACACCAGGCTGGTAGGGCTTTCACCCTACCCCATTTTTATAACACCCTTTTGTGATCTAGATTTTCACTGTATATGTTGGGCCAGGTCTGCACACAGTTGAGTTTTGTTGTTGCTGTATTTGTTATTTAATATAATAAAGGTAGATCACCACTGTATGTAAGTCATAAGTTGAACAAACAATCTTACAAAAAATTGTGTCTTGTTCTGAGAAAACTGGGCATAATGCATGTGGCTTAAGTGTCGTCCCAGATTAGCCTGTGCAGTCTGCACAGGCTAATCAGGGACAACACTTTCCGCTTAAACAAGATTTTCGGTAAAAAGGGACTTCCTTTGAACGAAAAATACCATTAAAGCAGAGTGACGTCCTTGATTAGCCTGTGCGGAGTGCACAGGCTTATCTGGGACAATACTTTACCCACATGCATTTTGCCCAATTTTCACAGAACAAGACAAAATTGTATCTGAAGTTTTTGTTCAAGTGCGACTTAAGTTTAGATTTCTGTTAGTTCTTGGTTAACCAAATGTATTGTATTTTAAATGTTTAAAATAACTTTCATGTTGCTGGAATGGTCCTGATTTCACCCATTATATCGAACGTTCAAGGGATTCTACATGAAGTTATGTATTTAAATCAGACGTAATTTAAACTGGAAATCTACATGTATAAAAAAGATAGTACATGTACAAAATTTTATTGAAGACAAGGCCATGTTAAAACACGACAATTATATATTTTTGAAATGTATTGCATGTCTTTCTTAATGATATTCAATTATTGCATTCATTATAGCTAAGAAACATTTATGTGAAAATAAATCTATCTTTTCCTTTAAATAAGCTGAGAAATATCAAACGATAAATCTGTATATATACGCTATACATAGATAATATCATAGCAATAACAAATCTTTAGAACCTAAGATAACATACATATGTATATATTTGTGCACTGTAGATCAAACCAAGCTGTCAGCAGAAGACATGGACATGAAGGGTATCGGAGTCACAAGACCGGCCCCTGTGGACGGAGGACCTCACGTTCCAGATGCCCAGGTAGCACCTGTACTAGTTATATCTCATTCTCTCGCATGCATTGTCAAACAAGTTTGATTCAATATCCTTAGCATGAAAACATGACCCACTCACAGAAGCTTGTGATTCGGGTTTTTATGCCCCCGGATCAAATGATCTCATGAAGCTGCACATTTTGAGTGGTGTAAGGTCATGGTCATCCTTCAAGGTCAAAAGTAAAAAAATACAATGCAAACGAAGTAATAAGCTTTAAAAGGGAGATAATTTCTTAACCTGCCAAATGATATATTGAAATTTTATTTCAAAGTGGCGCAATAGGGGGCATTGTGTTTCTGACAAACACATCTCTTGTTTTATCCTAAATATATAAACTTACCTGCTTTTCATGCTAACCTTGTTTTTTTATTTTTCTTCTCGTTTGTCTTTTGTCACATAAAACTTGACAAATACTGGTTACTTTCGAATCATCATGGCAGCATCCTCTCCAGCTTGTATAGAACATTTGTGAAGTTCTTTTGTTTGCAATCATCATGGGACTTAACATACTCATCAAAGCAAAATTTAGCTCTTAACTTGGCATAATTGCTCATTTGGGACATGAAATATGTCTCTATCTGTCGACATATCCAACTTGTCTAGTTGAGGTTTGTAGCTCCCGAATTGCTCCCACGTTTAAAGACACATTAAGTCATAACAATTTCAAACAAAGATCACTGGACAAGTTGTTTATTGGCAGGTCATGTGTTCATATTCGGTGTTTGAGATATGGGGAATATTATGTAAGTGTTCAATAAAGATGAAGTTTATGATGCAAGGCTTAGAAACAGACAAGAGTGAGGCCTGCAGTATAAGGAAATGAGTTGTGCTGAGCAGGATACCACTTCATTGTTATTCAATTAAATAAATTTTGTGCTTCATATTAGCTAAAGTTCATTGATTAAATAAATGGCCAGAAATCTCACTGTTATTTTTACTGTTTGGTTACTCTTGGTATGGCTTCATTGAAATACAATGTCATTTATTCCATAATAGTGATAAAATAAATGTGTGTTAAAAATATAATTGGGCTAAGGCTTAAGTTTATAGAATGGGTTGTTGTACAATCCAGTCTTTGATAATGAGATCTTGTAGTATCATGATGAAAAGAAAGGACTAGGTTCACGAAAGTGCCTATTTGGCCTTGTATTTTCGAAAAAATCAAATGCAATGAAATGCTTTATTTGACACTGTTTTTATGTTGTCTTACATTCGTTTATACAATATATACAGAAACTTTTTGTGTTCGTCGTCTTTTCACCAATATGAACATGATTGATTTTTGGCAGTAGGCCAAAAAAGTCTGTTTTTTTAGCAAAAATGCTACATGTTAAGGCTAAAAAAAATGTGTTCCGCCAAATGCGACATCAAGATATTTCGTTCATTTAACCTATAATGTTACTTCTTTAAGTGGGTTAAGTTTGAAGGTGTCGCAATTGGCGGAAAATATTTAAAACATTTGAACATTGTCACTGCTTATCGTGTTTTTAAATCCGCCGCTTCAGACGTATCCCTTTTTTTTCAGAATCAGGGACCCCCACCTGCCCCTGCACCAACCCCTCTCCCCTTGTCAGAGCTGGCTCCTATGCCCTCCGAGAATGACCTCTTTGGTAAGTTGGTTACCATAGCAACATAATTTGGTCATGAAAAGAATCTATTTGTTTTGATTGTTTATTCATGCTTAATATTGAAATATTGTGTTAGTGCAAGAACCTATGTACTCAGAAAACACTCTCTTTGGTAAGTTGCTTGTCATGGCAATAGAATTTATCACGTACAAAATTTGGGACCTTAGTGACAAGTTCTTTGTTAAGCTGAAACTAGGCCCTTAAACACCCCCTTGGGAAAATGTAAAACCCTCTGAGAACTTTAATGAAGTAATATACTGTAATGGCCTAGTTTCATGAACATACTTAAGTGAATATTCTAACTAACTTTTAATGGTTTTCTTAATTTTTGAGATGAGGTTGATTATCATGGTGAATTTTGTGTTCACGGATGTTTTGGGTCTAAATTAACAATAAGTTTTAGTATAAATATTTGAGTCTTCCTATAGCTAAGATTGAAGAATTTTCATGTACCAAATGACATTCTTAGTCCTTAGCTGAGTGGAAACTCAAAACTCATAGTCCAAGTTGAGCTCAATATTTGAGAATATTTCTAGATCAATTTTAATAATAATTTCCCGGTACACTTTAGGTGACATCTCAGCCCTGAAAGAGCAGTATGCTAAGAACACGGAGGAATACCTGAAGGCCCAGCAGATGAACAAGGCACGCATGGAACAGGGGCTGCAGGCAAAGCTGGCAGAGAGACGCCACAAGAAACAGGCTTAAACTTTACTGCACAGAAGCGAAATGGCTAAGGCAACCAACATTAAACCAGAACAGCCTGCAAGATATCATCAGTGAACTGCTCAAACTGTGATCTCTCTAAGAAGCAGCCCTCATAATTTTTTTTCGTATAACAATTTCTAGAAGTATAAGCTTTTGGACGTTTCCTGAAGGACTGTGATATAAGTAAACAAATATTTTCAGCTGTTTTATGTTAAGAATATGACAATACAATTATTTGATTCAGTCCATGTAATGTTCAGTAATTTGTATTACCTTTTTTTACCTGTTGTTTCTAGTATTTGCCTTTTTTGGTAGAACACATATCTATGAAATGTGTACATGTGTAGTTAAGTCTCTCTTACAGTAAATCAATGTTCATACATAACCCTCATTATTTGTAGTTAAAATTTTGATAGTGTATTGTTTAAAATAATCCGTCCAATGCTTAGTTTGTCTCATATATATTGTCTGTGTTGATTTTTTTATTTGTTAACATTCAATCGTTTGTTTTTATACAAATCATACACATTTTATGCATATATGTTAATTCTATAATTATTATTATACACTGAATAATTTACATCCTTGTCAGATCATTGTCGTTTACATTTATTTTTGTTAAATATTTGCTGTCTTCATATTTAATTAAGAAAAAAACAACTAAATATACATATTTCATAATTTATAATTATTTTTTAATTATTTTAATATTCAAGTCTTTGATAAAAGTGGTTTCAATTAATTCATGGCCTTCATTTTTTTATGACCCCAAAAGAGGGCATATAGTGATCTGTCTGTCTGTCACACTTTGCGTTTAGGTTTTGAAAAATGCTCATAACTTCTATGTCACTTCAGATAGCCATTTCATATTTGGCATGCATGTGTATATGGACAAGGCCTTTCCATACGCATACAAATTTTGACCCCTGTGACCTTGACCTTAGGGTCCGCGTTTAGGTTTCGAAATCTGCGTTTAGGTTTCAAAAAAGCTCATAACTTCTATCAAGCGTTTATAGGGGGCATAAGTCATCCTATGGCGACAGCTCTTGTTATAGATTGCTAACAAATATAAGCATAACAACATTTGAAGTTATAACATTTTGTGGGATTTACCATCTCTCCCATCAAAATGTGGAAAAGTTTTTCAAAGGAGAATATTAAATCATAAAAGTCATTGAAGTTAAAGATTGTACAAAAATTTTAGTGTTCAAAAATTCTATGTACAAGTGTTTTTTTGATCAAGAAAGCCAAAGCGATTATGTGGTTCTTTTTTAAGGTTAATGTTTTTGAATTTGTTAATTTTCTGTGTTAATGTGATATGTTCTATTATTGCTTTATTCATCCCTCAATGTGTCTCTCAGGCCTTTTGTAAATAATTAGAACTGTATACATGGATCTTAAACACTAAATCATTTCATCTTGGTTGTGGTTCTTTATAATGATATTCACTTAACTATCTCTTCTTTTCCTTGTAAGTGGAATATAATGTCTCAACGCAAACAAAACCCAATCTGCTCGGAAACAAAACCATTTATGTGATTGCAGTGGAATGTGAAGAAAAACATTCAAAGTACTTACAACTATAGGGAAGTTTTCAGTAACTTGTTTCTTCTTTCACTAGCATTCATGTGTATGTATGATAAAGAAAAAAAATGACACTAGCAGTGATTTTTTGTTTCATTCAAAGGATCAAAGTGTGTAATTTCATAAATTGTATTGGTCTGTTTTTTTAACTAAATAAATGCCCTCATCAGAAGATTTCTATAGTGTGTTCTATTTGTGTTTAAAGACCCAGCCCTAGTCTCTGCCAAACATGGCTGGACCGTTTGCCATTGCCCTGTAAAATATTTGTATGTGCGACCTGTCCATCAAACTTTTCAATACCAAACGTCCAGTAAAAAATAGAGAATGACTTTGTTGGATAATCAAGGTTTTACGCCTTTGTAATTGTTCTATGTAGCGTTTGCATACACAACACTTTTGATTTTATTTGAATTTTCCAATGGCACCCAATAGGTCCATTTTTGTGCATTGTTATTTTGCCAGCCAGGAAGGTCCAAATCCGTTGCTTAACTATTATGTGATACAAATACCAATTTGTGTGCTAGGAATGGCCGTAGTAACTTATAATATTGATCATTTAGACTGTAAATCTCCAGGCATGATGTCATTTATCTAGGCCATTGTCAGTTTAGGCCGTTTTTGACGGAACTTCTATCTGGCATGCACACTCAGACTCCAAAGTATCTGCTACTTTTGTTTGTGGAGCACTGACATGTTCTTGAGATATTTACTTAGGCGGGAAACCTGGTTATTTTAACATCATCTTCTGTAGACAATAGATCCTGTAAAAAGGAGGTCCTGTTTGTGTTCCAATTTTACAGGAACTACCTCACCTGTTAATATTTGCCCAGTTTTGATTCGACTGTCACAGCCCACTGAAAATAATTTGATGTATTTTTTTAAGAGCATCCATTTACTGAAATCCTTGCTTTGTGACTTGAGTATCCTCAATTTCGTATATACATGGTATTAAAATGACATCTGTAAAATATAGTATATGATATAAGGCCGTGAGCATTTGGGATATTTTTCCAGATGACAGTTTATACACCGATGGTAGATAAACGTTCAAAGATAAATTCCATGTCCCCCAGCTAACAGAGATTTATTTATTTGCAAAAAATAAACAATTTTAGCACAAAACCAAATCCTTTATTTCTACAATCTCTACATGAAAAGTTACAAAACATTGAATGCTATGAATTGAATATGAATGATACTATGCAATATACATGTTTCGTGTGCATGTAATAACAAAAAAAACTTACAAGATGGCTAACAGACGCTACAGTTGGATTTGTAGCCGTTTTCTTACCAGTTAATGTACAATTTGAATATGCTTACAAGCTTTTCCTTGCTAAAAACTGTTGGTAAATCATTTACCTTCACTGCCCTATTATAAAATCCTGAAGTGGCAACATTTACCTTTAAAAGCCAGAAGCTGTTATCAGTATTCTATGGAAATGTAATTTAGGTACATTATAATGCTTGACAGAAGATGAGTGGTAAAGGAATAATAGTTAGTTATGAAGCGTAAATACTCGTATAAAGTAAATCTGGGATGATGAAAATGATGAGAAACAATGAAATTATTATACAAGTAAAGTACTGAATGTCAATACTACCAATAAATTCATGCTGGGTAATGGAAATGATAAATATATGACAATGATTATGCAGCAAATACATGGCATTGATAATGATATGATAATTGTGAGAACAGTTAGAATGTTCGGAAAAACATACACAAACCTAAACAACAGATGAAGTTCATCTTAGCCTTGTTTTTATGTAACTTCCACAAGGCATGTAAAAAAAATACTATACTTTAGAATGTACGAAAGAACTTGAAGAGTGCTTTCAAAAGTTACGCAACTGTCGATGGTCTCTTAAAACTACAGATAATAATTTTTCCTCCAAATAATCGGAATTATATATCACCTCATCTAAATGGTGCATATATACAAGACAGGAAATATGTGCTGACAGATTTTGCAAATATTGTACACCATAATTATGCACCTTTCAAAAGTGAAAAAAGCACTATAAATATTATTGAGTGTGTCAATCAAAACAAAAAAATCCTAAACACTATTCTTTGTGAATATTTTGAGAATCTGTTGATAAATACACTACTTTGTCAAATTACTTAGACAAAACAAACTGTACAGCATGTTTCATCCCTCCATTTTGTCCCATCCATACTGTACAGCATGTTTCATCCCTCCATTTTGTCCCATACTGTACAGCATGTTTCATCCCTCCATTTTGTCCCATACTGTACAGCATGTTTCATCCCTCCATTTTGTCCCATACTGTACAGCATGTTTCATCCCTCCATTTTGTCCCATACTGTACAGCATGTTTCATCCCTCCATTTTGTCCCATACTGTACAGCATGTTTCATCCCTCCATTTTGTCCCATTCTGAACCAAAATCAGACTCTCTGTCACCAGCTACTCTGTTAACTTTTCATATTTACCACAGTAGAGCTTAAACCATCTTGTAAACCATTTTGATTCTTCTCTTTAAGATACTGCAGATATTTAAAACTAATTATAAATTCAAAGTAGTGTGAATTGAAAAAAAAACACAATCTGAAAACTATTCATTACAGATATTTGTCATTCCTTGTTTCATCAGCAGAACAATTTCTTTCTTTTTTTAATATCCATATGTTCCTCAATGCAACAGTTTTTGTTCAATTCATTCCAATTCTGATTCTGGATCTTTCAGAAACTTCACTCGATACTTTGTGTACTTGTAATATGGCGACTTATCTGTCACGTCAATGTCCCCCTTGGTCGTGATGCAGGGTCGATTGTTGCCAGAATCTCCATTCAGCCATTTGGAACATTTTGTTTCCTGCTCCCGAGTCACATGAGCTGTTTAAGAAATGATGAAAGGAATGTATTTGTTTGATTTAGGCGAGGCGTAAAATTACTATATTTTGCAATGTACTCTTATGTAAGGTAGAATGAAGAGACAGAAACGGTTGTAATTTAGGAACTACATCTGGGAGGAAACAATACCCTACCCCCTAATTTGATTAACCCCCACCATCTCCAAATTCTAACCCCCTAATTTGATTAACCCCCACCATCTCCAATTTCTAATCAAATTAAGAAAGAAAGAATCATGACTGAATAAATATTTTGAAATAACAAGTAATTCCAATAGTTAAATCATTTTATACATACAGTCAATTACACCTACCTTTTTTCCACTTGTCCACCCATGCACTGAATTTGCCATGCAGCTTTAGAGACAGGTCCTTGTGGGACTGAAAAGCAATACAGATATTAGTCCACAAGTTATTCTTCTTAGTCCTGGTATTTCATAACATTTTGGAAACAAGAAATCAGAAAGGGTCACATGAATAAGTCAATGGGCAGAAATTATACGGATTTTTTTTGTATACAGGGCTCAACATTCACTTTTGAAGCCTCTTGTCCGGTAAGACAAGTAGACCAAAATTTCACTTGTCCTCACCAAAAAGCAACATGTCCTGACCATTTTTATCTTATTCTGCTCAGTTCTTTGCAAAATAATGAAATAATACAAAATTATAAAGACTTCAATCGTTCAAAATACATGTTAACATAATTGAAGGCAGTTTCAATACAAAAAGAACTGACTAGAATAACAGGAAAACTCGAGATTATTGATTTTTAAACATTATACAAAGTCATAATACCTGACAAAAACTTGTGTTTTGCCACCATAAAGCAGAAATTGTTTAAAAGAGATGTATATGTACAGTGCTGAACTGATATTTTAAACAACATTAATACAACTCACTGACCAAATGTTCCCTGAAAATGTCCCCATAGAGATGTCACTACGTTAGTTGTCTGTAAGATCGGTGTGTACCAGTGTGGTAAAATGCATATTTTTTTACAAGGGAGAATAGTCTTGTTATTTTGTCAAAGAAAAATGTTAAGGGTTGCTTCCCTTGTGAACAATACGGTGTAGCATCACATGAAACTATCGGAATTTGTGATTTAAACATAAATTTAATATAATCGAAAAATTTTTTGGCAACTCCACAGAAATAACAGATTTAAAGGCATTTTTTCTATATAATTAAATTATAACAATCACTTGTCCATTCAGCACAAACTCGTTATTTACTTGTCCGGACTAACAATATGGATGTCCCGGACAGTCGGACTACCGTTAATGTAGAGCCCTGGTATACTAGTGTTAATGAACTGTTTATTAGCATCCAAATCATCAGCTGTTTTAATGAAATAAATTATTTATTGATAATTAGTTGGAATTTAGGAACAATTGCTTGAAATAATGAAAGGCAAAGAAAAATAAAATGCTAAAAAGTATCTCTGACATGCACTGACAAAATAGTTCAAACTCATCTGTGATGTTTGTGCTCCAGGATTTTTTATTCTCTTTTTTATATGATAACTATACAAATGTTTTCACTCACTCAATTATACTTTTCTCTATTTCAAGGAAAAATTGCCAATTTCAAAGACACATTTCAAATCCCCAATTTGATGACGAAAGACGTTCCCAACTTACCTCCCTTGCCCGCTTCAAGGCCATGCGCTTGTACAGGTAGCTCTCGCTATTGATCACATAGACGAGCTTGAAGGAATTAACGTTAAACTTGCATTCTGTGTTGTCAATAATATCAATCTCTCTTCCCGACCTCGGACCTTTCTTCCCTATAATTTCATCATCGTCATTATCATCTTCTTTGTCATCATCATCATTGTCATCTTCATTATCCGCGTTATCATCCCCATCTCTATCTTCATTATGCCTGTTACCCTTATCTGTACTGCTTTCTTCCTTATCAATATCCATTTCTTCTTTCTCCCCTTCCTCCTTTTTGGTTTCTCTTTCCTTTTCATTGGATTGCATTTTATCGCTTTTGTCTGATTTCCCACCCACTGATCGACTGCTTTTTTCCGACATTTTATCAGAGTCATCTCTTTTGGCCTTCTCCTCTTCTCCTTGTTGCTCTTTGTTTTTCTTACGAACTTGCCGTACATTTCTGAAAGGACCAAGTGGCATTTTATTCATGCATTTAAAGTTGCACTTTTTTAATTTGGTAGTTATTAGTGCGATTCCAGTGATTTAAAGTGAAAAAAAAGTGAAAATAATTGAAAACTTTTAATAATTTTGCTGTTAAATGATGTCATATCTTTGATGCAATGAAATTATTAAAATATTAGCATAATTAATATGACATCAATCAGCCTTCAAAACCACATATAATCTGAAACGTGATTGATGCCTGTGCAAACTTAGTCAGCAATGTTCAAGGGCAGGCAAATAGGGCAGGTATATATTTTGCATTTATATATGCCTCAAGAATGTAGCAAATTTTTTTTAAAGTTTAATACATAACATGATAAATCAGGAAAATGCTGTAATTTTTTTTGTAAAGACAGAAACATAATTTTTTTTAGCTACACAAACATAAAGTAAAACACAAAAAACAACAACAACAAACCCACGGAGTCAATACACCTACCTCCTTAAGAACACAGGTTTCCTGTTGAGCATCTCCTTGAGTTCTTCAGTGGCAGTGTCCTCGTTGTTCACGTATTTCTCAACATACTCGCTCCAGCGTTCCACCTCCACGGGGTCGTCAGGGGGCTCATGGTCCGAGTCCAGCATCTCTATGCTCAGTCGGCACTCCATCTTGTGCTGGAAACAGACCAACATTTGTACTGGAAACAGACCAACATTTGTACTGAAAACAGACCAACATTTGTACTGGAAATATAAGACCAACATTGGTAATGGAAATGGACCAACATTTGTACGGGAAATAGGACCAGCATTTGTACTGGAAATAGGAGGAACATTTGTACTGGAAACAGACTAACATTTGTACAGGAAACAGACCAAAATTTGTACTGGAAACAGACCAACATTTGTACTTCAAATAAACCAACATTTGTACTGGAAACAGACAAACATTTGTACTGGAAACAGACCAACATTAGTACTGGAAACAGACCAACATTTGTACTGGAAACAGGCAACATTTGTACTGGAAATAGTAGACCAACATTAGTAATGAAAATGGACCAACATTTGTATGGGAAATAGGACCAGCATTTGTAATGGAAATAGGACGAACATTTGTACTGGAAACAGACCAAAATTTGTACTGGAAACAGACCAACATTTGTACTTCAAATAAACCAACATTTGTACTGGAAACAGACTAACATTAGTACTGGAAACAGACAGACATTTGTACTGGAAATAGATCAAAATTTTTACTGGAAACAGACCAACATTTGTACTGGAAACAGACCAACATTTGTACTGAAAATAGTAGACCAACATTAGTAATGGAAATAGACAACATTTGTACAGGAAATACAAAAAGCATTTGTACTAGAAACAGATCAACATTTGTACTGGAAATAGAATAACATTTGTACTTGAAATCGACCAACATTTGTATTGGAAACAGATCAACATTTGTACTGGAAATAGACCAACATAAGTACTAAAAATTTGAAGGGGAGGGGGAATATTTACAAATTAAGCATAAAGTCAATCTGTCTTTTCCGCCCTGTTGCTCAAAACTTCAATGCCCAAGGTAGCAGTCTGTTAACTTCAGGCTCAAATAAAAGAGAAGTTATTATCAAACATTGTCAAATAATTCTAGCAAACAAATGTGTTTACAGTTAACACATATATTAGAGGGTTAGCAGTAAAGACACAAATAATTTGATCCAAAAATTAACGTCTGTTAGCTCTTAACTGGCTTAAATTTTGAGCACACAGGCCCTGTTCGCCTAAAAATATCCCTAGTAACACTGCATTCTGTGGTACTGTACAATCATGTAAAAACAAACAAAATGATTATAATTGTAATAAGAAAATCTCACAATTTTCTTTTTCATCCTTTAATGTTGCTAGATCATCAAATCTTTGGTAAGGCAATTATCGGTTTTGTACTAGGAAAAGTAATTAAATTTGAGCCTTATTATTAAGTTTGTATAGGTTCAGATCTCATAAGGTACAGGGTGCTGCTGAAATAGGGGAAGTGTGAGAACAACAAGAGCTGTCAGAGGACAGCGCGCTCGACTATTCGAGTGCTTGACAGTATAACGTAAGCCATCATGGAGAGGGGGGTATAATGTGTGTGTGTGGTCAATTAATAGATGATCTTTAAAAAATAAGAAAAAAAAGATTTTTTTTTGGGGGGGGGGGGGGCGTGTGGGATGGTTTGTGTGGAGTCCATTGTGGTATGTCAGGTAAGTGTTGTTTTGTCAAAGTATGAATCAAATGTGATCATAATTGTTAAATTTAAGCAAAATTTATTAATTTGACCTTGAAGGTCAAGGTCAAATTCAACTTGCCAGGTACAGTACCATCATGATAGTAAGAAAGTATTTGAAGTTTCAAAGAAATAGCCTTGATACTTTAGAAGTAAAGTTGATCTAAACACAAAATTTTACAAAATATTCAAAGTTACTAAGACAAAAAAGGGCCATAATTCCATTAAAAAGCCAACCAGAGTTATGCAACTTGCCCTATACAGTCCCTTTACGATAGTTAGCGAGTTTACCAAGTCTGAAAGCAATAACTATGATACTTAAGGAGTAAAATGGACCAATACACAAAACTTAACCAAATGTTCAATTATCTAAGTATAAAAGGGGCTATAATTATGTCAAAATACTTGATACAGTTGTCTGCTCTTGTTTTATAGATTAGGATCATGTTGGTAAAGAAATATGCAAAATATAAAAGCAATATGTCAAGGGACTTAGAAAATATTTGAGGTGGTACGCAAACTTGAACATTCCAACGCGCACGCTCACGCCGGGGCGAGTAGGATAGCTCCGCTATATATATTTCATATATAAAAGTCGAGCTAAAAACACTTGCTATGGTCACTTTAAAGCGGCTCAGTAACAACACTTACTATAGTCACTTTAAAGCAGTTTTCCTCGCTCAAGCACTGCTCTGCCCTCTTCTGATAGCTGTTTTCCATTGGCTGTCGCTGATGACGTGTAGCAATACGACCCCCAGTAGCGCGGTTCCTTCGCTCATCGTTGAACAGTTCAGACACTCTGTGACAGTTCTCTTCTACCACAATGTGTTGCAGCTACCAAGAGCAACATTAAATTCATGTACACACCATTTATACAGGGCCCAGATTTACAAAGCAAAAGTTATTGCAATATTGCAAAAGTTTAACCAAGGTTAAAGTTTGGAGACAGAATGACGGACAGACAGGCCAAAAACAATATACCCCCGATCATTCGATCCTGGGGCATAATAATCAGAACTTCACAATTGCACATGTCTCAGATTCTTAGTGATAAGGTGTTAATACATTAAAGTGCTGTTAACAAGAACTATCTACTAACATGAGAGGTGGTACAAGGTGTTAATACATTAAACTGCTGTTAACAAGAACAAGGGCTGTTTGTAAAACATGCATGCCCCCCTAGTAGCAGCCATTGTGTGAATACGTTTTTTGTCACTGAAAGGTGGTGGTGGTGGTGGTGGTGGTGGTGGTGGTGGTGGTTGTAGAAGTAGTAGTAGTAGTAGTAGTAGAAGTAGTAGTAGTAGTAGTAGAAGTAGTAGTAGAGTAGTAGTAGTAGTAGTAGTAGTAGTAGTAGTAGTAGCAGTAGAAGTAGTAGTAGTAGTAGTAGTAGTAGTAGTAGTAGAAGAAGTAGTAGTAGTAGTAGTAGCAGCAGCAGCAGCAGCAGCAGCAGCAGCAGCAGCAGCAGCAGCAGTAGTAGTAGTAGTAGTAGTAGTAGTAGAAGTAGTAGTAGTAGTATGCATTACAAAAATGCAGTTAGCCTTACATTTGGTAAAATTTAAATATATTACAAGGGAGGCAAATCTGTAACAATAAATTTAAACTTATTGCATTTGTTTCCCCTGTAGTGTATTACCTCCCCTGTCCTGCTTATATTTATATTAATCAACAAAATTAAACATTAACACAATATTTAATATACAAAATATACAAACAATATCATATTCTGATAATATTTTTACTGATCCACAGTATTTTACTAAAAGGATGATGTTTCATTGGACTGATAATTATAGATTTAGGATTACAGACCATTGCTTCAGTAATATTGTTCAGAGTGTGCCCTGTTGGCCGCGTATGCATTCTTGAATTATCATTAAAAAAAAACAACTTTACTATTTCGAGTCACCGTGACCTTGACCTTTGACCTAGTGACCTCAAAATCAATAGGGGTCATCTGCGAGTCATGATCAATGTACCAAGTTTCATGATCCTAGGCCCAAGCGTTCTTGAGTTATCGTATGACAACCACCTGGTGGACGGACAGACCGACCGACCGACAGACCGACATGAGCAAAGCAATATACCCCCTCTTCTTCAAAGGGGGGCATAAATATCTACTAACATGAGAGGTGGTACAAGGTGTTAATACATTAAACTGCTGTTAACAAGAAATATCTACTAACATGAGGGATGTTACATGTTTTAAGGGAAACAATTTAATTTGACATAAATAATGTGATCAGAAATGTTCACTTCAACTTAAGAAAAGATTTCCAATAAGTCTTTGGTGACTACTAACCCAGGACATTCACTGTGTGTGATTTAATGAACATTTCATGGGAGGATGATGGCTAATCAAGGGAGAGAGGCAGGGGTGTAAACACATGTTAAAGGCCTAGTTTAAGGAATGTCTGGCTCCTTCATGGGGTATACCACATAGTGTATCAGTCTACAATTATATATCTGGTCTTTATCTATATTGTTTTCTTCCCTTTCAACTATAGAGGGTTTCCTACACCATTTCCTAAGCATGCGTGTAGGCCTTTAAGCACGTAGCAGTGCAGTGTTACTAGCTGAGAACATTAAGTCACCATTAATTACTACGTAGTTGCACAAAGTTTCACATATTTTACTTGTCTTCAAATAAAGTATGATTATCTAGCTGTTTTGATATTTTGTTGTTGAAGAAACACTTAAAATTAAATATTAACCACTTGTGCACAGACATTTACTGGAGAATTACTGTTAGGAATGCATTATATAGAATCAAGTTTCAACACAGTATTACTCGCATCACTTCAAGACAACACCCGTTACAGAATAAATGCACTAATTAGATAATGGGGGAACTGAATCCAGCTGGTGGTGGTGGTGGTGAGTTTTTCTTCGAAAGGGGGCATAACTAGGTAGCGATAATGCAACCTTAATTTCATTTTTGCCCGATGTTTATTGATACAATGCATTACCAAAATGCAGTAAGCCTTACATTTGGTAAAATTTAAATAAATTACAAGGGAGGCAAATGCTGTAACAAAAAGAACATGCATAAACGGTAGTTATTTCCCTTGTTTGAACCATGCTAAATCCTTAAAATGCCTATTTCCAGTAACTGTGACCTTCACCTGTGACCTTGACCTTTGACCAAGTGACCTCAAAATCAATAGGGGTCATCTGCGAGTCATGATCAATGTTCCTATGATGTTTCATGATCCTAGGCCTAAGCGTTCTTGAGTTATCATCCGGAAACCATCTGGTGGACGGACCGACAGACCGACCGACAGACCGACCGACATGAGCAAAGCAATATACTCCCTCTTCTTCGAAGGGGGGCATAATAAATTGCCCAGATGTTCTTGGTATACATACGTATAAAATTGACTAAATTTCTTCTCAAGTTGCAAAAGGTCTTTTAACATTGGAAATTCTACTCCTTCCCCACCTGTCTGACAATGTTCTGCACCAGCTTGTCCATGGTGAAGGCAATGTACGCATGTATCCCATACATCTCTCTCAGCTGGTCCTCGTAACTCGTGCTCTCTAGGTTTCCGTCCAACACGTTCTTCACCATGTCCAGAAAGTACGGGAAATACTCATCCGGCTCAATCTCACCTGAAAGCAATAAAAAAATACTTCAATAAATGTATATATTAAAACTGATAATACAAAATCAGTTTCTAATTAAAAATAATATCATTTGTTTTTATTTGAAAATGAGAAACAAAGTAAAAGAATGTTTCCTATGACAAGCAGCATAACATTATTTCAGGTTAAATTTTAACATAAATTTAGAAAAAAGAAGCTAACTTGGAACTTTCAATCACAATGCTTCAGCTATAAAAACTTTGCAATTTTTATTCTATATACAGGGGTGTGATTCAGGCAAAGTCGAAGGGAGGAAAATTCTGTCGACTGATTTTGACTACGCGAATGGCGCGCATAACGCAATGACCAACCTTAAAACAAGAGATTGCAAAGCAATATGGTCCCCTACTAGTGGAACTCCACCATTGTCAGTAAAAAAAAAACTATTTTTTTTTAAATTGTTGCCATAGCAACCAGAATTTTTGACATAGGAACAAAATGAAATGACGTGCATAATCTCCATATTGCCATCTATCCATGTTTCAAGTTTCATGAAAAAATATGAAGAACTTTTAAAGTTATCGCAGGATCCAGAAAAGTGTGACAGACAGACAGAGTGCAAACCATAAGTCCCCTCCGGTTTCACAACTTCTTGAACTTCATAACAATATTTCGTTACAAAAACCTGTTAAACTTCACATTTAACATACTGAGGATGCAAAGTAAACAGAATTTATTGTGATCAATAGCAGCAGTTTTTCAATGTATTGAATTACAGTAAATAGACTAAATATAAACAAACATACTTGAGTGTTCTACTTGTGTTAATGATGTATTAAACTGAGTTAAATTAATATATTTAATTTGTTTACCTTTCAATATCTTGCATTTCACATCTTCAGTTCAATGCTATTTCAGTTAACTGAACAGCGCGACAAACATAATAAAGCAGAATATGCATATGAATCTGAATATACACAGATCCACGAACATATAAATCAAATCATGTTTGTCTATTTCCATGTTCGAACGATACTCTTTTAAATTGTTTTACTTTGCGAGTCGACTGAAATCCAATTTGCAAACACTGGTTTCCGCGACACAAATTCACTTTGCACATTTCTAAACAAAATATGTGTTGCTTGTATCTAAAACGTAGTCTTTTTCGTTGACCAACACATTTCATTATAACTATCAAACTATATGATGTCAGTCGTTAATTCAATTGCTATTTGTCACTTCAATAATCTTAATTTTCGCTTCACAACGGCGCCATTTGCAAACGAGTCAGCTTAGATATACCAAACACATTTTAAGAAACCGATTTTAATTGGAAGATTGGGAAACGACAGCCAAAGATATTGCTTGTTTTAAAAATGCTTAGGCATAATCTACCAGTGTAAACTGCGGAGAGATTTCGCGAGCCGCGGATTTTTCGGGCCGCTTATGAAATACGTCCGCAGAATCGGTGGAACCCCCTCTACCCCACTTTTTTTAAACGAATTTACGCGAATCTCAGAAGTGACCACTGGGACAACCCGATCCGCGGAAAAATCACACCCCTGATATATGATGAAATACAAAATAAAGAGCAACATTCTTACTAACAGCTTTCAGCAATATTTATTCCATTTAGGACATGCAAAAGAGTAAATACAAAACCAAGCCACATACTAGGAGCTTTCAGTCTCAATGCTACGGCGGTGGACTCCTTCCTATCCTTCCTACACTGGGCCTCCTCCTCTGCAATGGTCTGTGAGTGCACGTAGATCTTGTGTAGTCTCTCACACAGTAGCTGGTGCAGGCGGAACAACAGGTACCAGTTATTGTTGACGAAGAACAGAGTGTACACATCGTCCTGGAAATAACATAGAATTAGAATGGGTCACAATAGTGACAAAGAATACCACATGTGCAAAATGTAAGTATTTTGTTATAGAATGTCTAAGCGGAAAAAGGCATATATCTTTTTCTTTTTTATTTACAGGGGTGTCAATTGTCCCAAAATTAAAATCTGGAAAATCAAGCCCAGGGTCTAGGGCCAAAAGGTCCCCAAGGGAATAAAGGGCAGAGCCTCTTTGGGGGGAAATCCTAGCTTATTGTTTAAAAAAAAAGTATTTCTAGTTGCAATTTCAGGTGAGTACAATGTGAAATATTATAAACCAGACAATCCTCATCACCCCATGTGTATTCATCATTCTATAACAAGAAACCGTCGGAGACGGGTGATGCTCCCCGAAGTTTTTTTTTGTCGCAATATTGCACTATATATTCAGATAAAAGGAAACGTCTTGAGGGCACAGTAGTTGGGGGGACAATAATTTTTTTATAGAAAATTTCAAAGGGCCATAACTCTGTGAAAAATCATCCGACCTAATCCCGCTGATAATATGCACATCTCCTCTTGGTAGTGAAGTTCCCATAAAGTTTCATTGAATTCCAGTCATTAGTTGCTGAGAAATAGCCCGGACAAGAATTGCACTATATGTACAGTTGATGGAAAATTTCAAAGGGCCATAACTCTGTGAAAAATCATCCGACCAGAGCCCGCTGATAATATGCACATCTCCTCTTGGTAGTGAATCTTCCCATAAAGTTTCATTGAATTCCAGTCATTAGTTGCTGAGAAATAGCCCAGACAAAAATTGTGCACGGACGGACAGACGAAGCGGCAACTATATGCTCCCCCCAAAATAAATTTTGGGGGAGCATAAAAATGTTATAAAGAACATCCAAAATGAATTAAAATCTACAAACAATACTGTATCCCAAAAGGATACTTCGAAACATGTACTTGTTTTGCACATGAAAAAAGTATGCACATCGTTCGACTGCAGAAAATGAAAACCAATGACCTCGCAAATTCGTTATCAATATATAATTTGGTTAACATATTGCTTAACAATATGCTATTGCAGTGCTTTACTTTGCTAATTGATCACTTAAAATATCAAGATGGCGGACATTTGCAGCATTTTGTAAGATATTTGGAAAGTAGGGAAGAGGTTTTGTCCAATAACCTTCATGTCTGTTCCAGCCGCTATCCACTCAGAAATCAATAAATAAAAGACTGGGCAAAGTTTGTACTGACCACAAATTTCAGGAATGCCAAGGAAGCTATAACAATATTCATACAAACTAATCGGATTTATATTCATCTCAAAAAACAATCCTGGACTACTTAAATCCGTATTGACACACCCCTGTAAGTAGAATGCTAAAATGTGCACACACAAAGTCATATAACAAGGATCAAAGCCTTCAAGTTGCCATATTGTACAATAAAGAAGTGTAGAATAACTTGCAAGGGTTAGCTTGTGTCTACAGACTGACAGATGGACTGGCAGACATCCAATGTAAATCCAGTTTATCGTTCCTACTTTTATGCGTTGGTACAAGTGTAATTTTGTGTTTGATCAAGGTAAATATCTGCACAACATTTCTATATCAGATACTTCAGTTTAAACCAGATCCTTATGAATAATACAGGAAAACCATTATGATTTGTTGGCATTAAGTTTTAACAAAATCAATTTAATGGGAACATAATTTCATGGATTTTAAAGTAATTTTTGTTCGAGTAGAAATTCAGCCACTGCTTAGCCAGCAAAAATATTATTTGTTCAATAACAATGTCTTTACAGTACACCATTTTAATGATGAACTGACTTTTTCTCTTTGTCCCATTCAATCAACAGTCGATCAAATTTTATTTATGAAACTTCTAGTAAATCATATAGCCACATATTTATAGTTGTATTTGAAAGTGGTTAATAGCTGCCAGACACTCTTACATCTTCCTCGTCTTCTGGGGCTGCTTTTTCTGTCTCCGACTCTGTTTTGATATCACTGGCATCCATTGAGACATCCCCGGTGTCCATCTTTTCTTCTTTTACCTCGACTTTTGTCTCTGTTTTGCTTTTCACTGGCTCTGTTTATATTAAAAGTATAACAAATTAGTAGCAAATGGAACGATAAAATATTTTATTAAACACATATTTAATTCGCCCAACCCCTTTTCCAAGTGAAATTTCTGGCCTGAAAATTTTAAATATTTCATCAACTTGATTTATAACCATCACTTCTTTTGTTATAGAAAAGTAAACCAGTCCATAACATGGTTACAAGGGCAGCACACGTTTTAGATTGTAATATCACCCCCACCAGTTTTCCTTGTTGATTTGTATAGAGTGCTCATGGAGTCTTCCATATGGTCATTGCCCCAAAGAAACTAGTTAGTTGGGTAACTAGGAGACTGGTACAGCAGATTTCCAGTTCCAGAGGCCACCCTGGTCTTTAAGTGAACCATGTAATGCACCTAGTACACAGCATATCTGTTTAAAATCTCATGTGAAAGCTAGTGCTTAATAAACTGGCTATAATTACAAGTTGCCTAATTAGAGGCAGGAAAAAGTGTCTTCTTGCGGTTGTCAACATAGACGGAATACAGTACATGTAAAATTGTACAATACCTGAAGCACTGTCAGTTTTCTCTGTCTTGACCCGGACTGTTGGTGTTTCGGTGTCACTCAATCGTTTCTTGTCAGACTTCTCGCTGTCTGATCTGGAGTCCTTATCGCGATCAGTCCCACCTTCGTCTGTGTCCATTTCTTCTGCAAAAAAAAAACAGCATTTTATTTTACCACATTTTTGTCCTTTTCTTCTGCAAACAAACAAAAGCACTGATTTTCAAGTTTTAACATGATTTCATGCAATTTTCAAGGGGCATATAAATAGTCCTCAATTCCCCTGTGTACATTTTTCTGCAAAAAAAAGCATCAAACAATATTTCAATGTGATTTTATATGATTTAAACTGATTAAATCAGATTAAATGGTTTTTATTTGATTTGACCTGAGTTTAAATTTGATAATAAAATGCTTTTAATAAATTGTGCATGATTGTTAATGCATTGTTAAGGATTTATAGTTGAATGAAAAACATTCTTCTATGGCTACTTCCCTCTAGAACACAAAATATATAAACTATGCCCATTCTCATTGTATGCCATTTTTCATTGACTTCACAAGACTTTTAATTGATATTGAACATTTTCAATTGATTGTTGATGTTATCCCAAGCTAGGTTTCCAAGCAAGCATGCCAAATACAAGATTTCATCAAAGCTGGTCAATGCAAACTTCGTTAAAAACTGGTTAGAAATTGTGACCCAGTAGATATGGTCTCACTTTCAATCCCAGTCTGGGAGTATTCTGAAAACAAGCAGAGGTTCCAAACAGGATAGTGATTCTTGCTTTCTCATGCTATGAATGTCAAATAGCTCATACAAATAGGTTCAACATCAAACAGCTTAGTCACTGCTTACCATCATCTTTTTCCATCTCATCATCACTAAGTTCCTGTCTTGCAGTGAAGAACAGGTCTGGCAAAAACTGTTTAAGTAAAACCTTGATCTTCTGTTTCTCATCTTTGTGGATTCCTGAAATAAAACAAGAGATGCTTAATAAACCCATATACCCTGTCACCTTGACCTTTACGTTCTTGATTTGAAAATAATTAAGAGTCATCACGAAACAAGACTAACATGCATACTTGTTCAAATGATTACAAAAAATCACTAGATAATTTGTGTGAAAGAATTATTCATATCACAAGCACGTGACCTATTTGTAACCTTACAAGTCAATTGCTATCTTTTTTTTGCTCCCAAGTAACCAGAGCAGAAATTTAGATGATCACAGGTGAAATAATTCACTAAATATCATGCAGAAGCCAGCTTCAATAAACAAGCCCCTGTGACCTTGACCTCTGATCTGATGACCTAAAATTAAGTTACATAGTTCTGTCCACCCAAGTAACCACTAAACCAATTTGCATAATCACATGTTCATTTGGTACAATAGCTCTTAAGATTATGTGTGGAAACTTATTTCCTGTAACAAGCCCCTTAGGAATTGACCTTTGACCTCAAAATCAATAGGCTTCACTATTCCATCAAAAGTAAAGGGCTTACTAGTTTAGATGATAATAGGTCAATACGTTTTATAGATATCATGCAGAAATCAATTTCTTGATTAAAATTCATATGACCTTGACCTTTAACTGGTTGACCTTAAATTGTATTGAGTCTTCTTTTCTTTTCCTCCAGTTTATAATCACTACACCGACGTGCATGATTGTAGGTCAAGCATCCTCAAAATATAGTGCCAAAACAAATAACCTATTATAAACCCATACGACCTTCACCTTTGACAGTGTAACCTAACAAGAGGGCCATTATGGCCCTGTATCGCTCCACTGTTTTTTTTTATGCGAAAAAGTGTGCAATGCGCATGGGTCGAAATGTACTCAAGCATGTGACTTTCTCTTTCTATCCCTCATCCCACTGGGCGCTTAAAATTGGAAGGGTGAGCATTTTTATAGATGGAAAACGTTACTACGGTGTTAACTAAACAGACTAAAAAGCCTGGGAATTTTCGCACAGGTGCTTTGCTTATGACGTAGGTACATTTATCTCTCCAAAAGATATTGTCGTTCTTTCTATTTCACATATTTTTAGATGCTGAAGATCAAATCTACGCATGTTCTATAAGATTAATGAAAGTTCCTTAATTCAAAATTATTTATAAAGTCGTCAGCTACAAACCCGTAAAATCCTGTTAGTGTTTGGTAAAGGGTTAATAATCTCTGGTTCCTTCTTAGAGCCTTTCACACATTTATAACAAGTACAATAGTAGCATCTTTCTTTGTAAACAATCATCTCAAAATATAATTAACAACCCACACATTCCTAAAACCAACAGGCCTGAGAATATTATGATAATCTAAAGATTATTTCTTTATAATTATAAATGTATTTAATTAGGTAATACATTTGACTTCTACGATCAATTCATAACTTATATTAAGAAAATTATAAAATGGTCAGAAATATATATGGATCATTGAGCAATTGACAATCATATCCGCAATTCATGAGTCACAATTCACAAATGGAACAACAAATCATTAGTAATTTACAAGAGGGCCAAGATGGCCCTAGTTTGCTCACCTGAGAGGAGTCAGTTCATTCAATCTTTACCAAACGTCAAACTTGACCTAGATATAATGTCCAGACAAACATCCTGGTCAAGTTTCATCATTATTGAACCAAAACTCTGGCATATGGAGTTTTTTTGTTTTTGTAAGATTTGACCTGGTGACCTATATTTTAAGTTGACCCCCCGTTACCAAACATCAAACTTTGCTAACAAAAAAAAAATATTATGACCAAGATTCATAAAATCTGAAACAAAATTGTGACCTCTAGAGTGTTTACAAGATTTTTGTATAATATAATGAAAATTTGGACAATCTAAAGGCAATAATTATGGCATTAATTATGTGATATATATACAACCAATCTTTTCACCAAGTTTCATGATGATTGGGCAAATAATGTGACTTCTAGAGTGTTCACAAGCTTTTTTTACTATAAAAATATGAGAAAACCTGAGCAATCAGGTGAGCTAAAAAACTTGGTAGAGAACTGTAAGATTTTAATACATACCAAATTTGGTAGAAAAAGGCCCAATGGTTATGGACAAAAGAATTTTTGAAGTTTGCACAAACTAGGCCCAATATAAGCAGATGTTCAATTTTGTGACCCCTGGGGAACCGTCAAATTTGATCCCTGGGGCTTAATTTGAACAAACTTGGTAGAGGTCTATTAGATGTCACTACATACCAAATTTGGAAGCCCTATGCCATACGGTAATGGACAGGAAGATTTTTAATGTTTGCACAAAATAGGCCTTATTTAAGCGTATGTGCATTTTTGTGACCCCCGGGGGCCGGAGCAGGGTCAAATTTGACCCCAGGGGCATAATTTGAACAAACTAAGTAGAGAACTATTAGATGTCACTACATATCGAATTTGGTAGCCCTAGGCCCTTCGGTTATGGACAAGAAGATTTTTAAAGTTTGCACAAAATAGGCATATGTTCATTTTTGAAACCCCCGGGGCAGGGTCAAATTTGACCCCAGGGGCATAATTTGAACAAACAAAGTAGAGTAATTTGAACAAACAAAGTAGAGAACTATTAAATGTCACTACATACCAAATGTGGTAGCACTAGGCCCAATGGTTATGGACAAGAAGATTTTTAAAGTTTGCACAAAATGGGCCCAATATAAGAATATGTTCAATTTTGTGACCCCTAGGGAACGGTCAAATTTGATCCCAGGGGCATAATTTGAACAAATTTGAAAGAGGTTGACCCAAGGGGCATAATTTGAACAAACAAAGTAGCGAACTATTAAATGTCACTACATATCAAATTTGGTAGCCCTAGGCCCAATGGTTATGGACAAGAAGATTTTTAAAGTTTGCACAAAATAGGCTTTATATAAGCATATGTTCAATTTATTGACCCCTGGGGCGGGGTCAAATTTGACCCCAGGGGCATAATTTGAACAAATTTGAAAGAGGTTGACCCAAGGAACATTTGTGAAAAGTTTTATCAGAATTGGACTTGTAGTTTAGGAGAAGATGTTTAAAGAAAATGTTAATGCACAGACGGACGCACACACGCACGCCGGACACAGGACCATGACATAAGCCCCGCTGGCCTCTGGCTAAAAATCAATTGGTGTATTGCTTATAATTCAAATTATGCTTAACCTATCAGACTTTTCATAGGTCAGTCCATTCTTAAGATCGTGTTCAGAATTTACTGTTACAAGCCCTTGACCTTTGAACTGTTGAATACAAAATCTGAATTTGTCCTTTCCTCATCTTGTAAGGTTGTAGGTCAAAGCCACATAACTTGGAAACAAAAAAATGTGAATGACCAACAAACCTACCGACACACAGGTGTTAAGCAATACACCCTAGCTTTTTAGAAGGGGGCATAATAATAAATTGCATTTAAGAACAGAGAATTGTCAGGATTTTGGATTTCTAAGATAGAACTACCAACTGAAATTAAATTAAAGAGAATCCTTTTGGGTTTGTAAATAATATCTATCAGTGGCTCTGGGTCTCTAAATCATAACTATCAGTGGTTCTAAAATTGAGAGAATTCATATATATGGTTTCTTAAATATTTATATCAATGGCTCTGAAATCTAGAAAATTTGTGGGAATTTTTTTTACCAGCATTCTTTCTGAATGTGCCTAATGTATGAATAGACATTAATGCAAGAGATCCAGAATCTGTAAATTGACTAGTAGCAAGAAATTAATAAAATGTCACAAGAAACAATTCTTAAACAAATGCTGACTGAAAACAAATTTGAATTTAATTTTCATTATTATTCTGAAATGCTTAGATATTGTGTTGAAGTCCTTTCAAAATGTCACAACTAAAAAAGCAAAACTTTCAAAATATGTTTGGAAGTTTATAACTCCAGTTTTCAAGTTACTGCAAGCTCTGTAAAACAGATACTAAAAGCACATTAAGTGTTACCTGTTTGACGTTTCATGTGATGAATGATGAGCCCAGAAGCATCATCCAGGATGGACTTGTCTTTGTAGACATAGCTGAGATGTGGAGTGCCTGCATCTGTATCCTGACGCTGAAATCAATAGATGATGGTGAAGAAGCAAACTGTTATTATATTAATTGGAAAGTACGAAGTAAAAGACAATTTTGTTTGTTACAAATAAACAAGTTTATTTTATGCTTTCCATTGGTTTATAGAGAAATGTATAGAGTGAATTAATACTGATAATTCACTGTTTCTAAAAGTGAAAATTATCCATAACTTTCATTGTTATACTGTGAAATTACGATGCTTTCATGACGTTACAACGTCATTTGTTCAGCAAAAATACAAAAATAACCATTTGAAAACAAACAAATAAACAGAAAATTTGTTGGATTTGATTGAATATATAAATTTAAATTAACTCGTGACCATTAAAAATTATATTTCCACACCACTGGCACGTATTACATTCTATTATCACTCGTGAATTAAAATCGATATTCCAACAAATCCAGCAAATATCCTCTATTCAATATACTACATCAACAAACATTTATTTCACAATGCAGGACATATCAAGCTTCTTGCAATTTCTTTTATATTATGAACTCCCTCATATGACAGGACTATTAATTTATTCGATTTTTGAAGGAAAATCATCTCAACCTATGACTGAGTTTTTATGGTAAAAACCAATCAGCTATCGATTAATGATGGCAGGCAGACATGATCCAAACAACATCAGTAGCATATCGTGGAAGAAATCCTCTACCTCGTCATAAATGGTCTCAATTTCGTTCAGCAGTGCCTTAGAACGTATGGCCTTGATATCATTCTGCTTAAAGTTGATACCCTGATGATCTAGTGACTTCAGGTAATATTTTTCGTTTTGTTCACGCCAGATTTTGTTGAAATTTCGCTGGGCCTCTCTCCATTCTTCTTCTTTTGCTTTTAACCTGCACACAAAAATTGCATTATGGGAAATTTTGGATTAATAAGCTCTCAATTATGGTCAGTTTAAAAAATGGCATACATGAAGTACACTACGCGACCCGTGATTTTTGCCGCGATTCTCGCATCACCGCAATCGATGCAACGTGACAAATTGCGGTGATTCCGAGCGACAAGAAAATTTGGGTGATGTCTCGGCGACCGTCGCGCGATGTATCTCGCTGTTACGCAATCAGCGCGAATCACCGCAAATCACCGCGAACTGCCGTGGTTCACCTTTTTAAGAGATTTACATGCTCCAGCAGCTGGAGTTTCACTTCTTTATATTACACTACATTACATGTAACATATATGTATACTCTTACATTATACATCGCAATAATAAAGCTTTTGTTGTTGTTGTATGCAATGGGCGTATTAGCTAAAATACTCCCGTTCCGACATGAACGTGATGAAGTAATGTCTGAAGCTTTAACGGCTCCAAATTAATATAACAGCGCAGAAGAATGATCATGCAATAATTATTTAACATAACATGTAAACATTATTTAACTAATTGCATTAGCAGAATGTTTATTAAAACTTACAATCAATTATATTCCAGGCCCGAATACACTACCACTGTTCAAATTCCATATTGTTGCAATATACATGTAGCGTAGCACTGTGTAAATTGAAAGTTGCATAGTGTTTCGTCATTGGTCGGTTATAAATACCTTGTTTCTCTACATGATATTTGCTTTCGACGAAACTAATAATTTGGTAATTTACGAGAAATATGATATAAGTTTTCCATTTAAACTTTGATCTTACCGTGTGTGTTTATTGACGTTATTAATTATGTTAATACTTATTTTTGCATTTCATTAAGAATTATAACGTGTAGCCCTTTTGTTAACAGTGTTTAGCAAAATATTCGCGCCTTAAGACACGGAAAATTGTTTAAGTAACACTTTCATTTAAAGGTTAAATGTAATCGGTAGATTACATCTAATTATGTGGACTAAAATATGCTATACTTATTTATTTTCTGTTTCAGGCTCCAATGCGGATAAGTCGTGTTACTCGCGTTACTTTCCGAGCGTTGTACATACATTCACACTGCTTGAAAAGCCGGAAATCGGAAATACATTACTGTTCTATTTTTAAGTACATGTTATTATGACATCGTGGTATATAATGTGTTGTTATTACATCATTGCCTATATATTAAAGCCGTTAAACATTGTGTTTGTTTTGCTGAAAAAAACACGAGTATATCAACGTAGCACTTAGCGTTCGCAGAGTTCAATAAATTTATGATGATGTATAATGTACATGCATTTCTCTGGGTTTTCACGCCAAAAACAAAAAAAACCTCAACATTTGATTATTTAGTGTGTACTGTCCAGCGGGTGATAGTGTTTGTTCAAGTGTCTATTTGGCACTCTTTGTACGTGTTCTAACTGTGAAAAGATGTGACAATCACAGAAACAACAGGATGGCGCTGCCAATTAAGTGCGATAATGGATCAAAGAGCATTGACAAAAAATAACAGTTTGGATATATTTTTCGGCGTTTACTCAGATGGTTTCTCACAACAAAAAAAACTATACAAGTCAAGGTATTATTAACCAGGTTTTTTAACCAGGTTTTCCGAAGGAAAAAACTGGTTATTAGATTGGCGAATGCGGGCGGGCTGGCTGGCTGGCGGGCTGGCTGGCGGGCGGAAAAAGCTTGTCCGGGCCATAACTATGTCGTTCATTATCAGATTTTAAAATCATTTGGCACATTTGTTCACCATCATTGGACGGTGTGTCGCGCGAAATAATTACGTCAATATCTCCAAGGTCAAGGTCACACTTTGAGTTCAAAGGTCAAAAATGGCCATAAATGAGCTTGTCCTGGCCATAACTATGTCATTCATTGTGAGATTTTAAAATCATTTGGCACATTTGTTCACCATCATGGGACGGTGTGTCGCACGAAAGAATCACGTCAATATCTCCAATGTCAAGGTCGCCACGACTAAAAATAGATTTTTTTAAACAACAAACTTACAAAGGGGGTTAATTTTGTTTGTTCATTTCAAAAGTTCAGTTTGAGTTTTCTCCCTTTATCAGATTTTTTTTTCACTATGAAAACCTGGTTTTGTGACAATTTTGTCCCTTGTGTTTTACTTCTATCAGTAACGATACGGATACGGCCTGTTTGATTTGAATTGACTTTAAAAGAAATATCAAATTGTTGGCGATATAACTGTTTTAAAAATACCAAAGAAACATTTAACCGAAATCAACAGAATTCAATGTTCTCTGCGCTACGCAGTTTGTATAAAAAATCAATACTTGCACACTCGAATACCTTGACCTTGTACATTGCCGCATAATTTTCGCGCTCTTTTGTCGAGAAATATACATGATGATTATATTTAAAGCATTTGTAAAGGTCGTGTTAACATTTAAACATCGGACGTGTTTCGGATTATAAATTGTTATTCTCATTTGGGAATTTAACGGAACATTTATACTTATGGTTTATTTGTTTTGAATTGTATATTAATTTGTTACAACGCTTTACGTGTGAAAAAAATGTTTTGATAATATTATGCATTAATAGCACAATTTCCAGGAGGAAAACGTTTTTTACATGAAGGCGTATGACGCAATAAAACGTTTTTTGTAACATCGTATTGTATCAATCTAAATTTAAATACGCTCGTCCAATGAAAGCTGTGTCCCACATTATGTGCTGTACTCTTTACACTTCTGAAAAATGGCGTAGTCATATGGTTGTTTTAATGAAATATCAGATATTTGTGAACATTAGAAGCGTTATGTACATGTATAAAGTTATCGATACGATTCGGTTTCTATGCATGAATTGGCGAGTCATCGTTGTCACTGCGATCACGGCGAATTGCGGCGAATCACCACAACATTGAGGGGATTTAGCGCGAAGATTATCTTGCTCTTGCGCGACGTCGGAGTGACGAGTCACGTGAAATCGCGGTGATTTTCCACGCAAAAAGCAAAATGCCCGCCTTGACTTCGCAAATTAGGCAAAAATCACGGGTTGCGTAGTGTATCAATATTATGAAAAAAATATGCTTAACACTAACAATATCCAAGACTTTGAATGGAGGGATTTCAAACTATACACCTAAGGGCAACGCCAAGCCTTGATTTTAAATAAATAATAATTATCAGTTTGTACTTGCTCTGAGAAAAAAAACAGCCCTGAAAAATATGACTTATGTCAAATATAAAGCCTTACTAAAAAGCAGTCAAATATAAAGTAAAACCTAGTCATGTACATGTAATGTCAAAACTTTCAAAAATTGTGACAAAACAAACAAGACGGCCATGATGGCCCTGTATCGTTCCACTGTTTTTTTTTAATGCGAAAAAAGCGTGCAATGCGCATGGGTTGAAATGCACTCAAGCATGTGACTTTCTCTTTCTATCCTTCGTCCCACTGGGCGCTTAAAGTTGGAAGGGTGAGCAATTTTTGTACATGGAAAACGTTACTACGGTGTAAACTGAACAGACTAAAAAGCCCGGGAATTGCCGCACAGGTCCTTTGCTTATAACGTAGGTACATTTAATTTTATCTCTCCAAAAGATATTGTCGTTCTTTCTATTTCACATATTTTTAGATGCTGAAGATCAAATCTATGCATGTTCTACAAGATTAATGATAGTTCCTTCATTCAATCATGAATCTTTTTCCAAAATTCCAAACAGTGTTTGTAGGTTACAAAGTTTCTGTTACTTATATAGTTCATGACATATGCAAAATACCTAATGACGTAGATCACCTGAACTTTACTTCATTCTTGAGGCATTAGTGAGTGTAGCAGGATTGTTAACGTGGTGAAGAAATTGTTTATTGTACAAAGAAAATATTTGCCTGAGGAAACATAAAGTAACGAGTTTTTCAGGTTCATGAGGTGCTGAAAGGCAGTAGGAATGATAACTTTGTAGAGGTTGTTTGTTAAACAAAGTAAATATTTATGAGAAAAAAAAGTTTGCACAAAAGAGGCTTTATAGTAGCATATGTTCAGTTTTGTGACCCCCGGGGCAGGGTCAAATTTGAGCCCAGGGGAACAATTTGAACAAATTTGGTAGAGGACTATAAGATGTCACTACATACCAAATTTAGTAGCCCTAGGCTCTATAATTATGAACAAGAATATTTTTAAAGTTTGCACAAAATAGGCCTTATTTAAGCATATGTTCATTTTTGTGTCCCCCGGGGCAGGGTCAAATTTGACCCCAGGGGCATAATTTGAAAAAACTTGGTAGAGAACTTTAAGATTTTAATACATACCAAATTTGGTAGAAATAGGCCCAATGGTTATGGACAAGAAGATTTTTAAAGTTTGCACAAAATAGGTCCAATATAAGCACATGTTCAATTTTGTGACCCCTGGGAAAGTCAAATTTGATCCCAGGGGCTTAGTTTGAACAAACTTGGTAGAGGACTATAAGATGCCACTACATACCAAATTTGGTAGCCCTATGCCATACAGTTATGGACAGAAAGATTTTTAAAGTTTGCACAAAATAGGCTTTATACAAGCATATGTTCATTTTTGTGATGCCTGGGGCAGGGTCAAATTTGACCCCAGGGGCATAATTTGAACAAACAAAGTAGAGAACTATTAAATGTCACTGCATACCAAATGTGGTAGCCCTAGGCCCAATGGTTATGGACAGAAAGATTTTTAAAGTTTGCACAAAATAGGCTTTATATAAGCATATGTTAAATTTATTGACCCCCGGGGCGGGGTCAAATTTGACCCCAGGGGCATAATTTGAACAAATTTGAAAGAGGTTCACCCTAGGAACAATTGTGAGAAGTTTTATCAGAATTGGACTTGAAGTTAAGGAGAAGAGATGTTGAAAGAAAAAGTTAACACACGCATGCACGCACAACAGACACAGGACCATGACATAAGCCCTGCTGGCCTCTGGCCAGTGGAGCTAAAAACCAGAGGCCAGTAAATTTACTAAGCTAATAAAATGGTTATTATAAGTATATATATATATATTTTATAAGAACACATACAGAAGTTGTTTTATAGCAATTATGTTTTTAAAGTTCTCAAATTTCTGTCACTAGGGCTCAACATTTACAGTACTCTAAAACTTTCTTTAGTATATTCATTTGCATATCAAAGTTAGGCCAAGTCACTTTTTGATAAGCATAAGTTAATTTTAGGGCACTAGTCCGACTAGAAAACTGAATTAACAAGAGCTGTCTCCATCGGAAGACATATGCCCCCAAAAAATGCTTTTTCGAAACCTAAATGCAGATTTTGAAACCTAAACGCGGACCCTAAGTTCAAGGTCAAGGGGGTCAAAATTTATGTGCGTAATGAAAGGCCTTGTCCATATACACATGCATACCAAATATGAAAGTTACATCTGAAGCGACATAGAAGTTATGAGCATTTTCCAAGCGAAAACGCAATTTTTTGATGATTCAAGAGCCATAACTCAGAATGCCTGGGTAAATTTGGCTGATTATCGAACTTAACCTAGATTGTATTGCCTTACATATTTTTATGAAGTTTGGTGAAGATCCGATGACAATTGCTTGAGTTATTGAGAGCAAACGAGAACAAACTCAATTTTTAGATGATTCAAAGGGCCGTTACTCAGGAGTGTTTTGGTCAATTTGGCCGATTATCGAACTTAACCTAGATTTTATTGCCTTACTAATTTTTATGAAGTTTGGTAAAG
Source organism: Dreissena polymorpha (assembly GCF_020536995.1). NCBI lineage: Eukaryota > Metazoa > Mollusca > Bivalvia > Myida > Dreissenidae > Dreissena > Dreissena polymorpha. The sequence continues at coordinate 61,369,220 of NC_068360.1, read as the reverse complement.
ATCCGATGACAATTGCTTGAGTTATTGAGGGGAAACGAGAAAAAACTCAAATTTAGATGATTCAAGGGCTGTTACTCAGGAGTGTCGTGGTCAATTTGGCTGATTATCGAACTTGACCTAGATCTTATGACCTTACACATTTTCAGGAAGTTTGGTGAAAAACCTATGACATTTTCTCGAGTTATTGAGTGGAAACGAGAAAAATACCAATTTACGATAATTCAAGGGCCGTAACTCAGAAGTGTCTGGGTCATTTTGGCCAATTTTCGAACTTGACCTAGATGTTATAGCCTAACACAAATTCATGAAGTTTGGTGAAGATCTGATGACAATTGCTTGACTTATTGAGACTAATCTGGACGGACTGACTGACTGACTGACTGACGGTGCGATTTGAATATGCCCCCAGAACCTATGTTCTGGGGGCATAAAAAGTAAATGTCTGGCTTTTGTCACTTTCAGTACCATGACCTACTGAATCCTTCACTCTTGACAAAGACCCCTTCACATGTCAAATTAAAGGTTATTTGACTCCTGGTTTTCAACATCTATTGAAATCACTGTCAGAGTACAACAAGATGATTGCTGGCCTACACATACACTCCCCCTTACCTCCTAAGGACCAAGGGAACTGCCACCACTGGGTTTTTCTTCAGTCCATCAACAATATCCGGTGCCTTGTCCCCATAAATTCTAAAACAAGTTGGACAAACTTTGCATACATAGGGAAAGATCGAGAGAGAAATAACAGGTTGTCTGAACAATTTTAACCAATATACTTCCCCCATGAAATAGGTCCCTTCCCCAATGAGAATAACTTTTAAATGATACAATTTTTGCAAAATTTCAAGCTTAGTTTGGGAAAATATTTCACCTTTCTCAGTTTTCTAAATATTTTTTCCCCCAACATGGAAGTACAGCCCCCTTCCTCGAATCAAGAAAAAAAGCACTGATATAAGATTTTTGGTACAATAGTTTGCAGATTTGTACAGAGCTACTGAAGATCCCACTCCTAGAACGATGTAGAGATATTGAACTCCAATGTGTTCAGTGGCCAATGTTTTGGGCTGGGTCCCTTTGTATTGGAAAAAAACGCCTCTGCTTTAACTAGAATTGGGAAAGTAGTTTTCTTTTCTTTTTTGCTAACAAAAAATCTAAAATTGAGATATTAAAATTATTTTTTACCAAGTCTCAACTTAGAGAGCTGGTTTGAGATTAATTACATGTTGTGACATATTAAACACATTTTTTAATCCTTCAATTGGGTATATTTAGATCCCATTTGCAAAAAATATATAATTTTTTTCCAAGAAAAAACATACACAGAAGGCCCAATGATTTAAACTCACCTCTGTATTGCTTTTCTGTGTAGAACTTCTGACGTCCCTCCAAGGCAGTTGTCGAGTTTAAACTTAGCAGCGTCCTCTGGTGCCATTCTCGTCAGTTTCTTCTGAACAGATTCTAGCACTCGTATTGTGGAGAGATTGGTCTCTATGACCACGTCAAGCTACAGACACACACAATGTGAATCATGAGACTGAATTGTCATCTCTCAATAAAGGCCACTTGTATAGAGTAGCCTATACAGTATAGATACAAACAAAGCCGATACAGTATAGAAACAAACAAGACCTGTGTTTGTGAAAGATAATGCCTCCTCTGCGCTTCGAAGACGCACAGAGGCTATTTTAGAGAAAACTGTTAAGTGCAAGGCCCATAACTTCGCTGAAAATAAATGGACCGGAACAAAACTCACACTTCATTTGTAGGTCATGTAGGTAGACTCACATACCAAAATCAGCAAAATATCTGAAAGCATTATGTAAAAAACCCACCTAAAAACAGGAAATGACAGACAGATGGACAGACCGACTGCTATATGCCCTCCTACCCGAGGCAGAAAAAATATCCTATATTAGTTTTAAAGTACTTTCCAAGATTTTAGTTATTGACCCATACAAAAGAAAAAACTTCAAAGTATTACATGTTTTATTGCACAATTCAGGCCTTTTCCGCCCTATGCCACGGGTCCAAATATTGGTCCCATTCCCAATGCAAATCTGACTGTTTTTTTCCCAATTGAAAAAAAAATCCCACTTAAAAAAAAATAAAAAAATACTGTTTTTTTTTTTAAACCTTTAAATATATAAGTTAACCTGATCCAGTGTAGAAAATAGAAAAATATTGCATAATTAAATTGTCTGTTGCCTTGAATTTTTTTTAAAAACAGTAAAATATGTTAAATTGATTATTTACGACTTTCCTTATATTCCCCAAAATCTGGCGTTTCGCGCGATTTTTTTCCCCACAAAAAAGGCCAGGCCCTTTCCCCAAAATCAGATAAAAAAACCTGCACTTATCACACATGTTCATAATTTTTTGTAAATTTTTTAATATGTTATCAAAATAGTTGTTATTTACCAGTTAATGGCTTCTTTGAAATATCAGAAACACTTTTTACATGCGATTATTTTTTCCCAATTGAGCCAGTTTTGCGATAATTTTTTTTCCCAATAATGGGGTTTTTCACGGCGCGAAATTCCCAAAAATCCAGAGTAGTGTTTTCCCAAAATGGAGTGGAAAAGGCCTGCAATTACCTCAAATCGTTCATCCTCACATCTGTAGATATGTTCTTCAAACTGAGTTTTTCGTGACGTTACAAACGTCGAGTCCTCAGACCATGAAGGAAATGATACCCATGTGTCGTTAAGCACCTGCATAAAAAATATAATATAATACCGGTAACAGATTTGTTACCATAGCAATCTTGAAATGAACAACGTTGTATTTACTGCATTAGACAAATATCTAAAGCTATAAGAATCATTTTAAATGATACATATGTCAAACTTTAAGGAATTTACATTGAATTCTTATATTCTTCTACTGTCTAGATTTTCAACTGATTAATCTTTTCTGATTATGCAAGACAACTGAGACAGACCAGAACATTTTTCAGAGACACTTGTGCGCAGTGCTTTTCTATGAGTTGATTTCAACTGGGGATAGTCAGGCAAAATTATGGGGTGTGTTTTTTTATTTCATGATTTATTTTTTTAGTCTTCTGTTGTTGTTGTTTTTTTATTAGGGGGGGGGGAGAGGGGGGGAGCAGTACATGCACTTGTTCTTACCTCTTTGCACAGTGATGTTCTACCGGTGGATTTTGGCTGAGGGTATGTCTTAGGTAGGGCCCTGTAGCTGGCTCCATACTTCTTACAGGTCGCATAATCTGAACATAAACAACAGACCCAGTAAGAGGCTTCTAAAAAGTTTGCATAACGCAAAAATGTATTTTGTACCTGTTTATAATTTTGATGAAGCCCATAAGCGGGAAATATGTTATTGAACTGAAATTTTTTATACCATTTTCGCTGTACTAAACTTTTATAAAACAAAATATTATTTTATTGCTTGATTTATGATTAAATTTCAAAGTTTAATTTTTTTTATTTGATGTGTTAGAACATTTCTTTTGCATTGCCGAGATTATTGCAAATGGTTCTAATTACCTAAATAAAAAATAGTTTCATGAACTTTTCCTGTATTTCCAGAGTCAAAGGTCAGTGACTAAGAGATAAAATCATGATAAGTAAAATTATGAAAATGGTCAATGAGACTTGATTGCAATTAAGCATTCAAAAATGAACAGTGCAGGGCTGTCAGGCATTTGGTAATTTTGAAACAGGGATTACTGCTTAGTTAAACCTATGAGTCGTGTTCTGAGAAAACAGGGCTTAATGTATGTGCGTAAAGTGTCATCCCAGATTAGCCCGTGAAGTCCGCACAGGCTAATCAGGGATGACACTTTACGCTTTTATGGTATTTTTCATTTAATGGAAGACTCTTCTACACAAAAATCCTGTTAAGGCGGAAAGTGTCGTCCCTGATAAGCCTGTGCGGACTGCACAGGCTAATCTGGGACGACAATTTACGCACATGGATTATGCCCAGTTTTCTCAGAACACGACTCCTATTTATTGTATCTCCATTCCATGAAAAGCATAATGCTTATTGAGCATTTTTGAGTCCAAGTCCTGGATAGAAACAGAATTTGGTGTATTTGGAGAAGATCTTCAGAATGCTTCCAAAGTAAGGACATAACCGGGGACTTCTTGATTGCTAGACAGACCACATACCACAACACCACAGGGACCTAATTAAATAAGGAAGAATAGCTCTCTAAACCAGCAATCTTGTACCTATTTCCATGGCCAGTTCTCCACTTATACGCTCCTTGCCCGTGGCATTTTGTGGTATAGACTCCACCATCCCACCTGACTCCTTGTACCCCAGAAAGTCCTTGAACCATTTGAACAGCTCCGGGAATTTGCTAAACAAAAATAAGTAAATAAAAAAATTGTTTTCATACAAAGACAATGTGGATGTTGTACAGATGTTTCTAATATGTGTGTGGACACCTTGCATTCAAGAGGGTCTTTGAACCATTTTAACAGCTAAATTTCTTTTGTTGTTATCAATTTGGAATCCATGGTACAGTATCCACTTTCCCTCCCAACTCAATGTTTCTAAGAAAGCTATTAACTATTTGAACAGTTCTGACAATTCACTGGCTAAAAAAAGATTCCAATTTGTTAAAATGAGCATTTTTTCTTCTGAACATACCCAGACAAACATTATGTTAAACATGACAGAAGTCCCATTTGAAATCAGCTAATGGCTTTGAACTTTCAATACTGTTACCCTTAAACAACAGGCTTCCTGAAAAGTCCCAAATAGTGCCTGTCAACCGAACAGGCTGATGGAAATGTTAGCATGTCCGGACAAAAATTCACCTGACCGAAAAGCGAGAGTTTATAACTGAAGAATTAAGTTAAACTAATATTTATTGCAATGTGCAGCCTGTGTATAAGTACACTCGATAAAGTAAAACAAAACACTTGCGTGTTCTAGCGTCGGCTTGAAGTCACCTCAGGGTGACATGAATCGGCTTCTAGTCACCCCCAGGTGACTTGTGGGCCATATCAGGTCGACAATGACCTAATGAGCTTTATTATCATAGAATCGAACCTCCTCATAGAATAATGACTTTAACGAAAAACCCTCAAGAAATGCTGGAACATTGATGTGGTTTTTTTTCAATTTGTAAGAGGTTTAATTTATTTGATGGTTATCAAAGATTACTACTGCGATTATTGTTGTGATTTCCGGTGTTCATTGGAAAGTAGGTCATGATTATTTCAGGGTGATGCTATGATTTTTAAATTACGTAACACCCAATTATGTAAGTTTGTTTATGGATTAATAGTAGCTTTATCAAATGTTTTATATGCCGCTTATTTTTTAATAAAATATAAACAAATGCGAACAAAATGAGTAAGAATTTTGTTTCTTCTCAAAAAACAACAAAGGGAGAGCACTCTTAAGAACTAGTGATGCACAAGTGTTCTTAATGACAACAAGATGTGTTTGTGAAACACAATGTCCCCCTATATGATGTTTGACCTTGTAGGATGACCTTGACCCTTCACCACTCGAAATGTGCAGCTCCTTGAGATAAACACGCATTTCAAATATAAAATTGCTAGCTTCAATATTGCAGAAGTGACATTACATGCGCAATTTTGACCCATATATTTGACCTTGAAGGATGACCTTGACCTTTCACCACTCAAAATGTGCAGCTCCATGAGATACACATGCATGCCAAATATCAAGTTGCTATCTTCAATATCCCAAAAGTATTCATAAAATAAGCGATTTGGGCCACATATATTTGACCTCTGACCTTGAAGGATGACCTTGACCTTTCACCACTCAAAATGTGCAGCCCCATGAGATACACATGCATGCCAAATATCAAGTTGCTATCTTCAATATTGCAAAAGTATTCATAAAATGAGCGATTTTGGCCACATATATTTGACCTCTGACCTTGGAGGATGACCTTGACCTTTCACCACTCAAAATGTGCAGCTTCATGAGATACACATGCATGCCAAATATGAATTTGCTATCTTCAATATAGCAAAAGTTATTGCAAAATGTTAAAGTTGGCGCAAACAGACAGACAGACAGACAGACAGACAGACAGACAGACAGACAGACAGACAGACAGACAGACAGACAGACCAACCAACAGACAGGGCAAAAACAATATGTCCCCCACTACTATAGTGGGGGACATAAAAAGGCTCGACATTCACGAAAAGGGTGATTCTAATGGAGTGTTTTCATTCTTTTGGGAAGTATTAGACTTTTCTGTATTTAGTCTTTTTTTTTTGGCCTGTCACAAGGACCGGCAATATTAGAAACTTCGCCGGACCGTTAAGAATTTTGCCGGACAAGACCGGCCTTTTCAGGAAGCCTGAAACAAAACAATATTATTTCCCTTTGATAATCAACTTAATGAGTAACTTCTGCATTTGATAAAACATCACTGTTGTCCTTTGCTTTTCAATTTGATTTCAGAGTTCTCAATCTGGGCCAATGACAAAGAAATTTTGAGCTTCAAATAAATTATTTTATGACAAGAGTTGTTGCTCTTTCTGAATTTCTTACCAACGGAATGTCTGTACCACTTGTTTAAGTTCTATGTGTGAAATGAACATGTAAACTGTTTAAACTGTTACAGCGCGCTACAGAGTTATCATTCCTTGACTTTGCAGCATAATACAGAGTGCTTGCCCATTGCATTTTAACATTTTTTCTGACAAAAAGGAATTTCTGTAACAGTTCTACAAGTTCTGCAAGTGATATGACCTTGTTGTCTTTTAAGTTTTAATTTAATGGCAAAATTATTGCCCGTTGGAATACACACATTGAGAGTTATTGATTTCCAATATATTATTTTATGACAAGAGATGTCACTTTAATTTAAAAACCTCACCCCAAAAACGTCTGTACGAGTTGTACAAGTTCTGCTCGTGAAATGACCTCGTTGTTAAACAGAACCAAACAACGAAGGAAGTTCTCATAAACCTCTTGGTGGCGTAAAGCTTTTCTGACCTAGAATGACACAAAATTCAATATGATTGAAAAACCCAAAATACTTCATTTTGAATATTCATAGCTAAATATATAGCTCATAATTAAAGGGGCCTTTTCACAGATTTTGGCATGTTTTGAAGTTTGTCATTAAATGCTTTATATTGATAAATGTAAACATTAAATTTTAAAAGCTCCAGTAAAAAATCAAAAATAAAATTTAAAAAAGGAAAAAAAAGTAGCCCGCAGCAGGGCTCGAACCAGTGATCCCCGGAATCCTGAAGTAAAAACGCATTAGCCAACTGAGCTATCCTGCCAAGCATACATACTATGCGTATTTTATACCTTATATAAGCAATCTTCGTAGTTTCACAAATTTAAACGACAACAACAGAACTCTCCAAATTATTCAACCATTTCGCGTTGCAACGCTTTATAATTTTTAGGTTTTTAAATCGTCAAAAGATGCATATAATGGCTATATTAGACCATGGCAAATGTTCAGTTATACTGTTTCCTCACAAATATCATAACTAAACCAAAAATTTGCGAATCTGAAACAACTTTTTTCAATTTTGTTAATTTACCAAACCGTGAAAAGATCCCTTTAATATTCAATATTATACAAATGCAAATCAACAATAAAATGTGGCAGGCCAGCATTTTCCTCACCTCTTTGGGAATGAATTTTTATTGAATTTTCCTGAGATTTTCGCATTCAACTAGACGCCATGCATGTCAGTTGCGATGTGTGTAATCAAGTTTGAATTATAAGCACGAAATAAAAGCTTTCTTTATGCCTTTTTGGCGTTGCTAAATTGATTATTTTTTACTTGAAATAGGAAAAAAATCATCAAAAAATTGTATAGGGAGTTTAATACAGAAGAAAATCGCTGCAGGCATTCTTATTGGTACAGTCTTATAAAGACTTATTATAAAATATTGTAATCATGTGGTTAATGTATCAAAATAATTAAAGAAGGAACAGAAGTAAGTTGTAATCCAAACAATTAAGTAAATGACTGAGTTTTGATGTTGTTAAATTTTAAAACTAACCAGAACTACGGTACATCATTATAGAAGTAACATTGTCGGAATAGTTCAAAATGTGCAACAAAAGTATTACTTTCAATTATCTGTTTTTTCAGTTCCTAAATTTCAATGGAACTTTTGCATAATGAATATCATCATAAAGCTAACAACAAGCAGTTACTTACCTTGTCAAAGAAAGCGTATTCATTCAGTGTACCCCATTTTCCAGCCTCAGCCAGTGATACATCTTTCAATGTTCCCAACCGCGGCTTCTGTAAAACCATCAGTAAAAATGTATTAGCTTTTTTAAAGAATTTAAAAGAAATGAATTACAAGTACTACACTGTAACTCCAATATAAAGCGCTCCGTTATAACGCTGAATCCAATATAACGCGGAGGGTGCTTGGATCCCATTTTTTCTCCAACCTTCCATTTGATTTCTGATTCAAATCCGTATTATGCAACTTCATGTATTTTCTGACAATTCAAAGATGGCGGCAATCACAGTCATGTTGATTGCTTTATTCAACCGTCCGTTGAACCGATTATAATCGCCTCGAGGTTAAACAACACCGACAGCTAATTGGTGTTAATCTGTTGTGTAATGTCAATAAAGGTGTGAAAAACTCGCGTGTCAGTGTTTATTACATGTATTCCTAATCAGAGCGGTCCAGTATGTTTAGCACACACACTGCGTAACTTTCTGTTTTGTGGCAAAAAAGCATTGTATTATGCTTATATGCTAATAAAGGTTGTTGTTGTTGTTGTTGTTAATCAGAGCGGTTCAGTGCGATAATTTCCATATGTTAAGTGCAAGCGGGATAGTTATACAATTCAAGTAATTCAAAACGATTGAAACATTCTTACTTTGATATGGTTGCAGTTTGACTATATTAAATGAGCGGCTGTGAAATTTACTGCCTACTGTATAAAACAACTTTTTCTGTCATTTCATTATAATTCTAGTATTATATCATTTAATCTTTCAGTTCGTGTATAAGAAATTAAATAATGCAGACGATTTATTTACATGTGAACGCAGTGTACCGGCAATTGTTAACAGAGTTTCACTTTCATTTTCACGCGGTATCAGAAAGTCCCCGGGAAACACGTTTTTTGCATGCGTATGACGCAATAAAAATTTTTTTGTACATGAGTCGTATTGCATTCAATCTAAATTTAAAGTCACTCGTCTAATGAAAGCTCTGCCCCATAATGCACTGTACTCTTAACACTTCTGAAAATGGCATATATGCGAACGGTTGTGTTTACGAATTTCTTAAACATACATGTATATCGTCATTAATGTTCAAGATTATTATTTTTTAAGTGATGTTGTAATTTCATTAGATTATTGGATAAATGTGCACATTAGAAAGCGGTATGTATACTGTTATCGATACGATTCGGTTTATATGCATGTATTTGCGTCAACACAGCATGGCAATATACATTACCTATATTATAGGCTATTCTATACCTGTTTTTTTTTTTTATAGCGCCCTGCAGTAAATGAGCTCAAAACCTATAACGCGGATCCGTTATAACGCTGTTTCGCGGCTTGGACCCCATTGACCGCGCTATATTGGAGTTACAGTGTATTCTGTGTTAAGATCTTTAAATTTAACATCACCAGTAATTATTTAATTCTAGCTTCTCATTTTGATTTCATCGTTTTTGCAAATTTATGGAATTAACGACATCTACCTTGCAAAATCTCCTATAAAGGCAAATTCAAAAACAAGATGCGTTTGTGAAACACAATGTCTCCCTATATGACGTTTGACTTTGAAGGATGACCTTGACCTTGTGAAGGATGACCTTGACCTTTCACCACTCAAAATGTGCAGCTCCATGAGATACACATGCATGCCAAATATCAAGTTGCTATCTTCAATATTGCAAAAGTATTCATAAAATAAGCGATTTGGGCCACATATATTTGACCTCTGACCTTGAAGGATGACCTTGACCTTGACCTTTCACCACTCAAAATGTGCAGCTCCATGAGATGCACATGCATGCCATTTATCAAGTTGCTATCTTCAATATTGCATAAGTATTTATAAAATAAGCAATATAGGCCACATATATTTGACCTCTGACCTTAAAGGATGACCTTGACCTTTCACCACTCAAAATGTGCAGCTCCATGAGATACACATGCATGCCAAATATGAAGTTGCTATCTTCAATATAGCAAAAGTTATTGCAAAATGTTAAAGTTGGCGCAAACAGACCAACAGACCAACAGACAGACCAACAGACAGACCAACAGACAGACAGACAGGGCAAAAACAATATGTCCCCCACTACTATAGTGGGGGACATAATAAAAGAAATGCTGATTATGTGCTATTTTAATTATATTAAATGGATCCTTTGACACTTATTTATTCATTATCATTTCCACACCTTAATAATAGGAGGCTGGGCACTTGATGATATAGAACGTCTAAGCTGATTGGAAATTTTTGGTCCTGGCGGCTTGCTTGCAAATCCTGGCTTCTTCACCGTGGACGAGTGGTCGTTTCTTACACCCAGGACTGAGTCCGAGCCAAACAGGGACTGAAAATGTGAAAAAGTCTGAACATGTGAAAGATTACAATTGTGTCCAAGGAAAAATGTGAAATTTATGAAAATAAGGAAATATGTGAAAATATTAAATACGGAAATTTTGAAGTGTTCAAATATTGAAAGGAAAAATGTGATTTATGAAAATGTCTGGAAAACTTAAAGATCAAAATGAGGTTAAAGAAAAAAATGAAACAACTTAATACATGTTTCTGGAAGAATAATTATATACATTTTTGTTCTGAAAATATGAACGTTTAAAAATAAAATTGTGAACAGCAAACGTGCGGCACAGACAACTGTACATCACTCAAACAGGTCTATAGTATATCAAAACATATCCCGTGTACTACCACTTCTCAGAACAACCAAACGACAGAAATATTATGCATTATTCCAAATCTCTTGATGATAAATTGATTCATTTAATGGATGCAGAATCAATAAAATCAAAGATAAGCAATTCTAAAAAGTACAGCACTGTCATAAACAAGAGGGCCAAGATGGCCCTAGTTCGCTCACCTTAGAGGAGTCCGGTCATTTAATCTTTACCAAACGTCAAACTTGACCTAGATATTGTCCAGACAAACATCCTGGTCAAGTTTCATCATTATTGAACCAAAACTCTGGCATATGGAGTGTTTTTGTTTTTGTAAGATTTTACCTGTTGACCTATATTTTGAGTTGACTTACCAAACATCAAACTTTGCTAACAAAAATTAATATTTTGACCAAGATTCATAAAATCTGAATTGTGGCCTCTAGAGTGTTTACAAGGATTTTGTAAGATATAATGAAAAATTGGACAATCTAAGGGCAATAATTATGGCATTAAATATGTGATTTTGCTCATTATCAAACATGACTGAGATATTTCAGCAACTTTCATAAAGAATGCTTGAGAAGTGTGAATGCTAGAGTGTTTACAAACCATATGTGGATGAACGGACGGTGGACAAAGACCAATTCTAAAACCTCAAAAGTGTGTTTCACTGATCTGAGCAATTTTCCAACTTGTCCGAGAAATCAATAAAACCAATGTATTGACTAAGTTTCACGATGATTAGGCAAAAAATGAGACTTCCATAGTGTTCGATCACAAGGTTTCTCTCTAGTCACATAAGGAAAACTGCCCCCCCCCCCCCAGCGGCCATGTTTCTTTACCAATCGGGACCATTTGCAAACTCATCTGAGATATATATAAAACCAATCATTTCACCAAGTTTCATGATGATTGGGCAAAAAATGTGACTTCTAGAGTGTTCCCAAGCTTTTTTACTATATAAATATAAGAAAACTGCCCCCCCCCCCCCTCGGCAGCCATGTTATCCATTTTTTTTAACTCAACTCTCGTATCAAGGAGTGTCAAATGTTCTGACCAAATTTCATGAAAATTGGGCCAAAAATGTGATTTCTAGAGTGTTCACATGTTTTCACTATATACATACAGAGAAAAATGCCCTGCCCACTGGCGGCCATGTTTTTCACCGATCTGGACCATTTTCGAACTCGTCTGAGATATCAATAAAACCAATGTTTTGACCAACTTTCATGATGATTGGCCAAAAATTGTGACTTCTAGAGTGTTTACAAGGTTTCTCTATAGCAAAATAAGGAAAACTGCCCCGCCCACTGGCGGCCATGTTTTCAATGGACCAGAACCACTTTTGAACTCAACCAACATATCATTAAGACAAACATTTTGACAAAGTTACATGAAGATTGGGCATGACTTCTACAGTGTTTACAAGTTTTTTCTTTTTTTTTTGACCTAGTGACCTAGTTTTTGACCCGGCACGACCAAGTTTCAAACTCGACCGAGATTTCCTTGGGACAAAGCTTCTGACCAAGTTTCATGAAGATTGGACAATAAATGCGGCCTCTAGAGTGTTTAGGAACAAATGTGGACGAACGGACGGACAGACGACAGACAAAGACCGGTCACAAAAGCTCACCTGAGCAATCCGGTGAGCTAAAAAAGCATCCTTATAATGAACATATACCAAATTTCTGTATCATATGTCTGGAAAAAAACAACAACAGATATATGAGAAATGTAAACTGTGTCAAGAGCACACAACGCAAAATAATTGATATATGCTTGTGACATATGTGGAAATGGTTTGACAAAGAAAAAATGGGTGTAGCAGTGCTCCAGCTAGGATTTAAAAAGGGCAGGGGGGCTTTTTTGTCAAAAGGGCACTTACGACGCGCAGTATTTTGTGAAAAGGGCACTATCGACGCGCAGTATTTTGTGAAAAGGGCACGTACGAGCGCGCGGGTGTTTCTGGAATGCTTCCTATTGCATGTACATTTATATGTTATAAATAATTGTATTATTCCCATTAGTATTAAACCATTCAAATATAATGTCTACAATGAGGATTAAAGTAATTACAATGTTATAAGAGATTTATGAATAATCATATGTTGGGGGGGGGGGGGCGGCGGCGGAGGTTCAGGAAGGCAGGGCGCGGCGCCCTTCGATTTAGGCCTAGCTGGAGCACTGGTGTAGACTAAGTAGGTTTACTTTTCAAATCCCAGTTCCTTCTTTTTCACTACATTACTACATTATCCTTTGATAATTGCTATTGCAAAGGTTGCCTTCCAGCTAGTAAATTAGATATTAAAACGTCAAGTATTTTCTCTCTCACTATTTCCACATTATCTTGAATAATTGTAAAGGGCACTTACAAATCTTGAATAATTGTAAAGGGCAATTACAAATCTTGAATAATTGTAAAGGGCAATTACAAATCTTGAATAATTGTAAAGGGCACTTACAAATCTTGAATAATTGTAAAGGGCACTTACAAATCTTGAATAATTGTAAAGGTCACTCAATATTTCTGGATGATTTCCAAGGGCAATTACATGTCCCAGATAATTCCACATGGCACTAACATATCTTGGATAATTACAAAGGTTGCTTACATACCGTGGATATTCTAAACGCCCACTACAAACATATAGGATCTGGCATGAGTTGTCATATCATACCATATTTTATTAAACGATTTCAGGAATTTTGTTAGTAAGCGAGCTTTTGGCAAGCTAACTAATGAATTTCCTCGACGAGTTTAATAAAATATAGTATGATATGACGAGAGTCAGGTCTTTTTTATCACATGCTTTTAAATGAGGAAATTAAAAAAATATCTACCGAAACATAATGATAAATCCCAAATGTTGTTTACATTTCGTGACGTCATTTGCATTGCAACGTCATTTCAGCAAAATAACAAAATGCGATTGGTCAATAAACGAAAACTAAGCCAATAAAAACGCTTCGAAATGTTGTATTACACATGTGTAATATATAAAATATGTAATGGTTGTATTACATGGGAAACTGGGTATAGCATGTGATAAAATGTATCCTGATAATTCCAAAGGGCACATATCCCGATTTTCCCAAAGGGCACAACCTGTCACAGATTCATTCAAAGGGGCACTTACATATCCAGAATAATTTGACGACCCATTTGCGTCTGGCAAGAACTGCCCAAACTCAGCAAGCAGGTCTTCCTGGTTTTGGAAAAGCTTTGCCACCTGTGCGTACACTTCTGCCTCTGTGAGGGGCTTGTGGCCAGGGGGCACAGTGCCCTGGAAGGGGTAGTGGGGTATACCCTGAAATGATAGGGGATCACATAGAAAACTTTGAAATATTGGGGCCAAAGTAACAAGAGATGTGTTTGTCAGAAACACAATGCCCCCTATTACACCGCTTTGAAGCCATATATTTGACCTTTGACCTTGAAGGATGACCTTGACCTTCACCACTCAAAATGTGCAGCTCCATGAGATTCACTTGCATGCCAAATATCAAGTTGCTATCTTCAATATTGCAAAAGTTATTGCAAAACTTTGACCTTGACTTTAACCAAGGTTAATGTTTTGGGACAGAATGACAGACAGACAGAATGACAGACCAATATACCACCTATCATTCGATCCGGGGGCATAAAAAGAGCACAGGAAAATAATTCAGACCAAGCGGACTTGTTGACAAATTTTAATATTTTTGAAAAATGTTTTTAAAAACACAGGTGTGTAATTTGAAAAAGTTTTAAATAATTATAATAAAAAAAGTAAAAGATATACATGCAATTAAAAAAATGCTTTCCCCGGGGTTCATCAGGGCTCGGCCGTGAGGGCGACGTGGGCGACATCTTCGCCCGGCACATAATAATGTCGCCCTTAAATTACATGAAGGAGAAGTTGACTTCGCCTTCTTTTTTTAACATCAACGTTTTTCTCTCTCAACTTTTTCTTCTAAAAATTCTCTATTTTCACATATCATAAAGTCACCGATGACGCTTGTTATGTTATCACTTTATTATCACAGCAAAAGATCGACTGCTGTGAAAGCTTATCCAGGCAACTAGCATACATGGGCATCCACTCCAAACAATAACGGTTTAGATCAAAAGATCATAGCGAGTGTCATTTCGCCGACAGTTTGGATAGTTCTCTGTTCTGCAAGCCCAATTAGTACACGCCTTGCAGGAGGAGTTAAGCGGTACATTTACATCGATAGTTACCAATGAGAACGCGCGCATTGTACATACATATGCAGTAGTTTACCTGAGCGATGAAATGACGTCGTTATAGACATGTATTTACGCTCAAAAAAGTTTACACGCGCAACACATTCCCAACAGTAAATATGAATACGATTTATTCTAGTATGTTCTACTGTTTACTTGTTTCGTGTTTCAAAACTCTTAAACACTAATTATCCAGTCGATGTGCAATTTATTTTGTAAGACATTAATTCAGTACTATATAAACAAAAACTTACAACCCACCCGTGCAAACTGTAGTGCTAATTTCCATAATTTTATCTACCGTATCCATACGTAAACGACTTTATTTTATATACCACAACCTCTTTGCGCGTGCTGTAAGTTGTCTTATGATTACGTGATAATTGATTGACCATTCGTTAATTACATGTTTTTGGCAGTCAGAAAAATTATTAAAGAAAAACAAAATTGATCAAAGGTCTGTTAATTACGTAGATCCACTACTGTAAAAGTCCAGCGAGTTTTGACAGTTTGTTAATCCACCGCTGGAATCACAGTTCATTTTTATACTAACAAGTCCTAATACTACACAATAGACATTGAGAAAACACATTTCCTCAATTAGATATAAATTATCAGAGTAGAATAAAATGGCAGATAATAGTTGGTTATCTTCCCCTGCCAAATTCCAGGTAGCGCCACTTAACCCGGTCCATCAGCTTCCACTATACATTCTAAGATAAGCATTAACAAAAACTGGACGCGATAAACATGGAATCAAAGTTTGGATCATTAACACTGCCCGAATTAAGGGCAGAATTAAAAAAACGGGGTGCACGAACAGTTGGACGTAAAAATGAACTTGTTGAAAGGTACGTAAATTTTCCGTTACGCTGATATTCTTAGAAAAAACACACACATTTGAAAACCGAAAGTAGAATAACGCCGGGGCATATTCGTGTACGTTAATTTTCTTTAAAATGCACATAATGTATCCTGCATGCATTTCGGAACGATATTTCGTTTATAATTAATGAAATATAATAGAATCTATGCTCTCTGTTCTATATCAAAATGTTTTCTGTTTAATAAGGGACAGAAAATACTTGCGTTCCCTTTGTTTCATGTACATCGGCGATTGTACATAATGTAATGGGTGGGGTTATTTTACCGATGCTTTGCTCGCGCATCTTTTATTTTAATTAGTTTCAAAAGCTAAATGTGTTTTTTTTTTCAGGCTTATATCATACGAAAGAAATCAGAACTTTGGTAAAATAGAGACTTTGGAACCGGAATATCACATGAAGTTACCAGATGCCACTACATACTCTGATGTAAACTCGGACTCTAAATTTCCCAAAACAGATCTCGGAAAGGTGCAATCGTATCTGGCCCCGCTTGATAAGAATCTGGATGAACATGTGCAGAGGTTGTATAATGAACAGTTTTTAAGGTACTTCCGGATGTCACGCAGAGAAACATGTGTTTTCTTTAAATCAAGCTGTCACGCAGAAATGAAGAAAGGTGTGTCCTACACAGTTGATATTGAGCTCGGCTTAGATGGGTCTATTACAGAGGCACAGTGTGAATGTGCTGCAGGAATGGGACCACAAGCTCACTGCAAACATGTTAACAAGGTGCTATATGGTGCAGTTATGTTTTGCAAGAAAATGACAGTAAAGACGGAAGAATCGTGCACTCAAAAATTGCAGAGTTTTCACAAATGCAAAAAATTCATTGGAAGCCCCATAAAAGCAAATGCCTTAGATATGCCTGGAGCTGCCGAGTTGACAAACATTGACTTTGATCCCCGACCAGAAGAATTTAGAAATGCTGCCAACTATCAAGATCATTTTAGAAATGTTTGCTTAAACTTTCCAGGTATTTCGGAAATGCCAATATTTCAAACATTTGAACCTGCAAATACTAAGGCTGTGGCATTGGATCACGACTACTTGAAACTTACTCCAGAAGAAAATTTTCTTGAAAGAATTTTGGTAACGAAAATAAGCTCAGCCGTAGTCGTTGATATTGAGAAAAAAACATTAGGTCAAAGTACTAATAAATTGTGGATAGAGGAGCGATCCAAGCGAATTCCATCGTCAATGTTCGGAAAAATTTGTAAATCCACACAAAGGACCGACAAACATGAGCTCGCAAGGTCACTGATTGAAACCAGGGAAATTAAAGCGGCTCCATTGGAACATGGGAGGAAACATGAATCGGTCGCTGTAACGAAATTCATGGAAGACACCGGCAAGACTGTACATAGCTGTGGGTTAGTCGTCGCAGAACAGTACCCATTCCTAGCAGCGTCACCAGATGGAGTTATTGATAAAACTCATCTTGTTGAAGTTAAATGCCCTTATACAGCAAGAGACAAACCCATATCTCCTGTCACGGTTCCTTATTTAAACTGTGATGACAGTGGAAATTACTCCCTTGATATGAATCATAATTACTACTACCAAATTCAAGGACAACTTCTTTGTGCTGGAGCACAAACATGCACTCTTATTATATGTACTGCAGAGAACTTAAAAGTTAAGGACATAAAGTACTTTGATATCCAAAGAAATGAACCTTTTATTTCACAAATGGTCAGTCAGTTGAAAGCTTTCTTCAACACCCATTTCAAGCCTGTTCTTGTTGAAAAGCATTTTTACAAGTCTTATTAACCCATTTATGCCTAGTGGACTCTCCCATCCTTCTAAATTGGATCAGTTTATTTTCAAAATTATGGATGTTAAGTATACTAGTATTTATTTCTATATTTAGAATATTTCTTACAGAAATTCCTTCAAGTAAACATCGCAGACCCAGATGAGACGCCGCAGCATGTGGCGTCTCATTTGGGTCTACGCTGTTTGCCAAGGCCTTTTTTCTAGACGCTAGGCATAAATGGATTAAGTATTCAGATTGAAAACTCTTGCTTAAAAAAAGCACCAAGTCTGATTTATTCATTGTATCTTATTTACATTTCTATCAAAATAAATGTTCATGCAACAGTTCTAGTCAAGCAAATATACTTATTTTAACTAATTGTACAGCTTTGAAACACAAAGCGACACACAATATTTTGCGCGATAAACGAAGCGACACGCGATATTTACCACGATATATTGCCTTTTGGGCTACCTATACAAGGGCGATATTTCGTGGTACATTCTCGCGTGTCGCTTCGTGTATCGTGCAAAATATCATGTGTCGCTTCGTTTGTCGCACAAAATATTGTGTATCGCTTCATGTCATGATGTGTCCTGTGTCACCCTTGATGAAAGCAGGGCGAGATTAAAGATAGCACTAGACCTATAATTTTAATACAAAGAATTGAAACCAATATGATTGTTTGTTTCTGTTATAGAATTCAGCCCTCTGGCCTAACAAGTAATGCTGTATGTAATAGTAATAATATATACACATGGAGAAACACCTCAAAACCCAACATGTACACAATGTGTCAGTCACACTGTTGACTAAGATTTAAGCATGTTTTGGGATTATACATGTTTTGAAATTACACAACATAAAGCATATAAATGTTATATGAGATGATAACTTTGTTTCTGTGCCTGATAATGGACATGTTAATATTCTGTAAGTTTTCCCTAGTCCAATAATACGTTCAATATGAACCCTTTTGCTTGAAATTTTCCTGTCTTTTAACACGATCTTCCCAGACATTCTGTTTTGTTTTCGGAAAAAAGTCGGAATGTTCACCTGCACATTTGCTGTCGCAAACAGATCTTGGACATTAAAGCCTTTATCTGCCATCACACTGTCTCCCGGGTCACAGGCACTTACAATTTTACACCGTTCCACGATTTGTCTGTCACTGGTGGAACCTCCATACGCTTGGGATACATAGTTGACCAATCCCCCTGGTGTTGATCCAACAAGAATTTTGATGGTGTTTCTATTCTTGTATGTTGAATATGTCGACTGTTGTGCTCTCGGTGCTTTTGGCTTTTTTATTGGGCATTCAGTTCCATCTATTATTATCCTTGTCTTGGGAAATTTTATTTTAAAGTCAGTCGGCATAAAATACCGCACAAGCTCGCCACTTGGCCAAATGTTTACTTCCCTCCACTGTTTCGACATGAATATAATCCAAGTATAAACAATATTGGATACACTTGACTGGGACACAGAGAAGAAAGTTGATAGTTCAAAATCTGTTGAATATCTTCTTAACTTCATTAAAGTCATGAAAAGCTGATTTTGAAACGATATTCCTGACACTTGAAAATAAATGTAACGTAAATAGTATGCAGCTGGTCCAAGTGAGTTCAACACAAACATAAATTTGCTGTACGATTCCAACCCCGTATAAAAATGAATAAGTTCATTGTTTGAAGCAAATTTTTCAACTGAAAACATGGGCGTCTCAGTGGTTTGGGTCATAGCGTTTGTAAGCGATATCTCCTCTTCAAAGTAAGGAGTTGCTGTAAATAACTCCTGCTCTATCACTTCTTCCACACAATCAACTGGTTCGCTGAAAGTCCTCTCTAAGTTTTTTTTACAGGCAGTGTCATACTCCAATTTCCTACAATCTCTCCTTTTCATGCGCTCCACTCTGCTTTTAGCCGTCTCGGTTTCCATCTGGGTCCAAGGGAAAATACTTGGTACTGCTGTCAAAAGTAGCCTTCCATATCTAGGTTGTAGACCTGGAATTAGACAAAAATATAATGTCATGAATTTATATAAATATATAGTTGATATTCATTTATGAAAAACACTAAGTCTTGCTTGCTAATAATGACATAAATTGACATATTATGAGTTGCGTCAAATGAAAATGGTACTTCAATAAGGAAGTAGAAAGTAGCTGGTTGGGGGAAAAATGGCATGGTCACTTTTCGCATGATGCAGCTTATAATATTTATAAAACGTGTATAAAGTCAAATAGGTATGCCAATGCAATATAGATTACCGGTTAATATGTGTGTCTACCAATCTTTTTATTTTAAACTGCCAAATAGTACACACGCTTATTGAGTGTTACGAGCAGGGTACCTTTTTCATTTAGGACAATCTTAACAAAAGTTGAAAGAGATA
The DNA here is from genome assembly GCF_020536995.1 of Dreissena polymorpha. Taxonomy (NCBI): domain Eukaryota; kingdom Metazoa; phylum Mollusca; class Bivalvia; order Myida; family Dreissenidae; genus Dreissena; species Dreissena polymorpha. Next base: position 61,349,081 of record NC_068360.1, on the reverse strand, counting down.
GAAAGCACCTTCTTCCTTGCTTGAAGAAACTTTTTTATCACGACCATGTTAGCCTACTCATGGTCATATCATATGCTTATAAAGTAGCCAAACCATAGATATCACTAGTATCAGCATTAATGAAAAATACAATATTTGTATACTGAAGTCTGCATATATTGAATGCATTTACAGCAATTTAGATTTCCTCCTAATCTACTCCTATAAATATGAGGTCTAATCCTAATCTTGTCCCCAAAAAAAATCAATGAACAATTACCCCACCTACTCACTGAATTACTGATTTTTATTTCCTACTTTCGTTTTCAATTCAAGGAATTTCGTTATTTTCAATGAATAAATATGCGCTTTTGTTCATTTATCAATAACTTTGACATACCAGTAATAGTCTCCTTCACGTAATCACTTGGTTTGAAGTGTTTCTTGCAAACGACTGAAGACTTTGTTGGCGTCCACAATTTCGGTGTATTTTCATCAAGTCGCCGAACGGCCTGAACCCATGTAGCTTTCCTAATTGGATCACTTGGGTATTCGTGACCTCCCCGTTCATGACAGCCAGGTACAGAACAACAAGTCGAAGGCATTTTAACGAGTTTTGATCGATTTTAGAACAAGGAAGTAAAATTTGCTTTTCAGCGACACCGATAAAAATCGAATGTAATCCGAATGTAGGACCGGGACGGGTGGCGCCACCTACTCAGTAACGATAACTCGCTATGATAAACCATTGCTACGTCATGACTCATGACCTTCGACATTGCACATGGCAGATGAATTGTAACATTCAACCCGCGTTCAATTCAAAGCTGGCGATTCAAATTACAAGTAATGGTGATTCAATAATGGAGAAAGCATTAACTGGATTAAACAAACATGTACGTGTAATAAGGTTTGTTAAACCAATAACAACAAGGACAATTTGGATTATTAAATGAAACAGGTAAGGCATTCTCAAGAGTACATATTTCGGATATGTATACAATTCGGATAAACAGTAATAGATATACTATATGTCCCATGCATTAAGATTGTGTTTTGTTAAGACTCGTTTTTACCACAATTTGGTGATTTCATGACGCGAAGAATTCCCAATGGCATTGGTACCGGACCTGTTCCCAATTGGGTGAAAAAAATCACTGACTAATTATCATGTATCGATACATTATGATGTAAATAGGGTTTGGATTGTCATTGCATTATTAAAGTACTGTTTATTTTTATGATGCACATGGAAATCACAAGTTTTATTTGTATGAATTGATTTTTGTGACTTAATATGACTTTTGTAAGGATTTATTGAATTTGAAAATAGTATTTGTTTGTCATTGATGATGATACTAAGGCTTGGTGTAATGAGGGGTATAAAACAAGCAAAGATTTTATTAAACGCCGAACAGAAATCACTTCTCCTTCTAGTAGCCTCACTTCTCCCTAATTTCAGCTCAGGGAGAAGTCACTTCTCCCTCAAGTTTGAACCTAGGCTGAGCCCTGGGGTTCATACTTGGGCTCTTTAGAGCAAAAATCTTACATGCGACCACTTCACAGTGCACACTTTGAATTCGGATGGTAGTTTAAACACTACGTCACTTTTTTACATTTAATACCAAAGCATTAAAGTTTTGTTAACAACACTTGTTTTTTTCTGAATCCAATAGTTGACTATGAATAAATGAAAGTACTTTTTAAACCTTGTGTTACTTTGCTTGTTTGAACAAAATTATGTATACATCATTTTTTAAATCTATGCCTTTTCTTAAATTAAATTGAGTCATTTTTTTTACAAACTGTTGACAAGTTGCTATAATGACATCAGTGGGAGGGTAAAGGATACTTCCACACAAAGATCACAATGTTCTGAAGTTTTCACAATCAAGTGGAACAGAAGTACTGTTCATTTTCAGAATCAAAATAATCCACAGGAAAGATAGCCTTTCAATGATAACAAAATAATATGCTGCCTTCAATAAACGCTAATGCACTAGAGGAAGCCAAGTCAGAATGGATGTTATTAATTTAACCCATGTTAAATTAATAACTCTTACTTCCCAAGTAGATTGAAGTCATGGTCAAAAACATGGTCAGATGTTTGTTCCGAGTTTATAGATAACACCAATTTAATTACCAAGCTCTGCAGGAAGCATTAATTATGTTATATGAAACATGTCATTTAGGGTTAACCTTGTTCGGATGGAAAAAAGAACGATCGTATAGGCAAATTTATATAAGCCTCTCTGCATAATTAGATGCTAGGGGCATAAAAAACCTCGGACCGTCCATCAAAATTTCCAGCCAGTTCATGGTTGTGACAGATCGTAAGTAGTTGTACTTGATCGCTTGAGAGATGTAGACAAACTAGCATAAAAATCTCATAGCATTTCGTAATTTAAGGTGAACAGGCAAACAAACCAATCAACAAGTCAGTGTTTTTTCACTACATGTATATTAGGAATGGGGCCGGGTCCCTTTGGATTGGGAAAAATTGTGGTGGTTTGACCAAAATTGGGAAATTAGTGTTGTTGTTTTTTTGCTAACAAATGCTTCAAAAATGAGAATTCAAGTGTTTCAAATATTAAATTTAATAAAGTGTAACTTACAGAGCTGGATGGGAGATTAATTTAATATTGATATTTTTTTCAACCTTAAATAGGGAATTTTTAGGTCCCATTTGAGAAAAATATATACTTTTTTCCATTGGGAATGGTTCCAGATACAGGCCCCGATTTAAAAAAAAACAAATGATGTGTTTGTCAGAAACACAATGCCCCCTTCTGCGCCGCTATGAAGCCACATAATTGACTTTTGACCTTGAAAGATGCCCTTGACCTTTTATCACTCAAAATGTGCAGCTCCATATGATGCACATGCATGCCAAACATCAAGTTGCTATCTGAAGCGACATAGAAGTTATGAGCATTTTTCGAAACCTAAATGTGAAACCTAAATGCAAAGTGTAACGGAAAAACAGACAGACGGACAGACGGTCCAATCACTATATGCCCTCCTTCAAGGGCATAAAAACAAACAAACACTGCAAGTGTTATAAGTGTTATTATAAAATCTGGAAAGCAGTATTGATCCAAAAACTTACCAATCCCCCTTCTTTAATTGTCCTCTGCTCTTTCTGATATGTGTGTAGTATCTCCAGGAACGCCTTGTAGATCTCTGGTTGCCCCTGGAAACGGTTCTGAAACAAGGAAGGTAATTCATGTTGTGCAAAGTTATTCTCGGTTGTGAATGCAAGGCAAATTACTAGCATAACCATCAGGGCATATTGTAATGTGGCAGCAACTATTGTAAAGAATTGGATGCAAAGCATATGACATTTTTTACCATTCTTTCTATATTTTCTTACTATGACGACTGCATTTTTTGGAAGTTCTGCGACTATAGGTCAATAACTAGGAGCTACACGACATGTTCATAAGGCATGAATGCTTTCACAATTTTTATCAATACACTTATGTCAAAAACAAGCTTTTTCATGGCTACATTTGTGACCATGGACTGTAAGGTAGGGAGACGGGTTTAACACAGGACGCTGCGTCTAATGATTATTTTGTGGCTAGTTATTTCAAAATCCATCAGCGCCCTCACACTACTTTGGGGGAAGGGGTCCGCAGCCCTTAGGAGGGGGAATTTTTTGTAAATGGGGGAATTTTTATAACAAGAAAAAACAACTGTGTTTGACTGTTATAAACATATATTTCTATATATGTGACTGTCTATAGGACAGAAAGGTGGACTTTTACTCAATCTATATAACAGTAATCTTATTTAAAAGTCCAACATTATGTCCTTTTTGTTCCTAAAACAAGCTAGTGCTGTGTCCAGTTGCATGCAAAGTTTGTCTTAAACTTGTATTCACTGCAACTCCAATATATCGCGGTTGAAGGGGTCCAAAGATCGCGACCGTGATAAATCCAGCGCAATAAAAATTGTCAGGTTATTCATGCATGTCTTTGTATGCATTAGCATAGTTTGGCAATCTCAAAACACGCTATTTACCAACCTTATTTAAGTATGTGTTATATCCATATGTTATTCATTGGTTTAACACAAAACATTATTCCATGTAAGTATTTTCAAATGCGTATAATTAAATTTGTAATCCAAAGACAATTGCCAAGTTGTATTGTTCAAGAAAGCATGCACAAATTAGACCCATGTACAAAATGACCTCATTTTCCTCATGGAAAGCATGGGCTTTAATAGTAGTGCATCTGGACAAACTGAGGGATCTTTACCTCTTAATTAAAAGCAAGTTGTTCACACTGCATCGTACGCGCAAAGATTGTTGAGATAGGTCAGTATTGACTTGTGACATTTACAGTTATAATTGTATACACCTTCATGGGTGGTGTGTTTCGGCAGTTCAAAGCAAATTCAAGAGAGAATGATAACACCCTAAATGACCTGTGATGTTTGGCAAGTGGGGGTTATTGATGTTTGGCAAGTGGGGGTTATTATTTATCGCAGTACACAGGTGTTAAACTGATGTACAATGAAAGCAAACCATCTGGTCAAAACTGGATTATGAATGTCGGATTAAACATAAAATTAAAAATAGGGTAAAATACTAGATTGAAACTGATTTTATCTCAGCGAATTCTCAAATTAAAACATGTTATTTGGGGATTATGCTCGTCAGATTTTTGGGAGCCATAGCTGATTCGCAATATATTGGAAAACGCGACATAACGGACCGTGATATATTGGAGTCAATTTTTAGCTATAAATCAGTGATTTTTTTTGATTTTTTTTTCATTTTCTGAGGGAAAACAAGATGTGTTTGTGAAACACAATGTCCCCCTATGACGTTTGACCTTGTAGGATGACCTTGACCCGTCACCACTCAAAATGTGCAGCTCCATGAGATACACATGCATTTCAAATATAAAATTGCTAGCTTCCAGGGCTTTCCTTAGACCTCAAATCTCAAGAGTCAAGGACTCTTGGGACCATATTTTCAAGAGTCAAAATCAAACTTCTAAGAGTCCTAATAATAACGCAGGAGAGTCAATGATTTTTTGCAATTTAAGCAAATTACTGAGATATAATATATAACAAGAGCGCCGCATGACGGAGCAATATACGCCCGATTCGTGTGCCATTGGAGATGATACACTGATGATTGATGTATTTGTTTTGGAAATAAGCAAAAAAAATTTCAAAAATCGCGAAAAAAATAAACCCGATGAAAATATCGCAAAATAAAACTGGATAAAAATATTGCATAAAAATATTGCATGTGTTAATCGGTTGCATGTCTCCAATCAGACCTGACTGATATATAATCTATATACTACCTCTGACCAAGTTTGGTGAATTCAACTTGAACTAGAGCTTTGTCACTGAATGTGACTTATACCCCCATACCACTTTGACGCAGGATAAAAAGTTGTTTAAAAGTTTCGGATGAATACAATTTGAATTAGAGTCCGGACAAAGTGGCGCCGTTGAAAATGCACTAATTGACCCTATGACCTAGTTCTTGACCCGACATGACCCATATTCGAACTTGACCTAGATATCAACTAGATGCAACTACTGACCAAGTTTGGTAAAGATCGGATGAATACAATTTGAATAAGAGTCCGGACAAAGTGGCGCTGTTGAAAATGGACTAATTGACCCTATGACCTAGTTTTTTACCTGGCATGACCCATATTCGAACTTGGCCTAGATATCAACTAGATGCAACTACTGACCAAGTTTGGTGAAGATAAGATTTATACAATTTGAATTAGAGTCCGGACAAAGTAAAATGCACTAATTGACCCTTTGACCTAGTTTTTGACCCAGCATGACCCATATTCGGACTTGACCTAGATATCAACTAGATGCAACTACTGACCAAGTTTGGTGAAGATCGGATGAATACAATTTGAATTAGAGTCCGGACAAAGTGGCGCCGTTGAAAATGCACTAATTGACCCTTTGACCTAGTTTTTGACCCGGCATGACCCATATTCGAACTTGGCCTATATATCAACTAGATGCAACTGCTGACCAAGTTTGGTGAAGATCGGATGAATACAATTTGAAATAGAGTCCGGACAAAGTGGCCCCTTTGAAAATGCACTTATTGACCCTATGACCTAGTTTTTGACCCGGCATGACCCATATTCGAACTTGGCCTAGATATCAACTAGATGCAACTGCTGACCAAGTTTGGTGAAGATCGGATGAATACAATTTGAATTAGAGTCCGGACAAAGTGATGCCTTCCGCCCGCCGCCCGCCCGCCAAGGGGTTTCACATAATACGTCCCGTATTTTATACGGGCGTATAAAAAGCAACAAATAAAAAGATACATGTATGTTAACATTTATTTCTTACATTTTACTGTCACTACAACACTATGCATTTAAACACAATATTCAATAAGTAATAAATACAAAACATGTATTCTAATACAACGTTAACTTCATGTACACAGCAGAGTAATATGTCATATGTTCTAAACAACATCTCAAAGAGTAATATGTCATATCATGTCTTACACAACATCTCAGAGAGCAATATGTCATATGTCCTACACAACATCTGAAAGTTTACATACAAAATATTCATTCTCATACAACATTTACTTCATGTATACAGCAAAACAATATGTCATATGTTCTACAAACCAACAATCATTTGAGCAAATAAATAAATTATTCATGCATTTAAAGAGTGATCTCATTTGGGTGCCCTAGTAAAGAAAATGTAATAAAACAACACTATGACTACACACACACACAACTAGCATAAAACCAGCAAACTATCACTTTCTTCTCTTGCACATGTCCTGAAACCTGCGCAGCACATTCTGGGATGGAAAGTCACTCACTGCGGGACCTTACTACCGATTCCGAATTCGAAAAGGTTTCTCTACAATTACACTTTATCCAATAACTTTGTTTGACCGTTTCACGTGGCTATTAAATTAAGAATGAAATACAAAATGTGAAAAAAAACACATTTCCGCTGGCTATCACAAAAAAAAACAACATACGGGTGGTACCTAAACACAATAGCCTATATAAATCAGGAAACTATAAAAGGAAATTATTTCTACTCGCCGATAAAGGTGCCTCCATATTTAATCCCATCAAAAATTCCAACGCCCTTTAATTATTTCCTGTGCCATCTTCACTGAAGACGTGCAACAAACACGCCGTTTTCTTTGCCTTCTCAGACGGTCAATTATTACGCCAACATGTATTTTGTAATCAATTAGCTCATGCAAAAATTGTCACTTTGCCACAAGGTCAGTAATATCGGTTCTATAGTTATTTTTAGCAACTTTGATGCAAAGCGTGTAATTTGACGTTGTAGACAGTACATATGCCAGCATAACTTTCGCGCGTCTTTGAACTGAGCAATCATGAAGTAAAGCAGTGATGGGTGCATTCAGCTTTGGAAATACATTCTGACATACTCTGGAAATATCTCAAAATATGCTTTACGGTGTTCTGTGGATATGGATGCTATTATTTTATATTGAATATTATTAAAACTGACGCGGATGAGTCCATTCTGTTTTGGTTGGTTTATAGTTCTTTTTAAATGCTCTGAGCTTTTATGAGTACATACGTACAGCTCAGAGGGTCAATAGCTGGGAGTTGGATTATTGCAACTAGGTGGGTTTAATACACGTCTTTTCCGCAAACAGCTGATAACAAACGCTATGACAAATAATGGAAAGTTAATACACGCGTCATCGAACCAGCAGTGTTTTAATTGGTCAATACTAGATTTCTTAATTAACCAAACTCCGCCTACTGGGTGGACTTTTGCTTCGATTATTGGAAACGGGCGTTAACGATTAGTGTGTACTAAATGAGATACTCCGCCCCGAGCCAATTATCGCTTAGTCTTAACAACTTTTGATCTTGTTGACGCAAGTCGGTATATTCCCCCGGGTCAAATGTGACGCATGACGTAATTTTCTCAAGAGTCAAAAAGGGGTCTTCTGTAATTTTCAAGCGTCAAAACCCGGGAGCTTGGGTCAAAGGAAAGCCCTGGCTTCAATATTGCAGAAGTGAAATTACATGAGCAATTTTGACCCATATATTTGACCTTGAAGGATGACCTTGACCTTTCACCACTAAAAATGTGCAGCTCCATGAGATACACATGCATGCCAAATATCAAGTTGCTATCTTCAATATTGCAAAAGTATTCATAAAATCAGCGATTTGGGCCACATATATTTGTCCTCTGACCCTGAAGGATGACCTTGACCTTTCACCACTCAAAATGTGCAGCTCCATGAGATACACATGCATGCCAAATATCAAGTTGCTATCTTCAATATTGCAAAAGTACTCATAAAATGAGCGATTTTGGCCACATATATTTGACATCTGACCTTGAAGGCTGACCTTGACCTTTCACCACTCAAAATGTGCAGCTCCATGAGATGCACATGCATGCCAAATATCAAGTTGCTATCTTGAATATTGAAATACTGCAAAAGTGTACATTAAATGAGCGATTTTGACCCATATATTTGACCATTGACCTTGAAGGATGACCTTGACCTTGCACCACTCAAAATGTGCAGCTCCATGAGATACATATGCATGCCAAATATCAAGTTGCTATCTTCAATATTTCAAAAGTTATTGCAAATGTTAAAGTTGGCCCAAACCAACCAACCAACAGACCAACCAACAGACCAACAGACAGGGCAAAAACAATATGTCCCCCACTACTATAGTGGGGGACATAAAAATCAGTTTTGGGGGGAAAAAACTATACTTTTCATGCGGGTGACTGCCACCCAAATTCGTCTGCAGATTTGATAGATTGAGGGCCCTGGTCCATCAATGGCAAAGTAATGGCAGAGACAACAAATTTCAAGCAGTTTAAGAACAAATTTGACTATTTACCTATAAATGTAACCTTGACCTTTGAGGTAGGAAGACAGGTCTTACATGACAAACATTGTTTAATGATAGTTTACATATGTTCTAAGTTCTTTAAATCCATCAATATATGGCAAAGTTATTAGTGAAACAGGCATTTTCTAAACGGACATCTGCACACAATCTTTAATTGCGGAGTACAAAACTCAGTCAAACTCTTGTAATTTCATTTAGATAGAGCAAGGTAAAGAACTGCATGTAAACCTTGCATGACATGAAAAGGAGGAAATCAATCACCATAAGGAAAAAATCACCACTGCGTAGCGTAAAACCTACCTTGATCTTGTTCACGTAATTAATGGCATGGTTGAACTCCACTGGTTGCTGGCCCGGTTGTGCATTTGGTTGACCCACTGGGCTTTCCACAGCGGCAGGTCGAGGCTGTTGGTGGTAGGAGTGTTGGGAAGGCGGGTTGGTGTGACTGGGCGGGTTGGCCACGTGGCTCTGAATAGGTTTCTATTGGAAAGACAAAACAAGAAGAAACAAGATGATGATTAAGTTTTTAACATGAGCATTCAGGGTTGTCATTATTAACCGATTGCCGATCGAATTTATCGGTTAAAATCGCCAGAAAATCGGTTGTTTTTCCTGAATCTTAAAAATTGCTATCAGAAGTTTTGACCACCCAAACCGACAATAATTGACGAGGAATAACCGTAGTATAGTAGAGCGACGCCCATTTAGTCATTTCATTAACTCCGCCTTAGAGCTACTGTTTTCAATGAATCTCTCAGCAAGTGGCCAATATTGACTTTTCCAGCTGTCAATCAAATTCTTCTTGGTAAGCACGTCAACCAATCAGCGCTCAGGCAGCCGAATACACGCCGACCCCATGTGAAATCGTATCAAATAGCTGTACATTTCACAGATTATTACTGACCGTATCTCAACGAATGTAGCACTGTAGAGCGTAATTAACTAGTTTTTTTAGTTAGAGAAAAGGTTTTCACATATTAAAAAATGCTCTTCGATTTTCTACCAAAATAAAAGATATTAGCGACCTCTGCGTTACGAAGTTGTTATTCAGCATCTAAATATTAAAGTCCACGCTTTCCCCCGAGGAAGAATGACGTGATCTTATACATGAAGTCTAATTTGGCATGATTTTCATCTGTGCATGAAAAACACGATAAATGTGTCTCTGTTGCTAGAATTTTCTTAATTTTCCGTGAATAATGAAATCTGGAAATGATTTCGGATAACACATTAAATTATATGCATTTGAAAATACGTCAATTAAATAATGCATTTTGTTATACAAATGGGCATAACACATAATGTAATGAGTAGGTAAATAACGTGTTTTGAGATTGCCAAACTATGCACTGCGTAGCGTAAAGGTCAACATGCATGAATGACCTGACAAGTTATATCACGATCAGGAATGAAAAGTACTTGGTTTAATTTAATGAAAGACGCGTTTTTATTCTCAGAATTTCACTTTCGCAAACTTTTCTGAAAGGAGGTACATGTAACAGTTTAGATTGAGTCGTCGATTTGTCGTAATTACTAAATATAAACGGTTTTCAATGCTCTCAAATCGCGTCACGTGATTCACGCATGTTAAATGGGAATTCCCAAATCCCACAATTCAATTTGTATATGCACTTGCGTTAAATGGCGGACGACATTCATCGTCAATATTTGCCGTAATTTGGTTTTGAAAAAAAGAAATCGTAATTATACTGGATTATCGAGTAATGGATAGAATTGGAACATGCAAAAATCTATCAATATAATATGTTTATATGTATATACATTGCACAGTATACTAAACATGTGAAAATCTTAAAATTTTCTATTCTTTTTAGACCTCATTTTAACTTTTTATGCTCTGAGAATAGCAGTATTTTGTCCCTAAAATGTCTAGAGTTCGTTTTCGGTCGGGGGCTTTGCCCCCTGACCCCCCTACCAGGGCCTTGCCCTGGACCTACAAGGGTGCCTAGGCAGCCCACTTGATCCCCGGCCGAATCGTTTACTTTTCCAAAATAATCCTTTGTTTACAATCATAATGACAACCCTGAGCATTTGTTCTTAAAGCCCCATGCCCTGTTTTCTTGTATACTGTGAAACCATTATTATTCGTCAGACATTAATTTTCGTCTTTTTCGTCCTTCGACCGATGGACGAATTCAAGATCCTAACGAACAATCATGTCCCATATTTGAAACAAATAAGACTGAATTACCGTAGGCATGAGGCATTTAAATCCAGCGTAATCCACGCATATACACAGGGCTCGAAATTAACACTCGCACACTCGCAAAAGATTGCAAGGTAAGTTATAAGCCACTAGTATTTTTTGCAAGTAAAGAAATAGTGAAAAAAAAACGAGTTATATTGCTAAATGCATTCGCCGGCGTGAACGCTAAACCGTAGGTCAATTTTTTGAACGTTCGAATACCCATATGCGGAAGCCCGCACCTTGGTTGTAGACTGGTATACTTATAGTACAGAAACCCGGATGGTATTGATGCAAAGAACATGAAACAGTCGACTATTCACACTCAAGTTAAATCTGGTTTTGACACAAAGGGGTGTACATTATACAGTGTACTGACAACTGACATTTCCTGTTAAACGCGAATGCAATAAGGCTGTATCGAATGCGTCGACTTCGTTTAGGTATAATAGTGTTGATTAGCGCTAATTGTTAACAACTTTATTACCCATTGTGTGTATTGTGTTTTTCAGGGGTGTTGCAGATTATACAGCCAACACGCGGCGAATCAGTATTAAAGACAATACTATTAAACGCAATTAAAATATGATGATGTGTGCAGGGCTCGACATTAAAGGTAGTCCGACTGTCCGGGACAACCAAATTGTTAGTCCGGACAAGTAAATGAAGAAATTTGCTAGTCCGACAGGACAAATGGTCATTATACTTGTATAACTTAGAAAAAATGCCTTTAAAGCCATTATTTCTGTGGAGATATCACTCAACTTTTCCGAGTATATTTTGTATACCTTTAATCGTCGAAGCCAGATATATTTCGATAGTTCCATGTGATACATGTACTACACTGAACTCTTCACAAGGGAAGCAACCCTTAACATTTTTTTCTTTGCCAAGATAACAAGAATATTCTCCCTTGTAAAGAATATGCATTTTACGACACCGGTACACACCTATCTTACAGACAATTAACGTAGTGACGTCCTCCCTATGTATAGAATGATTTTTTTTTTAGATATCAGATAAGTACTGTACATATACATCACTTAAAATATTTTCTGTTTGATGTTATTGTCAGGTATTATGGCTTTGTATAATGTTTAAAAATCAATAATCTTGAGTTTTCCTGTTATTCTAGTCAGTTCTTTTTGTATTGAAATTGCCTACAATTATGTTTACATGTAATTTGAACGATTCAAGTCTTTATGATTTGAGCATTTTGTATTATTTCATTATTTTGCAGAGTACTGAATAAAGATATCATGGTCAGGACAAGTTGCTTTTTGGTCAGGACAAGTGAAATTATGGTCTACTTGTCCGACTGGACAAGTGGCTTCAAAAGTTAATGTCGAGCCCTGTGTGTGATCAACACCTGACTGAAATATATTCTGCGCTTTTATTACAAATTAATAAAGAACATATTGATTTGTGTTTGGTTGTCCGTGATTGTAATGGAAAAAGACTAATTGGCAATTGGCTTCGTTGTTTAAAACTAGCAACCCCCCTAAAAGCCGATTCCTTATCAGTTCAATGGGAGAAAAGCGGAAAAAACCAATACCACTCTTACTAAATGATCAATAAAACCATTATTTTATTATATAAATCAAAATAATAAAAAGTTATTAAAAGAAAAATGTTTTATCTTTCTATTCATATAAAATTCATTTTATTATTATTTCAGGATGGTAAGTAAATATGTTGTTAATTGAACAAATTCAGGGCAAAAATATCGCTATCGCGTAATGCCGACTTTCGGACAACTTGCATAAACATGTGTGTGTTTACAATTCAAATGCGGATATTCTACACATCATGAATATTTATGAGATTGACATCATCTTGTTCACGACCGAATGAACTTTACTACAATGCATTCAAAATTTACATAGGACCACCCTACGCCGAGAAAATAGTACCCGACTTTGACGATGAATAAAATTACTTCCGATGGACCGAACAAAATTTTGAACATAGTTATAAAAACTAGAAAGTCTAACTTAAATTTTGATACCAAATTTATTTTCCGCAAATGAGAGTTAGGTACCCTCATCTTTAAACAAAGACGCGCATTTATATAATTCGACCTCGGTTGACCTCTGCAGAGGGAGGCGCCATTTTTGTTTTGCTTCGCTAATCGTTATCGTTTGTGACGATCTGAATTAATTAAACCATACTCGCTTAAACTCTACAGAAAACAAAAAGAAAAGGTTTGTTATGATCATTTTCGATATTATTTGGTTTGAATTATGTTTAAATAATATTTTATAAATATTAAAACCAGCTTTTCGCATTGATGGCAATGTTCGCTTTTTTTACACGAAAAACACGCGTAATAATTATCCCAGTGTGACCCAAATTCGACGATGTAACGGTTACATGAAGCAATATTTAGCAAAAAATGAAAGAAATAATCAAATGTTTAATAGCACAAAATAATAATTTTAAACTCGGCTGTATTACTTTGACATGATACCAAGACACTAATCATCCATTTAATCAATACAAATAGAACATCGTCGAATTTAGGTGTCGTCGAATTTGGGTTGCGGTAGGATAAGTTATGTCACTGAATATAACAGTCCCGTGAGATGCATACCTTTAATAAACGCATTGAAATGGTTCATAATAACAAATTGAATCGAAATAGATCAATCACTGCGTTTTTCTATAAGTATTTACGTAAAATAATGGATTGTTTGAATTGGGTACGAACTTAAAATTTTATTAATCTTGTTCGTACCATTTTTCGAGATTTTGCAAAGATGTCAAAAAATGAACGATAATGACAAAAATGATGTTTTATATGTATTTTATTTGTAAAAATATATATTTTGGTATGTTTTGTTATTTTTTTTAGTGTGTCTGGCTGTGATAAAGGTGTAAGAGTATCCAGGTGCCTTCTGCAAGGATGTGGACTCTGCTGCAACTCCATCATAAGACATAACCAAGCAATTAAAAAAAATCCAGTACATGGACAAATAAAATTGTCGTTGAAATATTCAACCGATAAAAATGATGCAAATCAGAAGATATGGAAAGTTGTTTTCTTGACGACTTTCAGACTATAAATATATTAGAGAATGACTTGAAACATGCAGAACAAAATTCCGCCTCATCATGCTGTAAACAATTATCCACCATGTAGTTGCCATCATTCCTCCTGATATTCTTCTTGTTCCTAGACAAAAAAAATCCTTTTATACCCAAGAACAGTCAAACAATTGAATTCCCTCCCTCCCCAAAATGCCATATACCCGGTACATGAGGCAGCCACAGTAGAAGTTTTCAAAATCCTTACTCCAGTGGCTGTCATTGTACCACTTATCTATCTGGAGACACTTACAATGTAAATAATTTTGAATTAACACCCAACTGAGCACCTTTGTACAGTTTTTTCACCCCTTAACCTTTATGCCACCCTCTATTTAGAAGGAGTGCTGTATCAGAAGAAGACTACATAACTGTAAAATGGTAACAACTGGTACCCTGGGTGTGTTGTAAAAAAAGAAGGCAATGAAATGAAAGTGAATTTCATGACAGCATGTAGACAAAAAGGAGTGTTTGTTTTGTCAGTGCATGCAGATATCCAAAGTGTTAAATTTGAGTTAATTCTAGACTGGATGGTTCCTGATTGTTATCCCCACGCTTTTTGAAAAAAAGGTGGGGATATTGTGGTTATCTCCGCCGTCCGTCCGTCCGTCTGTCCGTCCGTCCTGGCCACTATCTCCTCCTACACTAAAAGCACTAGAACCTTGAAACTTACACACATGGTAGCTATGAGCATATGTGCGACCCTGTACTATTTGGAATTTTGATCTGACCCCTGGGTCAAAAGTTATAGCGGTTGGGGTGGGGCCGCGTCAGAAATTATCACTCATTTTTTTAGGTTATTTTACATTTACTTCTTTATTTCTACACCGATTCACTTCAAATTGATACTGGACCTCTCTTATGACAATACGGTCAATCTCAACCATGCATGGCCCCATTCCCAACCCTGGGGCGCCCCGCCCACATAGGCCACACCCACCAAAAATTTCCATTTACTATAATTTTTTCATTTCTACACGGATTCACTTCAAATTGATACTGAACTTTTGTTATGACATTAGGGTCAATCTCAACTATGCATGGCCCCAATCCCAACCCTGGGGCGCCCGCCCACATAGGCCACACCCACCAAAAAAATCCATTTACTATAATTTTTTCATTTCTACACGGATTCACTTCAAATTTATACTGAACTTCTCTTATGACATTAGGGTCAATCTCAACTATGCATGGCCCCATAACCAACCCTGGGGCCCCGCCCACATAGACCACACCCACCCAAAATTGCCTTTACTTTAATTTCTTCATTTCTACACCGATTCACTTCAAATTGATATTGAACTTCTCTTATGACAATACAGTCAATCTCAACTATGCATGGCCCCATTACCAACCCTGGGGCGCCCCGCCCACATAGACCACACCCACCCAAAATTGCCTTTTACTATAATTTCTTCATTTCTACACCGATTCACTTCAAATTGATACTGAACCTCTCTTATGACAATACGGTCAATCTGAACTATGCATGGCCCCATTACCAACCCTGGGGCCCCGCCCACATAGACCACACCCGCCCAAAATTGCCTTTTACTATAATTTCTTCATTTCTACACCGATTCACTTCAAATTGATACTGAACTTCTCTTATGACAATACGGTCAATCTCAACTATGCATGGCACAATTACCAACCCTGGGGCGCCCTGCCCACATATGTCACACCCACCCAAAATTGCCTTTTACTATAACTTCTTCATTTCTACACCAATTCACTTCTAATTGATGATGAACTTCTCTTATGACAATACGGTCAATCTCAGCTATGCATGGCCCCATTACCAACCCTGGGGCACACCTAGGTCAAACATTCGGCGTGGGGATACGCGTCGGCCTCTGCCGCGCCATTTCTAGTTTGAAGAGTGAAATTGGAAGACAATGGCCGGCTGTTTTCCAAACATGAGAAATATTAAGCATCATACGAACTGTACAAAAAGGACCTACTTTGAGAAATTGTGTATAGTTTAAATGTATTGAAATGTTTTATTGAATTTTCCCGTTTGTACACACTTGACATTATTGCAGTTAGTTTGTTGAATATGGAAAGACTTAGTTAAGTTATTAAAGATTTTTAAACTTTCAACGAATATATTGTGGTGTTATGCTCCTCGACAATTTTTTTTATAAAATTGGCACTTTTTAAATCAAAATTAGGGTACTATATCAATTTCTGATTAACAAATCAATGCTTTTATTGAAATCTACAGGAAAAATGCCATCAGTATGCCAAATTTCAATATGATACCATGTATAGAAAAAATTATACAGAAAAAAGAAGCCAACTTTTATAGAAAGCGGTACCGCGAATCAACACAAAATGTGAACGCTTTTAATAGGCATAATTTTCCCCAAAATGGCATTTTTTCCAAAGATTCAAATTACCATAACTTTGGATGTAGTAGAGATAAATTAATAATTCAAACTGATCTGAGCAGTATTAAATGAGATCTTTAATATTAAATCAAAACATTCAAGATTTCTGTGAGTTGATTTTTTTTAGGGGGTTGCTATTAAAACACTCGTTAACGGTTATTCAGTCCCACTTATCCGCTAATCATAACAAAGAACGTGTCAATGACATAAAATAACAAGGGACAGTTACTATCACCTGAAATAACAGACTTGTTTATTGGCATATGCCAAACAAGGCCCACCTCCTGCAAGTGTCACCCCTCTTTCCCCAGCTCGATTTTTTCGCAACCACGTATTACATGTATAACAAACATTACAAACAAATCGGACGCTTTTTTTTTTCAAAACCAGAAATGGATGAATTTAAGTGCTGACAAAATATTCATTTTTTTTAAAAAGGACGAAATTTCGAGCTGACGAAAATAAATGGTTTCACAGTATTTTATTTTAAAAACATAATGTTAAGACTATTTTTTTTCAAATTGAAATAAAGTGAGCAGACATTTTACTGTGAAATTATTAGCCATTAAACACATTCAATCATCTAATGATTTTATACGATATTGGGGAAAGACCTTAAAGAAATGATGCAATGCATCTTAAAAGTGCAGCTGTAGTGGAAGAAAATGACAGTTAACAGGCAACTATTTCACTATAAATAAATATTTTTACAATCATTCTTTTTGGTTAAACTCAATGAGTTTTGATGGACTTAAGTCAGAAAGATGTTCTATCCACCTAAAATGATTTCCATAAAGTTAAATATGTTAAGGTATTTCAGGCCTCCAGCTTGGAAATTCTTTTAAACCCCTTCAAAAACTTACATGCTGTTGACAAGCAGCAGCAGCCTGGGCCATTTGATTCAGCGTGGATATGGACACGGTCTGTTGGCCGGGCTGATGGACATTGATCTCATTGGCCTGTACCTCAATCTTATAGCCCGGTGGAAGGAACGTGTTGAAGCCGACAATAAGCTCTGGGTGGCCTTTGAACAGGTTTGACACACGGTTGATGACGCCAGGGGTGTCAATACTAGAAATGGGAGTACAATTTATTATGAGTTTTGACAAGCATTTGTTACTGTTCAACTGTTTATATGATCACCAATAATGCAGACATGAAAATAAAGCCAATAAGTCAATTACTACTAAAATTCATGGTGGGTCCAAAGATTGTTTTTAGAAAAAAATCCATACAAACAGAAATGGAGCTTGAGCAACCATGAACATAACATCTGATTTTTAGATAATTTCAGAAAATATTTGTTGGGAGATTAAGAGTTCCTTCAACTTGCATTTGCTACCCTTTGACACAAAAAAATAATTTATGATTATTTTTTCTTGATAAAGCCTGGAATGTATTAAACATCATGTACAACAAAACTTGCTAGATGGTTTTACTGGTTCATGCATTTTCATCGCCAAAACGCGATAAGAAAATGCAAGATAAGTAAAAGACAGTGGAAGACTTACGTCTGCGATTTAAATTCCTTCATGATGTCCAAGAAATCATTGTAGACCTGGGGCTGATTACCAAACTGTAACTTCACCTGGTCTAGGTAGGACAGGGCATCCTCTACCTGTGTAAATACAACAGCAACAGGTTGAGGCGTATGAGCCTTGCTCTGGGAAAACAGGGTTTAATGCAAGTGCGCAAAGTAGCGTCCCAGATAAGCCTGTGCAGTCTCTAAAGGATAAAAAGGGTCAACACTTTACGCTGGAATGAATTTTTTTGCTTAAAAAAGCCTCTTCTTAACAAAAATGCAGTTAAGGCAGCAAGTATCGTCACTGATAACCATGTGCTGCTAATCTGGGACGACATTCTATGCACATGTAACAGGCTTCCTGAAAAGTCCCAAAAAGTGCCTGTCAACCGTACAGCCTGTCCGGACAAAACCTCACCTGACCAAACAGCGTGAGTTTATAACTGAAGAATTAAGTAAAAACATCAAAGGGAAAGCGCTCTTAAGAACTAGCGACGCATTATAGTTCCTAATGACAAAAAGGTTGGAAATTCACGAAAAGAGATATTCTAATTGGATGTTTTCGTTCTTTTGGCGATTATTAGACTTTTCGGTATTTAGTCATAGTTTTTTGGCCAGTCACAAGGACCGGCGATATTAGAAACTCGGGGCCCTCAATCCATTTTAGGGGAAGCGGGTCGCTACCCATAGCAGGGGGAATTTTCACGGCGTTTCCCTTTTTAGGAGATTTTTAACTTACTCTCTTATTATTACATTTGTACATGTTTGCACTGTATTCATTGCTTATATCATAATTTAGTATGTTTGACAAGATTAAATTAAAATAGAATTGAGATATAATAATCATGAGACATCTATCTATAAAAAAAAATAAATAAAAAAATAAATGTTTTTTTTTTTTTAGGGGGAATTTTTCTCCCAAAAAGGGGAAAAAAGTATACTTTTCAGGGGGGGGGGGGGGGGGGGGGGGGGGGGGAAAGCGGCCGAATTTCGGCCGTGGATCTGACAGATTGAGGGCCCTGAAACTTCGCCAGACCGTAAAGAATTTTGACGGACAAGACCGGCGGTCCGGCCTTTTCAGGGAGCCTGATGTAATTGTATTGTATTACGCCCTGTTTACCCTAATCGTGGCTCATAGCAAGTAACCAAACTGCAACTTAAAACTGTAAACAAATGAAAGGGGCATCCTCTACCTGGGTGAATAGAACAGCATTAGGTTTTATCCTTATTTTAACAAGAGCCACTTCGTTAACATGACTGATGTCCCTGTACTACTTTGTCAGACGCAAGGCAACCATGCCCATGGCTAAGCTCATGGGCACATTACTCAGAAATATGTGGAAACTAACACATACAAATTGTGTCCTGCACATGTACACTACATTGAGACACATAATAAGTTTTTGAGAAATGTGAAAGTATTTCACTCAGAAGTTCAACAACAGAGTTACAATGTTTACAGAGTTCAACTCCCTGCGGGTAAAACACTCCATGGGGTAAAATAAACATTGCAGTATATCTGGTCACCAAACCGCTGCTTCAATTTGTAAAGGTAGGAACGTGCATTCTCTACTTCTGTGAATGAAAGAGCAATAGGTTTTCCTCATAGAAGAAATCAATTCTTATATTTTTCGTATTATAGCAGTGTTCTGCCGTGGATGCGCCCTTGCGTCATTGGCGCAAAAATAAAAGATTTGTCCCCACCAGTTTTCTGTATATGGGTTCGCCGGCGCACAGGAATTAGGAATAAAAACTTATCGATTCAACTTGTAAGTTGGTAAAGTAATCGAGCGAATGTGTAACTAGAACGAATTATTTCATTGGATGTGACGTCATTTTGCAGCCAATGGTTAATTGACTTAAATAACACTTTATTGCAATGGTAAGTTGAGATAATAACAACCAATCAACTGATATCAAGGAAATTTTCACACCCATCAAAATGGCAAAAGTGACCGGCCGACAAAAACCAAATCCATTTTAGTTTTTTTCCTCCGGCAAGTAAAATAAGATAATATGACGATAATAATAACAACACCCCAACAGAGTCTTCCCAAGTCCCAACATCATTTAGCAATGACAAAAAAGTCTGCCCCTTAACGTACATACCAAGCAAATTGTCTACGAAAATTGTCTTGGTCACTGTTTGACAACAACAAAATGATGTGCAGTTTGTGCATAAAGCACAAAAAAAAACGCCTTTGCTATTGGTAATTCTAATTATGGAACAAGTACTTTGACACGCAATGCTGAGTCCAATGACCATAAATCTGTTTAAAGTTTTGTAAATATGTTGACAATTATTTGACAGTTTTAAAAAGTTTAAAAAATGTTCAAGTTTGAATAAGAATGTTACATCCTGTGGACTGGCTGTAAGAAGAAATCAAGCAAATTTAAGAGTGCAAGTAAAAGGTAATTAGTTTCTGAAAATTTAATTCTGCTACAAATATATTTCTGTTTCCCCAGCTTTTTCCTTTTTGTCCCCACACAGCTTTTTCCTTTTTGTCCCCACTTTTTTAACCCTAAAGGGTTCCTGTCCCCAACAGTAAAGATTCACGGCAGAACATTGTTATGTTATAGTTACCCCCACCTCAACTCTGGTATGTGACCCATGAGTATAGGAACCCTGCTGTTCCCATGGTAACTTTATCAGCTGATCAATACATTGCTGCAGACAAACTAGAACTGTGTCTCAAAAACTGACAGCTTGGGACACAGACAAAGCCGCTATATATGCTTCAATGGACAAACACTACAAAGGGCTGTAATTCAGCCCAAACGGATCAGGGGTCGTATTCCAGAAACATCTTAAGTCATTTCTTAAATATGTTCACTTAAGTTCAAAATTACAATGTTTTGTATTTCCTTAAAAAATAAAGACATCAAAGTCACATCCATGTTTTTTTTCATCCTCAAATAACATTGACATAATGATGTTATTTTGATGTAATTTTTGATGCCTAACTATTGAAGTATGAAATGAAACATTCCCAATTTAAGTATACAAATAAAATTTAACTTCAGATGCTTCTGAGATACCACCCCAGAGCCAAAAGTACTTTTTTAATTATCATCTATTAATTTATGTAATGAAACAGTAAATTGTTCAGCATCTTTGGCCAAGTTCTAAGAGGAATTGAAAACTAAACAGTTTGGGTCACCAATACGAATGGGCCAGTGGAATTGACATCTCGCCTGGACAATGATCGCTCCGCCCACTTAGTTACGTGGCTAAGAGGTTAGAAAACCTAGAAAGCTATCACCAAAAAGGCTTCTCTGCCTATAGACAACCGGTATTCCGGATAAATTTTATGGGCTTTTTTTTTACCCCCTATAACACTGGTTTAAGGTTTGTGTGACTGTCATATACTTATCATGCAAATGCAAAAATATTAGTTTAGAATGAACATTAGCTATGTATAACGGGTATTTTGGTACTTTAAACACCATCCCAAAGTTGAACGCTTGTGCGATTACCCAAATCTAACCTGTTACTACGTGTAATAGTAGTATTAGTAATAAATTAACACCTCTACACTGGCATTTGCCCACGTTATTTACGAAATACTAACGAAACATTTTTTCCACATGTATTTGACACGAATAGCGCTTTATAACTGAGATTTCTATTAAGTTTTACTCGCTTCCTGACACCAAGCAGGTACCGATATCCCCCATGTTATCATGTATAAAAGTGATATTAATAATATTAAACATTGCTTATGGGACATTTATCAAACATTGTCATTAAAAGTGCAGAACAGCAAAACGGTGGCATTTTGTCGATACATTTTTATTAATAAATAGTAACATAAAATAGTTTTCACTTGTTTCTGACATAAACAGCGATTTATAACGGTGATTTTGTTAAGTTATGCATATACACGTGATTTTATTCATACTAAATATTGCTTATATGACATTTTCAATTCCTGAAATAAATTAATTTTCTATTAGGGGAATTTTGGTAATTCCACACATTGAAGCTTCCACACACTCTTGTCAAGACCACAATTCCTCATTGGCAATGGTATAAATTAAATTCCTTTAACTTATCTTTCTGGATACCAACTGTCCAAGTTACATAAACCATATTAAAAACATTTCACGATATTTCTTTTCCTATTATTTTTCGAACAAAATAAACGAATAAATGAGAACTAGGAATTCAGCTTGTCAAGAAAATGGCGGACAGGTTGTTAGCAACAGGCGCGCCTGATTTATTGATCGCTGATTGGTCAATCTGCAACAATATTTGGATAAGAATCTGATTGACAGTTGGTGAGATGTCAATTTCTCCTAGTCTAGAAATCATTGTATTTCATTTACTTATGAGAATGACATGAACATAGTTTCAAAGTTAACAAGGCTCAAAATCTGATGGCTCTTCATGTTTCTTCAAGAAATTAATTTAAAGAATAATAAACTCACTTTTAGCCTCTGGAACTGTTGCTGTTGACCTTGAACTTGCGCTGTGTGCACCTACAAAATAAAACAAAGTGATTAAGCCTTTGAAAGTATACAAGCTTAAGCCTTTAACTTTAAGGCTTCTGAAAAACAAGTAAATAAAAATGGAAAAACTGACATAAAACTTCAACCTATTAAACAAGAGTTATGAAGTTTGCATAACGTGGCGGAGATGTTGATAGAAAAAATACAAGGACGGTTTCCAACAAACTTGCTCATACATGTACAGTGATTTTTTGCCAAAAATTACAGCCGATTTTCAGCTCCTTTCCAATCGCAAAAATCAATGTTATTTCCCCAAAACCTGACCAAAATTTCCAAAAAAGCCCAAATAACCAAAAAAAAAAAATTTTTTTTTAAGAAAGACGTTTCTTATGACTTATGATTTCTTAACTCTAGATCTCAACTTTTTATTTAAACATCATACAAAATATATAATATACATATTTTTTATTTTTGCAATTTTTAGCTGAAATAGGGGAAAATGGTATACTTTTTTAAGGGGGAAGCCGCCGATATTTGGCGGTAAAAAGTGCAAAACACAGGCCCTGTTCCCAAATTTGCCACTTTTATCAATTAAAACAAACCCAATTTGACCAGACTCTTTTTCCCAAATTAAATTGGCTAGAAAAACCCCTGAACATGCACTTAAAAACAATTTTCATTCTGCAGGGCTCGTCCGTGAGGGCGACGTGGGCGACATCTTCGCCCGGCACATAATAATGTCGCCCTTAAATTACATGAAGGAGAAGTTGACTTCGCCTTCTTTTTTTACATCAACGTTTTTCTCTCTCAACTTTTTCTTCTAAAAATTCTCTATTTTCACATATCATAAAGTCACCGATGACGCTTGTTATGTTATCACTTTATTATCGCAGCAAAAGATCGACTGCTGTGAAAGCTTATCCAGGCAACTAGCATACATGGGCATCCACTCCAAACAATAACGGTTTAGATCAAAAGATCATAGCGAGTGTCATTTCGCCGACAGTTTGGATAGTTCTCTGTTCTGCAAGCCCAATTAGTACACGCCTTGCAGGAGGAGTTAAGCGGTACATTTACATCGATAGTTACCAATGAGAACGCGCGCATTGTACATACATATGCAGTAGTTTACCTGAGCGATGAAATGACGTCGTTATAGACATGTATTTACGCTCAAAAAAGTTTACACGCGCAACACATTCCCAACAGTAAATATGAATACGATTTATTCTAGTATGTTCTACTGTTTACTTGTTTCGTGTTTCAAAACTCTTAAACACTAATTATCCAGTCGATGTTCAATTTATTTTGTAAGACATTAATTCAGTACTATATAAACAAAAACTTACAACCCACCCGTGCAAACTGTAGTGCTAATTTCCATAATTTTATCTACCGTATCCATACGTAAACGACTTTATTTTATATACCGCAACCTCTTTGCGCGTGCTGTAAGTTGTCTTATGATTACGTGATAATTGATTGACCATTCGTTAATTACATGTTTTTGGCAGTCAGAAAAATTATTAAAGAAAAACAAAATTGATCAATTACGTAGATCCACTACTGTAAAAGTCCAGCGAGTTTTGACAGTTTGTAAATCCACCGCTAATTATGAAAAACACCCATCTTATATAAACTGGAATCACAGTTCATTTTTATACTAACAAGTCCTAATACTACACAATAGACATTGAGAAAACACATTTCCTCGATTAGATATAAATTATCAGAGTAGAATAAAATTGCTACGTCATGACTCATGACCTTCGACATTGCACATGGCAGATGAATTGTAACATTCAACCCGCGTTCAATTCAAAGCTGGCGATTCAAATTACAAGTAATGGTGATTCAATAATGGAGAAAGCATTAACTGGATTAAACAAACATGTATGTGTAATAAGGTTTGTTAAACCAATAACAACAAGGACAATTTAGATTATTAAATGAAACAGGTAAAGCATTCTCAAGAGTACATATTTCGGATATGTATACAATTCGGATAAACAGTAATAGATATACTATATGTCCCATGCATTAAGATTGTGTTTTGTTAAGACTCGTTTTTACCACAATTTGGTGATTTCATGACGCGAAGAATTCCCAATGGCATTGGTACCGGACCTGTTCCCAATTGGGTGAAAAAAATCACTGACTAATTATCATGTATCGATACATTATGATGTAAATAGGGTTTGGATTGTCATTGCATTATTAAAGTACTGTTTATTTTTATGATGCACATGGAAATCACAAGTTTTATTTGTATGAATTGATTTTTGTGACTTAATATGACTTTTGTAAGGATTTATTGAATTTGAAAATAGTATTTGTTTGTCATTGATGATGATACTAAGGCTTGGTGTAATGAGGGGTATAAAACAAGCAAAGATTTTATTAAACACCGAACAGAAATCACTTCTCCTTCTAGTAGCCTCACTTCTCCCTAATTTCAGCTCAGGGAGAAGTCACTTCTCCCTCAAGTTTGAACCTAGGCTGAGCCCTGTTCTGTTACTTATATTTATATAATGCTTCATTTTTCCCAATGTCATTGTTTATCGCACTATTTTTCCCAATTTCATGGTTTATCGTGCTTATTTTCCCAATTCAAATGGCACAGGCTGTAACAAATAAAAGCAACAAGAGATGTGTTTGTCAGAGACACAATATCCCCTATTGCACCACTCTGAAATAAAATTTCAATATATCATTTGGCAGGTTTAGAAATTATCTCCCCTTTAAAGCTGATAACTTCCGTTGAATTGTATTTTTTGACTTTTGACCTTGACCTTTCACAACTCAAAATGTACAGCTTAATGAGATACACATGCATGCCCAGGGGTTTTTCTGCACTGTCTGCGCCTCCGGGCAACGGAGGCATTCCCAAAATAAACGGACCCGTTCCCAATCGAATTTTAATTACATATTTCCCAATTCCAAAAAAAAAATTCTTTCAAAATCGTAAAAAGTAAACATAATTTATATCGAAAGAGTGACTTCCCTTCATCCGCGACGTAATTAAGCCTTTAGCGACTCAGATTTGAGCAGGTGTATTTGCCGGATGCACACTAGTAAATATTACATTAAAAAACCACGAAAAATAGACGCTAAAGGATGTGTAACGATATCATCGATGTTTTCGAAACGCTCTGAATCTTCCGAAATTACTGCCGCGAGTAACCCTGAACAGACAGGCTTGGACGATACGCAGCAAAATGTAACAGCAACGGAAGTCATGCTAGGGCCATCAATCACAAAATCGGCAACTGGATGCTCAGAGCCTTGTAAGAAAGTTGTAGTTCGATCGTCATTTAATACATTAAAGTATGAAATGAAATACCCATGGCTCTATTTTTGCTCGGCCAAAAAATGTTGCTGTAACCTGTGTTTGGGCAGTGTTTGTTTTGCATGTGTTTATATAAAGAAAATTGTTAAGCCACAGACTTATTTAAGCATGATTAATTCATTTTTTTCCCCAAATGAGCCGTTTCACGAAACAAAAATTCCCAAAATGGGCAATTTTGTCGATAAAAATTCCCAATTTGGTCGGACTCCTTTTCCCAAAGTAGGCAGAAAACCCCCTGATGCCAAATATCAAGTTGCTATCTTCAGTATTGCAAAAGTTATGGCCAATGTTTAAGTTTTCGGACGGACGGACAGACAGACAGACAGTTCAACTGCTATATTCCATCCTAGGGGGGGCATAAAAATATTACTGTAATACAAATGTCAGTTTATCAAGGGAATTGATACCTCATATCGGCTTACTTGAATGTTTTATCTGTAAAGCCATTATATAGCATATTCTGAAAACTTTAAAGTGTCTGTATATGCTTTGAGACAACCCATGCAATTGATTTCCCTTCCTGTGGATCATTGACATCAGCATTTATATAGCTTTCCTCCATCTCCATAGTTTTTTATTGTTAATAATTCAATTCAGTCAATAACAAGAGATGTGTTCGTCAGAAACACAATGCCCCCTATTGCGCCGCTTTGAACAATTTTTTTTTTTCCTTTGACCTTGACCTTCCACCACTCAAAATGTGCAGCTTCATGAGAACACCGCTTTGATTTTTTTTTTGACCTTTGACCTTGAAGGATGACCTTGAACTTCCACCACTCAAAATGTGCAGCTTCATGAGAACGCCCCTTTGAATTTTTTTTATTTTATTTTTTACTTTGAAGGATGACCTTGACCTTAAACTTCCACCACTCAAAATGTGTAGCTTCATGAGATACACATGCATGCCAAATATCAAGTTGCTATCTTCAATAGTGAAAAAGTTATGGGCAATGTTAAAGTTTTTGGACGGACGGACAGACGCCATAAATTAGACATTTGACCTTGAAGGATGACCTTCACCTTAACCTTTCACCACTGAAAATGTGCAGCTCCGTGAGATGCACATGCATGCCAAATATCAAGTTGCTATCTTCAATATTGAAAAAGTTATGGTCATTAAATTTTTTGGACGGGCCGACAGACTGACATACACACATACTGACGGACAGTTCAACTGCAAAATGGCACCCTACCGGGGGCATAAAAATACAATTTTGTACCAAAATTATGACCAAGGTACACACAATAAAACCTTTAATTCCAGTGGCAGTTCATGCGTTCTAAGTTTAAACGTTTCTAGTTTGAGTAAACTTTAACAATTTATGAAGTTTTAAATAGTTTTAAATTACCTTAATATAGTTTAAAAATAAGTAAACCTGTGCAGGTGTTGGGTGTGCTCCGCCCAGCCCATGCCCCGGGGTCATACCACCAGCCCCAGGGCCTGATATCCCCCCTGGAAGCTGAATAGGGGCCTGATGGGCATGTCCGGCAGCCCCACTGAAATCACAAGGTAACTTAGGTTGGTAAACTATAACAAAATTGTCAAACACTATCAGTCTATTTAAAAACTATTAAAGGAATAAAGCAGGGGTTGAAGAATTATTCCAGAGCCACTCGCCCTGCAGGGTGAGTAGGCCTGACAATCCACTCGCCCTTCACTTTAATCTACTCGCCCTGCATTAACAAAATAGATATCTACATTTATAGTTATGTTCAACCAGAACCTTCTAAACCTACTTAACATACAAATGTAGTGACACTAAACTGCGTTTTGTGCACCTCTTTCCTTTTCTCAATTCTTTCCGCTTCTCGTTTTGACGACCTTTCTAATTCTTTCTGTTCCCTGTCGCCACCACCTTGCAGATATTTTAAAATAGAACCCTTTTCCATTTTAATATTTCAGGCGAACTTTTACTGAAAGACACGCTTGATTGACAAACGGTTATAATATGGTAAATTTTGCCTAAAGCTTCTGATCACGAAATTCGGAATTATTCTGTTTATTAATAATAATGTTTTCTGTTTATTTTTAATTAAATATAAAAAGTATTACAATTAACCAGTGATGTATTATTGTTTTATTGATATTAACATTAAAATTCACGGAATGACCAATATATTTTAACAGTTTTATTCACTTTTAATCGATAAGCTAAGAGCACTGACAACGACGTAAAGAGCGCAGCCGATATCGAGAATTATTTTTACTGTGCCCTTGATGTCATTTTTCATTGTCAAAACTAAAATGCAGTTTCTTTGTGTACTTAACGTATTTTTTGTTCGTTTGAAAAATTGTCCGCAATTTGTATCGATGTGGAAGGAGTTCTGGAACTGAATTTATATTTCTCAACTTGAAAAACAGCAATCGCCCCGTCGGTCGAGTATTTAACAAATTTTACTCGCCCGACCGTCAACTTCACTCGCATATGCGAGCGGTCGAGTGGATTCTTCAACCCCTGAATAAAAGTCCTTGTGCTTCCTAACAACATCATACCTCATTAAAATATTGTAAATTTCAAAATATTTAAAAACAACTTCTTCAAGGGAAAAGGTCTTCTTTTAAACAATTTTAAGACAAAATTAAATTTGGTCAAACGTATTGTCCTTTCAAAAGTGTATTGCTTGAAATCAATCTACAGAGGGTTTGTTTACACCTTAGTCAGCTGCAAGATGAATCTCAAAATGAACATCCTTTTTCAAATCATCTTTTAACTAACAAAAATATTTACGCGAAATTCTGTAAGCCAGGAAACTGTAGTCCACCTGACATCACTTCAGACTCAAACCTTGGACCTCCTCCAAGCCCAGCACTTTGAATCAATCTTCCAGCGCTAAGAACTTGGTTAATCTCCCCTTGAGTGACTCTACGCCCCGCGTTGTCTTCAATGTGTGGTCTTTGCATTATATTAATGCATGGTGACTATGATACTAATAGAAGTAACCTGAAAATATGAAAGACTTCAGTGAAGCGTTTAAAGGGTAGGACAAATCTTTACCTGCGCACAACAGCGGCGCACTGGACACACACATTATACTGACATAGAGAGTAATCAGGGATAGAAATTAACAGATGCCTGTAAGCCCAGGGTTAGCAACTCAGATTCAGACCTTGATACTTTGAACGGGTTAAACGTCTTTTTGTAAAGCTTGAAAAATAAAATGTACAACTGTAATATGTACACACTTCAGTGTTAAAATTTTGCGCGCCTTTGTTTTTAAAGCTTTAACGGACAGACACTGACCAGGGTTTTTTTCCCACTTTTTGGGAAGATAGCCCATGGCTTTGGAATTGGGAATTATATCGGCATTTTCATGAAATTGGAAAAATAAAATTCATTAGCCTTTTTATTCCAAACAAAAAGTCCACTGATTAGGGAAATACTAAATTTGATATAACTCTTTATAATCATTCTAATTAAAAGAACACAATCATATAATACTTTGTTAGATGTAATTGAATTAAAATTGAGATAAAATACGCATTAGACACCTCTTTAAAAAAAAAAAATTTTTTTTTTGGAAATTGGGAATTTTAGGTCACATTTTGGGAAAAAAGTATACTTTTTGGGATTGGGAACATAGCCGAATTTCGGCTATAAAATCGGGCCACAAAAAACCCTGCTGACCTCTTGCGTTTTGGTTGCTTGTTAATTGCTTGAATTAGATTTTCATCTAGGAATTAGGAGACAATTATTTTTAAAATCACCACTTCCGAAAAGCGAAAACGGGTAAACACTTTCACTGTTTCGTTGCTTATGGCGACAATGACGATTAACAGCATAACAACTAAAGTAGTTTTGTTAAATTAATTTCTTCCAGCATTACAGATTATCATGTTTCATTTCAATCATGAGAATATAGTTTATGATACTTTAAGGTGACCATGATGTTAAGACACTTTAAATGTGACATATATTGTATTGTTATTGTTATCATGGATACAAATTCGTAAAAACTACTTTAAGCAACTTATTGCTTCGAGTCGCTGAATGTCCTGCAACCTCTGAATAAATTTGTTGTTGAACTTTAATGGTGAACTATTGCCCACAGACTATTGACACTGTTAGTGTTACCTTTCCAGTTTCATTTTAATTTGTTATTCAAAAAAAGTTGAAACATCACCATTTAAACAAACAATTGAAATATTTACTTACCTGTTGACGCACGCCTTATTTATGATAAGAATTAATTAACAATCGCGTCAAATTAAAACAAAATCGTGTAAAATAACATTACATTTTCTTGAACAAATGGCGAACTACAAATCCTTTATACACATCTTTTGGACTGTCCCATGTGAGTATTTCATGTTATATGCAATATTGGACGGCAAAACTATTCAACATAAATAACACATACAATGCGTCCAGATAGATACGCTTACTTATTTATCTCAATAAAATGTCTTTGAAATCACAATATTCATACAATATAACAAAACACTATTTAAGACAAAAATTAACTGCATGTAACCTCCCCTAAAGTGTAAAGTAAACTCGCCCTGTGTAAACAACCAGCCACTTCCGTTCGCGCTAAATTTAACCTAGACACAATATTTTGACAGTTTAGACAAATAGACGCTTTAAAAATTACTTCCCATCACATATAACTTTCGATACCTATTATATATGCCATACTGTTCCAAAATTACGTGACAATTAGGGCTAATATAATGAAAAAATGATAAAAAGTATCGTATTGTTCGCCGACCTAGTTACACACAAAATATGCAAGCGTCTACTCCGTGTGTATATTAATGTTTACAACATCTAACGCCAGATTATTTCGAAGACGTCTATGTAAAAAACGTAAGATACGAAGCAATAAGAATGAAATTAACAAAATGCACAAATAACTTGTTTTGAACCGTTGTGCATCTCATACAACTTTGCTGTAAGGTGTTTTGACAACTCGTCTCTTCAAATGAAAATGGAACGGAATCCCCTAAAAAAATAAGCGGCCGAAATCCATGAAAGTATTATTTTTAACAAATGCAGCGCAAAAATACTCTTAATCAAGCTTTTTAAAATGTGTTTACATTATTGTTCAAGAACAAATACTTACACAATTCGTCAGATGAAACAGATATTTGCCGATATTCCGAACGAACTTTTGTAAATCATAACAAATCGTAGGGAATACCTTTTGACAGTTGACGTCATTACTTGTAAACCAATCGAGTGTGTGTATTTGAGATTTATTTACAGGTCGTCCAGCGTCTTCTCGACTACAGATGTATCGACCTGCCCCTGTGACCCTTCAGGGGAGAAAATAAGGTGTTATTATACATCATAGCACGATGGCCAATGAGACCTTAATGTGATTAGATGCTTTTTTTTTTTTTTTTTTTTTTTTTTTTTTAATGGATTATGTAGTGGTTTGCCTTTTATCAAAATGGTTTTTGTAGTATTCCTATTATCTCTAGAGTATCATTATCCTTATTGGCATTAATGTTAATTCCTTAAAGTTTGTGTGTGGTGTTTGTGCTCTCCGCCCAAAGAGGTGTTAGTGGGGGTTCGAGCGGGATACAGAGGGCGCCCCGATTCCAGAGGCGCCCCTGGTTCTTTTAAGTGCCCGGTGTACAGCACCGATACACTGCACCCCCGTTTAACGTCCCTCGCGGAGGACTTGTTAGTACATAAACATAGATTAGTACAGATATTACTCTATTGCCCTGTGTCTTGGTGTAAATTCACATGGGCTCTCTCTGTTGTGCTGTTGGATATTGTCAGGTGTTTAATGGTGTTGCAAGGGTCAGAATAGTTTTGAAGTTTAATATAGTAGAAAAGGGGCTGCGTTTGTGTGGTTGGACCGAGATGACTGATTGGTTGTTGGTGGTACAGGGAGGACAATATCTGGTTCTACACTTTCTTTCTTTGGGAGACAATTTTCACGCGCCTTTTTTTGTTTTTGAGAGAGAGAGAGAGAGCGCGCACGTTCTTCTTCCTGTTTATATTGCTAGTGGTTACACAGATGGTTATTATATGTATTAGTGCATTTTGTTCAGGAGGGAATAGATCTGGGATGTTAATGCTGACCATCCCTCTAATTCGATCTGATCCTCATAGTGACAAGGGTAATACGTGCAGGTTAGCAATACAAGGTTTACAATTCAACGTCAAACGTAACAAGGCACAGGCATGCAAGGAAAAAACTTACACTACTCTACAAGAAAACATCACCGTCGCTACAGTAGGGGAAACAACAACAACAAATACCGTCACCATTCTCTTTTTATTTTTATTTTTGTCATGTTGGGTATGTCATGTCAACGGGGCCAGAGTGCACTGATGTCATGTCAACGGAGCCAGAGTGCACGGGCGAGAGATATCTCTTCAGGCGCGCCCTCTGGCCCAGCCGACACGCTCTACTCAACATGTTTAAGTCTTGTACATATGGGAAAAATGTTAACTAATCACATTTAATTACAACAATATTTACACCTATAGGGGTTGCACTGTGGGTAAATTTGCCCACGTACGCACTTACTGCGTCTTCCGATCCTGCGTGGAAGTATGTTGTCTGTGTCCCCTACCTTCGTCGTTGTTGCTGATTACAGCTTAAGAGAAGGAAAGCGAGGGTCTCGCGGAACCCTGGGTTTTGTTACCTAGAGCGCTATTTGGTTGTAAAAGAAGGCTTAGAGCTTATCCATAGTGGTCGAAAGGGGCCAAGTGACATATGTATTGGGGGGGGGGGACGTACCCTTCCGTCGTTTTAGTATTATTAGTCTTTATCTATTTATTTATTGGTGTAATTTTCCTATATATCATAAAGCGCAGACGAGGAAACCGCGAACGTTCGTTATAGACAGCTCCCTCATCTTTGCCTTGTTTATAGTATTGTTTATTTATGTATTGACGTCAACAAGGTGTTATTGGACACTGCATTGTAATGTACTACCAATCCAAAGTACATTTGGACCCCAAATACAATTATAGGTTCTCGGCGTGCACATTACATGCAGTGTTTCTATATCTATTTATTTGTTGATGCAATTTTCCTCTTGCCATAAGTCATTATTAATTGGAATCTTTAAAATTACATATATCATGGATTGTTTTACGGTACAGTTTTAGAACCAAATTAATTAATAATAGTATATAAGTTCGAGCCGGGCCCAGACGAGTGGCCATATGGACAACACCGGAGTGACCATCGTCCGAGACCCACCCGTCATTAGTACATAAAGTTGCCATTATTGATCTGAGTTTTTATTTATTTATTTATTTTAATTTTCCTATAGGGCCGGGATAATATGGTTAGGTTCAGTTCGGGCCCAGACGAGTGGCCATATGGTGCACACCGAAGTGACCATTGTCCGAGTCCCGCCCGTCATTAGTACATAAGATTGCTATTATTAATTTGAATAAATGAAGCAGTATATAACTGACGGTATGTGTTGTTATTTCTATCTACCGCTAATAGTCCAACGGAATATTATATTTTATCTACGTAGCCCGTGTCGCGCAAAAATTTAAACACGTGCAGTCGCACAACAGGAGCGATTCCGCTTGGAGGCATCAACAGTGAGTCGCGATTAATGATAAGTGGGTTTTTGTATGCCGCTATTACCCCTGCACTTAGTTCTAGTCTCTGTTCAGCGTGTTTAGGGCATATAAAGAAAAGATGTTCAAACGTGTTATGAATGTTGCACTGGGGGCAGAGGACAGTTTTGTAATAGTCGCCGTGCAATCTAGTCACCCTTAGGCGCATGCGCGAGTAAGCCCTGTCCTCCCTTTTAATGGGGCTATAGATGTTAATCTTATGGCTAGGGTTGGTTAATATCGGTAAATTATGATCGGCGCAGTAAATTGACCATTTGTGATCCTGTTCATTATACCCTTTTTGGTTTATGATTGCAATTAGTTCGCGCGCGCTAGGCTTTAAATCAGAGGGTAGACCTTCATGGGAACCTATTCTGGCAAGTTGGTCAGCGTGTTCGTTACCCGGAATGCCTACGTGACTCGGGATCCATACGAATTGGAGAGTGATATTGTTGTTTGCTAGTTTTGTGATTCCCTTTAATGTTGCACATATAAGGTCGGGACGC
This sequence comes from Dreissena polymorpha, assembly GCF_020536995.1. Lineage (NCBI taxonomy): Eukaryota > Metazoa > Mollusca > Bivalvia > Myida > Dreissenidae > Dreissena > Dreissena polymorpha. The sequence continues at coordinate 61,315,128 of NC_068360.1, read as the reverse complement.
GTTTTCGATGATCCTGCATTAAGTGCTTGTAAGGCGCTGAGAGAATCGGTTAATATCGCGTAGTTTGGGCGTTCGTGGGTTTCAAGTTCATTAAGCCACTTTATGGCGCTGTTTATTATAGCTAGTTCGCAAGCAAATATAGACAGTTCTTTATTGTATTTTACCTTGCACTGATGTATAATGACATTTTTGGGTTGATACACTACAAAAGCCGCGCCTGCTATTTCAAGTTCCTCATTTTTGCTACCGTCAGTGAAAATCTGGGTGTAATCCACATATTTATCTGTTACATAGTTTTGAGCTATAGAGCCACTGTTTGGGTTGTGGTCGGATTTTTTAATTAATGTTGTTAGATGTAAGTCAATATTTGGTTTTGATAGATTTCTTAAGCTAAAGTATGTAGGTTCCTGAGTTTTAATGTCAATAGTCTCATAATATTTGCCTAGCTCGAGCACGTTCTGCGCGTACGGGAGACCACTCTTCTTTTTCCTTTTTTGGTAGGCCGGATCTTCAGTAACCCTAAGGTTAATTGGGAGGTGTGGTCCCATAGATAGCGTGCGCGCGCGGTATTTTAGTTGGTTAATTTGCCTTTGTTGACCCAGTTCTATCATTCCACATTCAGCGTGCAGCAGAACGGTGCTTGTAGATTTACGTGTACCAGTTATAATTTTAAGTGCCGTATTTTGGATTACTTGTAATTTATTGAGTAATGTTTCACTGGCTGAATTGTACGCAATGCTTCCGTAGTTTATTTTTGCCCAGATAGTGGCTTTATAAATACGCATAAGGGCTTTTTTATCCGTACCCCAGTTGTTTCTTTGGATGCATTTTAGAAAGTTGAGGTCCTTTTGGCAGCGTACAACTAGTTTAAGGATGTGGTCTTTCCATGTTAAATATTTGTCAAATGTCATACCCAAAAAAGTAATGTTGTCAAGAAGCGGAAGAGGAGCACCACATAGAGTAAGTTGTGGGGGGTTAGGGGTTTTCTTAGATCGAGTTGCTTTACGTGCATTGGCCGCTACTTTTTGTGCACTGGCAGGGAATAAGATTGCTTGGGTTTTTGTGGGATTTATTTGGAAGCCATACGATGCGCTCCAGTTTTCTATTGCAGTTAGGGCTTTTTGGATTTTAGTAATTGCTAGATTCGGTGATTTAGATGTGGTCCATATTGCACTATCGTCTACAAAAAGTGATAAATTGATTAGATCAGTGTTATTTTGTGAATTATGTGCCTTAATTTCTCTGTCTAGGGTGTTCATAGTCACGGAAAATAATATTGGAGATAGGACACTACCTTGGGGACAGCCGTTTATAGTCTCAACTGATTCTGATGTCGCGTCATGCAGTCTCACTTTTATTTTACGCGTTGTAAGAAAAGCTGCAAGCCAGTTGAGCATTTTACCCTCTATTCCTAACGTATTAAGTGTTTTAATGGCGTTTTCGTTCCATAGTTTATCGAATGCGGCTGTGAGGTCTAAAAATACGGCTGCTACGGTTTGACCGAGATTTTGGGCTCTTTTAATATCAGCTTCAAGGCGTACTAAATGATCTTCGCAAGAGTGGTTAGATCTACAGCCCGATTGGACTTCTGAGATTTTGTTATGTTTTTCTAGATACGCGCAGAGTCTCGGTTTTATCATTTTCTGCATTAGTTTGGTGAACGTAGAGGTTAAAGAGATCGGCCGATATGAGGCTGGAGAGTCTTTAGGCTTATTGATTTTAAGGATCGGAACTATTGTGGCCTCGTGCCATTCATCAGGAAGAGTACCTTCAGACCATGATTTATTATAAAGGGCAAGTAATTCTTGTTTCCCCGAGAGTGGAAGTTGTTTAAGTATCTTATAATGGATGTAATCGTCGCCCGGCGCGCCGTTTTTGCATGTAAGGAGAGCTGATTCGAGCTCGAACAGGCTAAAAGGAGCATTGTACTTGTGAGTTTTTTCCTCGGTAAGAGATTGTAACCAGACAGGAAATTCATTTTTTGTTTTTATTTTCTTTGCAATAAACGTTTCAGAGTATCCTTCGTCACTGCTTACTTTTTGATAATGTTGTACCAGGGCAGAAGCTTTATCAGCGTTAGATACAAGAACTTCGTTGTTAACCCGAAAGATAGGTGTATTAGTAGGGGGTCTGCCTTGCATGCGCTTAACTTGATCCCATAGATCTTTGCTAGTTGTTTTATGTGAGAGATTATTACAGAATTCGTTCCAGCTTTCTAATTTTGCCTTTTTTAATACTTGTTTAGCACTTTTGCGGGCTTCCCTATATTTGTCATACTTAGGTCCGGTTCTGATTCGGATACATTTTCTCCTACATTTTTCACGATATTTAATGGCGTCTGTGCATTCTTGATTCCACCATGGTACAGACCGTTTGAATTTTTTAGGTGTTTTGCTTACAGGGATTGAGTTATCAAGCGCAGTTTTAAGTTTTGTTATATAGGATTTAAAGTAAGAGTTGGTGTCAGTATTATCTACATTAGGAAGGAACTCATTATTACACTGAGTTTTAAAGTTGTTCCATTGTTCAGGTGTGGCTTTGTGTATTTTCCATTTGTGTTGTGTGGACGGAAGGGTATTCTCTATTCTTGTCTTAATGTTTATTATGATTGGAAGATGGTCACTTCCAAACGAGTCGTCAATGACATTGAAATCGCTTATAGCTTGAAGATGGGCTGAGGTAAGAGCTAGATCGATCGCGCTGTCGGGTTGATCTTCGCGATCAGACAATCTCGTTATTTGACCGTCGTTAAGGAAGTTTATGCTGTTATTGTTAATTAATTTTAGGAGATTTTCAGAGTTATCGTCGCATCGTGGATCACCCTCGGGGTTCCAGCAAGGGTGTTTTAGATTGAAATCGCCAACAATAATATTATTCTTTCTATGTTCAACTGAATGGAAATTTTTTGCATAATTTTTACACGTATTATCTTTAGTTTGAGCATATACGCATTGAATGCGGAATGATTGGTGCTTAGTCAAGTACAGTGTGAGGGCACACGATTCAATAGGGCAATCTTGATCAATGTTTATTTTAGTAAATGAAAGGCCCGATTTTACATATATTGCTACCCCAGTGCCTATAAGTTTTTCTCTTTGTTCACCTCGCACAGGTTCTTGATATCCTTTTAAATGAACTTGTCTGTGATTACTTTTGTAGTTCGTTTCCTGGAGACATACTACATGCACTTCGTTGTTATTAACATAATTTTGAAGCTCGTACATTTTTGCATTTGAGTTATGAGTAACCCCTCGGGCGTTCCACGACATAATTGTAAGACTGTTTATATTATGAGTATGAACTGTCGCAGACATTTGGGGTTTGGTGTGTTAAATTGACCTAACGTACGGGCTTGAGGCTACTGGATTAACTTAATACATTCCGTACGCGTGGCGAAAGAAGACCGGAAGCGGCGGTGCAATCGCGTGTCCTTTGCGGAGGCTATGTCGCATGATCGGGGTCGAGCTGTTACGGGCCATGCGTAGCCGGTTTCTATGTATATTGAAGGGAGAATACGCGGGGTGGTCGGATATCCTGTGTCGTTGCTGATGATGGCGTTGTTGCCTAGGTTGTTGCCTTGTTTGTTGCGGTGATGGTATAGGATTGAGCATTTTTTTAGGGTGATCTGAAGTTTGTGAGCTGGAGGGTAGCTTATGCTGTTGTTGTTGCTGATGGCGGAATGTATGTTCAACATTGTTTGTGGCTACATTATTTGTGGTTGATGTTGATGCCGGTTGTTCGGGCGGAGTAGGAGTGGTATGCTCAATATTATATTGCGCCTCATTTTCGGGGAATTTGTTTTTGAGTATGGACAAAATTTCTGTTTCAGATTTACCAACTAACTGTTTAGCTATTTGGGCAAGATTGGGTCGCTTATTTATAGCTTGAAGGTTATTGATGTATTGATTGGTAACCTTTAAGTTTTTGCTGTTGATAGTAGATTGGTATTTGAGATAGATCGGACACCCCTTATACGCCGCGCTGTGCCCGCCGCCACAGTTTGCGCATTTCCTAGCGTGCCTGGTATTGCACGATGCGTGCGAATGATTCCCCGCGCAATGTGGGCACTTCGCGTTATTGTTACAAACATTGGACGCATGGCCGAACATCTGGCATTTAAAGCATCGAAGAGTTGCTAGGAGCGCGGGCTTAACATTGTGGCCTAGTATATTTGTTGGGGCGTTTTCCGTCTTGAATGTGACCGTAATGACATTGTTTTTAAGACCACTATGGACTGCTTCTACATTGGATTTGTTTTTTAGATCGTTTTTTAATTTGTCTATATCCGCGTTTTTGGGAACCTGGATGACACCCCTTGCAAGTTTAGTTTGAGCAATTAGCTTGAAGTCAAATCTATCAAAGGAGAAATGTTTAGCTTGGTTGAGTGCGTCGTCCCTAATTTTGAAGAGGAGACCAGCTTTGGACTCTTTTAGGGGTCTTACTCTCTCAGATCCTAGCAGTTTGATAAAGGCTTCCCCTATTGCCTTAGCCTTCTCTCGCGGGAAGATCACCGCGACAGTGGTAAGGCAAAAGGTAAGCCATATTGCCGGGGCTTGTTTATGGGTTTGGGAGCATGATGGCCCGTTGGCAGGGGGAGTAGTCTGCTTCGTGGTCGATGGGGTTTTGGACATATTGTCATTAATTGTCTGGGGAGTCACGGTTACAGGGACGATTGGGGTTATTGAGGTGTCATCGGTAATACGCGTCGCTGAATACGGAGCGCAAGACTCGGAATCAATTGAGATGTCCCCGGGGCGGAACATTGCGCGCTTGATTTTAGGGGTTTCCGTCATTGAGGTTTCCTTACTGGAGAACGACCTCTTCATTCTCCTGAGAACTTTCTTAAATGGCCCGGACATAGTAATGATAGGAAGTGCGGTAAGGTTTGATTTAGAAAAATACGTGTACGGTAGTCGTTTTTCTTAAGTTTATCTTAATTATTATTTCCCTTGTAAAATCTCAGTCTTGTTTCCTTAAGCTGTTTGTATGTAATGGAATGAAGCAATTGGGTACTTATGTTTGCGATTTCGCCGCTCGCGCAGTGTTTGGATTTAAGTTGATTGAGGAAAATTCTTTGTTCTTTACGTGCGAGTAGTTAATTATCTATCAATTATTTGCGGTTCGATAGGGACTTCGCGAGTAGTCTAGTAGGTCTTAATTGAGAACTAAATTGGGCCCTTTTGATCTGTTACTTAGTACAGCGGTAATTAGTAGTAAATAGATGGTCCCTGTTTTCGCGTTCTAGTTAGTTTATTTTCAGTTATTAGCGGGTTGATGAATGATTCGCGAGTAGTCGAATAGTAAATGGTATCTACTTCTAATTGGTCTTAGCCTAATAGGGGTCTTTGGGCGCTTAATTGGTAGTCCGATAATTGGTAGTAAACAGAGGGTCCCTGTTTTCGCGACAATTGCAAATTGCAAGTGTTAATTGTTACGCGATCTCTAATCTTAATGAGCGTAGGTTTTTATACTGTAAAGGGTCTTTTTTCATTACACTTAAAGCGCTTATTCTGTATCTTATTTTCTTATCAAGTAGCTATTCTTGGAAAATTATTGTATGCTGATTAACTGAATACAATATTGAATTGATATAAAACCATGTATTATACTGTTTTCTTTTGTTTAAACTTTAAAAGCACACTCTAATGAAAAACTATTGAAATTGGCGTGATTATCTTTTAAATGTTAAATTGGCTAGATTCTTTATGTCAGATAATTTCACAGTGCTATTACATTAAAGACATTAAAATACTAATCGATTACTATCTTTCGCGTTCTTTTTTTAAAGGATATTACCAAAGATATATAAACTATGTCTTGCTGTTATCAATTAAAATGATCACAGGTAATCTAAACCGAGGAAAGAATTTTATAATATTAAAGTCACTTTTTTTTTCTTTTTTTTTTTTTTTTTTTTTTTTAGAAAAGGTTGGCGTACTACGCTATAGACTTACTACTTTTCCGTAGCCCTTCTTTTTCCCTGATTCTACCGATTTTATCCACACAATTATCGCTTAAATATCACCTTTCCTTTTAACACTGGAGCACTTGCTTTTAAATTAAACACTTAGATTTAATTATATCCCATTAATTAATTAGATAATTTTCCTTCTTGCACTGAAGCACTTTAACGCTAATTACGTTTTTATTTAACTCCACTATTCGCCTTCAAATAGAAGATCTTATTAGACCCTAAATTTGATTTATTATTTCCAAATTAATTTTACTATTAATCCAATTTTATTTTATTAATCCAATATTTCCAAGATAATCCGCTTAATTTCACGACCTAACCTAACGCAACGAAAATGCCGAGGAGGAAACAGATTTGTCTGTTTTAGTAACAAGCCCTGTTACACAAAAAATTATCAATTCAATACCAATTTAGGTTTCCAAGCAATTGGCTTTCTTTATTGCAAGTTCATTAAGATCAGTCAATCAAAACTAAGTTACCGGTATTGAGTGGGAAAAACCTGTTTACCCCCGCTTGCCATTGATTCTCAACTTGAAAGAAAATCTGCTTTCATATATAAAGATTCCAACAAAATATTTTTTGCAACACACCTCCAGTGAGATTTGCACTAAAGCCTACAAAAATTGCGCCCCTCAAAGAGTATTTTACATTACACTTTTATGAGAATAAAATTATAATTTTAAAACATATTTTCAACATCTTGTCCTGTGCCGAAGGACTTTGTAGTTATCTTTAAAATAAACATTGTAATTATGAAAATAAATATTAAACTGAGCATTTATATGAATTCTAAATAAACTGATGTAAGCAAGCCATGTATTTATACAAATTTTAATGAAAACAACCACAGGAGGGATTCCCGTATTTTTTTTTATTCTTCTATTATAGCATATATATATATAATAAAAATAAAATATACGGGATTCCCTCCTGTGAAAACAACAGGAGCACTCCAAATCAGTTGATCACTTCAAATATATAAAGCTTTCATAATTCTTTGGATTTCTGATGATTACTCATACATGAACACATATTTTCAATTTTATATACTATTATTATGTCCATGTCAGTTATTTCTATATACACATGTAATGTGTTCACTTGTCTCTATTTTGTAAATTTGTGATGAAGCTATATTGGAAAATAGTGTTCACCAATCTGTGAACAATCCCTTTAATCATCATTTGTAATTGTTCCTTTGTTTAGTTATGTTTAGATCATACCTACCGGGTATTTATTCTAGCTCGATTGCATGAAAACTTCATTGAGGCACTCTTGAGTAAATTTCCTTGGAAGAACCAATACTTGTTGTTTTAAGACAATATCTTGAAGATATTCCCAGAGATGGAATCAAACTGTAGACCTCTTGATCCCTCATTTGAACACCATACCCACTACGCCATGATAGCACTTATTGGTTTGGCTTCGATACAAGATCAAAAACAAGACGACAATGATGGCGTGAAGCTCTCTCTTGATTTACGCCAATTATCAAACCTTGGAATCAAAGCTGTGATCCTATGATTTCTAGCCCAGTGATCCACCAACTGAACTTATTAGTTTTGTGTATGCATATTAATCAAGAAAGCAAACACCAGATCATTTTTTGTGTTATTTTTTTCATTCTTTCATTAATACATGTACTTATACAATTTTATTGGTAAAATATATGTATATGTATATATGCAAAATGGGCAGGGTCAACGTAAAAACACACACATGCATTATCACTATGGGGAGTTACTGAAATTGTTAAATGTACAAAGAAATCAACCAGACAAAGGTTTATATTTAGTACAAAAATAAGATTACATATACAAATATAGTACTATTCACAAACACAGGCTAATGATATGAAATGAAATGTTTGTATTCAAAATAATTCATAAATACATTTATGACAAAAAAGGTCCAAATGAATGCACTTCATCTTTAAAGGGAGGTTAACTGTGGCACATTTAGCGGTAGTGTTTTCAGGTAGATGTTTAAATATTGTATTTGATACAGAATGTTCAACAGAAAAAATAGTTTCCTATTTTATCAACAAGAATAAATTGAATTGGCAAAATAAATCTGTTGATAGATGTCCTACTGGCTGAAAAGTGTCGTAACCAAATGTTATCAAATTTTAAAGAAAAAGACATTAATGAACCAGTAAGTGTCCACTGTACATGAATTGAAAGCTGTATTTGTACATGAATTGAAAGATGTATTTATCATGTTAAAATCTTTCATAAGCATATGTATTAAAAACTCACACCATGCTACATGTTTTATAAACTAGATCTATTTGCACCAATAATGAAAATCGCTAGATAAAAAAAACAACAACATATATAGCTGTCACAAAATATATATATCTGACTTTTATATACGTTAGGCGTATATAATTTGATGACGAATGAAGCAAAAATAAGCTACAAGTCATATATTAATTTTCTTGCATGCACATTTCTTCCTTTAAACAAGCGCATCGCATAACAGGTGCCACGCTCGGCTGCGAAAGCTTGTCAGAATTTTTTTTTTTTAGAGGTCAGTGACCTTTACCTTTGACCTAGTGACCCAAAAATGGGTGTGGCGTGTAGAACTCATAATGGTGCATCTACATATGAAGTTTCTAAGTTGTAGGTGGAAACACTTTGATTTTAGAGCCAATGTTAAGGTTTAAGCACAACGCCTACGGCGGACGGCGGACGACGAGTTGGCTATGACAATACCTTAGGTTTTCTCCGAAAACAGCCGAGCTAATAAAAATCACAAAATTTAAAGCACCTTTGCACAGAAAATAATTTGAAGAATTTTAAAAGGGTCATCTGTCATAATGAAAGTTATCTATGTTTATAACACTGAAAACTTTTATTTGCAATAAAGATCCCTTAATTGTGTTTTTTCATAAGCTCTTTGTACACATTAGGGATGAATCCTCAAATCATATTTGAATATTCCTTTTTCCTCATTCCAAAATTAGAAAGTATTTGGAACTGGAGTTTTATCAGCGCTGGAACCCATATTCACTAAAATATGCTATCTAATATTAACCATGGGAGATACAGTTAGAAATATCTTGTATTCATTATTGATTAATGAGAAATCTCATTGGTTCCCTGTCAATAGCTGCATGGAAATCCAATCAATCGAATGACACCCTATTTCAACTTGAACATGCAGACAGATTTTGTCTTGCCATTTTACAGTTGCCTGTCACTTTACCTGTCACTTTTACTGTAAGCCTTATGCTATAACTAGTATCTTATCAAATAATTGTTGCTTTCCAGACCTCATTCAACTTTTGAAAATAAAAGTGTGATTTCATTGGCTCATCCAGCTTTATGAAAACAAAATTCTGTCAGCCAATTCTCCCAAGGGTATTATGTATTGACAACAGAATATATACTGTGGGATCCAAGATGGGGCTTAATATAGCAGTACTGAGACATCATGATATAAATTATACACTCTACAATTAAAACTATCCAACACAACCACTGACATGCGTAAATATGTATTACGCACACATTTTTTAAAAAATAAACAGAACAATACCTGTACTTGAGAAACACAATGCCCCCTACTGCACTTTGAAGATGCACAGCGGTTATTTTAGAGAAAATTGTCAAGTCTACGGCCCATTGCTTTGCAAAAAATCCATGAACCAGAACCAAAAACACATTTCAACTGTGAGTCATCTAGGTACACTCACATACCAAAATTCAGCTCAATATCTTATAGCTTTTCATAAAAAAAGTCAGGAAAATGGTTATTATTGAGAAAATTTCCAAGTCCAAGGCTCATAACTACCGGTATGCCAAAAATCAATGGACCGGAATAAAACTCACACTCCAACTGTAGGTTATGTAGGTAGACGCACATACCAAAAATCAGCTCAACAACAGAAAGCTTTGCATACAAATACTTTTGGAAAACGGTTATTATAGAGAAAATTTCAAGTTCAAGACCCATAACTATGACAAAAATCCATGGACCGGAACGAAACTCACACTTCATCTGTAAGTCCTGTAGGCAGACGCACATACCAAAAATCAGCTCAACGTCTGAAAGCGTTGCATAAAAAACCTGAGAAAAACGATTATTATAGAGAAAATTTCTTAGTTCAAGGCCCATAACTCCAAAAATCAATGAACCGGAACAAAACTCATACTTCATCTGTAAGTCATGTACATAGTCTCGCACACCAAATATCAGGTCAATATCTTAAAGAGTATCGGAAACAAGTCCCGAGAATGGAATGCCGGCGGACAGACAGACAGACACACGGACGGAGAGTCAGACTGCTATATGCAACCCTACCGAGGGCATAAAAATACATACACATACAGAAAAATATTGGCAATAAAATAAAATGTTAAAACATATCTAATATCAATAACAACATGGTATATTCACAACAAAAGGTCCTTTGGAAGCAAAATTGTGGTATCAGAAAATATTGAATGGACAACCTTTTCATTCATAATCAAAAGAAATTCTGCATAAAGAATATCATTTGCTCCTTATACTTATCTGTTAAAAACAACCCCCGTTTCGAGACCACTCTTTTTCATTGACTGTTGAAATTTTGTGTTGTTTGTGTATGTGCAATTTTGTGATATGCCACGAAACAGTCAACAATTTTTAATGATCTTACTAAATCTTCAGCTGTTAATGTAAGTTGAACAGAAACAAATACTCAATTAACAAGAAAGCCAACAGTGCTCAGAAAATATGACCCGACAACTCTGAAAGTTCTCAATCGAACTTTTTATTCTCAACTTTAAATATCGTCCCATGAAATTTATAAATGAATCAATTGTGTTACTATGTTTATAAGGTCCTTCAGTACCTGAGGCTGCAGTATAACAGGACCTTGAATGTGTCCCAGAACTCCTAACATATTATGAAAATGACTGCTCGAAACATACGAAAATTGGAACAAACATTGAATTGTAGCAGCCATTTCCAGCTTTTAACTTTGAACTGAAAGAACTTAAATTTTGGAGGAGTTGCTGAGTTGGCGAACATGGAAAACCCGAGGGGAAAACCCCACATGTCCAGTTTGGTGACCACCAATCACATTCACTTGCCCCAGGACCAGGAAATGAACACAAATCACCATGTTCTAACCATGGAGCTGATTTGACAGCAGAAATTGCATAGATACCTTCCATTGGTTGGTTAATATTTTTTGTTAAGACTAAATTGTTGATTGTGATAATTTAAAGTCATTAAGCCATATATTCTGGCACTTTTTAAAAAGCACATAAAAGAGAAAAAAGAACAGTTTTGAGATGTATTTCGATGATATGAGTGTAAAAATACACTAAACACTAAGTTGTATTGGATATCCAACACAAAAATACACAAAAGGTAAATCCTTCTCAGACAATCATAAATTGCCTACCAAAGTTCAATTGTTAACATTAAAATACGTAAAATAGCACAACAATTGGCTCACTTATACATTGTAAATGTATTATGATACATATAAACTCTGTAAAATTTTGATGCATTTTGATAACTGAGAAATGTGTATACAACTGTAGTTTTCATTCACATAATAACTAGTTAACAATATCAATACTTTAAACACAACAACCAAGTTCTTGATATGTGAACAATGTAGAATATTCTTTAAAGATACCTTTATAAAATTAACAAATATGACTTAAAGCAAAATTTATCAATGACAATTATGACAAAGTGTTTTCTTTTCCTAATATGTCCCAACAACCTTCTACTTGATTTAGAAACAAACTTATTTCCCAGTGAAAAACTGCTAACAAATAAACAAGCATTTACCAATACAAAGGTAAATATTGCAAATATAAACTTGGGCCAAAATACATGAAGACATTTCTTTAAAAAAATATTTTTGTCAATGACCTAAAAAGGGTTTGTGTATGCACATTTTTATTTCAGATAAGTTTATGAAGTACAATATTAAATGCACATGAAAATGTTTGGAAGAGATTATGTAAATGAAAAGATTTACTGTACATATTTTGAAATGTGCTGTAAGATGACCTATTCTATCAAAAACTGCAAAAATACTACAAAATTATAAGCGAGATCAATAAGTTGTTCTGAATATTTTTGCAATTTACAAAGCATAAGTTGCTATTACTTTCAAAAGTATACATTGAACATCAAATCTTTGTTCATATAAAATCAACGAAATGCATTAAACTTGCTGCAAACAGTAAAATCTATTTACAGAAATATATTCATTAAACTGTGATTTATAAAACATAACAAACATAAAGTATGATTTGTTAACAGTGTTTAACAATTTACTGTTCATATTTTTTTTAATTAAACATTTTTGCAAATGATTATATATAATATATACATTTTGCAAATGTATCAGGCATATTCCAACACCCATTTGCTTATCAGCACTGATAATAATTCAAAGTATCAAAAACTCAATCAACAATCAAATGTTTACACTCACAAAAAAAGTAAATTAAATACATTCATAAAAATAATAAACTCTTTAATTATGTAAAAAGTAGCAGATATAACAGCAGTAATTAAGACAAGGAATGTTATTTCTAATTTTGGAAGACAATGTTAAAGCAACTAAAATGCAATATTATGTTTCTATGGGAACAATACTGTCTGGTCTGTAAAACAATATCTTAAAGATGTACATGTATACATGTATTCACACAATTGTAATTAAACAGGAATGTTATGTATGAAGTGAAACCAATGGTTAAATAAATAATTTTCTAATCAACTTTAAACATTTAGAATTTGTAAATGCAGGATTTATTGTCCTTAGAAAGATAAATCATAATAAAATAATAAAACATCATCTTATTCAGAGGGCGAAGTCTTCAAATTAAATGATAAAATTCTAACTAAGACTGGCTTTTTCAAAAACTAATTTATAAAAAAATATAACTACATGCAATCTGGAAATTCTCCTTTATAACTTCAAAAATACCCATCTTGACTGGTTTCTTTTGCTATGCAAACAACAATTCTGGACTGGTTTTTAACTTTCTTTGTTACTATATAAAAATATGTTATTATCAAACATAATTCTAGACTGGTTTCAAACTCTCAGACCAATTTCAACATTAAAATCTTCATGTTAGACAGGTGATTGTGAACTCTTCAGACCAGACAAAACTCTACAGTCAATCCACTGGCCTTAAAGACTGAGTTCAAGGAAAGTCTGTACTGCATGTGATACATTTGTGTATTCCACTCTTATGTAATGTTTCCCTGTAAACTCATTTTCTACAATCGTTAATCTTAGCTGACATGATTAATAGCTAATTTCAACACTATTCTCTGTATCAATCAATGTATTCAATATCAGCTGGGTACCAATACACATTGGTATAATACACTAGAGGGAGTGGGGCGTATACTCGACGCGAAAAATTCATAAAATCATTTGCTCTTTCAAAAATGATCCACTAGGACTGACACACTGTTTTTGCCCACTCTGCTTTGCATTTGACCTTCCCTCTCAGCCAGAGTCATGTTCTGCCACTGGGTGGGCTGACCTGAAATAAAACAACATAACAGTTGGGCCTTGCTCTGGGAAAAAGGGGTTTAATGCATGTGCATAGTGTCATCCAAGATTAGCCTGTGCATTCCACACAGGCTAATCAGGTTAAGAAACTTTCTGCTTGTATGGTATAATTCATGTATTTAGGAAGTCTATTCTAAGCAAAAATCCAGTTTTGGCAGAAAGTGCATAGACAGAAGGTGACTGTACAGGTTAATCCTTTGAGCGCTGGAACCGAATTTTGATGGCCTTTGCAAACAGTTTGGATCCAGATGAGACGCCACAAAACGTGGCGTCTCATCTGGATCCAAACTGTTTGCTATTCTGATAGTGGTCTTTGACAAAAAGTGAAGAAAATGATGATTTTAGAAATTCAGCAGACGAAATTTTAGCAGACGATAAATATCCCAGCATGCAAAGGGTTAATCTGGGATGACACTTTACGCATACGCACATACATAAAACCCCGATTTCCCAGAGAGAGGCTAACTTTCACTGTTTATGTAACGTGAACTGTAACCATCATGCCTGAAAGACCCTTGCATGCCACATTGTCAGAAGGTTTTTTATAATCCAATTCAAACTTTTTGAAATATGAAATATTAAGCGAACATCGTTCCTCTGAATGTCAGCAGTCCACCACAGGCGGAAAGTTCACGTAATACATCCTGATTTTTAACGAGCATATAAAAAAACAAGGATTCTAAATAGTGGAATAAATAAGGTTTATCTTGTTCTCCGTCTGTCAAGAGAAATAATAGGAGAGCTGTTTAAGCCCTAAATACTTAACATGGAATCAATCACAGACCTGATGGCGAATCACTTGATTTCAGAGCAAAAGACCAGCTGTCTGGGTTCACAGAAGCACAGTGTGGTAGCCGCAATTCTACTGGCTGGTTGAACTTAAGACCATGTGGACCACACATCACTAGGGGAGATAATAAGGTCTCTCCTGAAAAGAAGAATTATGAGTTGAGTCCCTTGTTATTTCACCAAAATGATCAATGAATAAAGAACAAGGGACAAAATTGTCACAAAACCAGGTTTTCATTGTGAAAAAAAATCTGATAAAGGGAGAAAACTCAAACTGAACTTTTGAAATGAACAAACAAAATTAACCCCCTTTGTAAGTTTGTTTTAAAAAAAAATCTATTTTTAGTCGTGGCGACCTTGACATTGGAGATATTGACGTGATTCTTTCGTGCAACACACCGTCCCATGATGGTGAACAAATGTGCCAAATGATTTTAAAATCTCACAATAAATGACATAGTTATGGCCAGGACAAGCTCATTTATGGCCATTTTTGACCTTTGAACTTAAAGTGTGACCTTGACCTTGGAGATATCGACGTAATTATTTTGCGCGACACACCGTCCAATGATGGTGAACAAATGTGCCAAATGATTTTAAAATCTGACAATGAACGACATAGTTATGGCCCGGACAAGCTTGTTCCGCCCGTCCGCCAGCCAGCCCGCCAGCCCGCCCGCATTCGCCAATCTAATAACCAGTTTTTTCCTTCGGAAAACCTGGTTAAAAATAAGCACTATCGACCATACCTAACTAGGGTAGATAATTTATTTTTATTCCGAAAAAATGTAATGAAAAAAAACACATGACATATTTAAAATTACTTAAGCAGCAAAGAATTAATTTAAAAAATCATTTCAAAACATTATATTGGTAAAGTTAGTTCTCTACATTGTAAAGAAAAAGGACAATAAGGAAAGAGGGGGGCTTTACTCAGTTTCCCTACCTTTTTCCCTATCCAATGGGGGCAGTATGGAGTTATCGCGGCACACTTTGAAGTAGATCTCCTGGTCCTGATCTCCGCTCAGTGCCCCTGGAGGAATCACGATGCTGACACCGGTCTCTGGCGACTCCAGTACACCGCCCTGTTTGTTGAACAAGCCCCTGGCCGTTGCCACAACGGTGTGACTGTCATCCAGGTCCTGGGTAGGGTCAAACCTGGGCAGACAAATCATCATACATGTTTCAAATTTTGTAAAGTTATTCTGAAAAAAATTGTGAGCTTTTCTACAATAGTTTAAGTTATTCTGCAATTTTGAAAGCTATTTCAGAAAGTTATTCTGTAATTTGGATAGTCATTCTGCAATGCTACAAGGTGTTCTACAATATTGCATGTTTTCTACATTTGGTATATTTTTTTCTGCAATACAGCAAAATATTCTGCATTAATAGAAAGCTAATATGCATTATTGAAAGCTATTTTGCCATTTTGCAAGTTATTATAAAATTTTGAACAAGCAATTTCCCAACCATTTCTAATAAACTAGTAAAAACAACCGTGTCAGTTATCAAATCAACAACAAATGTTCTTTATAATCAAATAGAAGTAATTAGCAAGTTTCAGAACAATATCATATTAAATTCATTGAAAATGACAGAAATTATTGAAATTAATATTATTTTCTATATGTTAATCTTTAATTGATTGTATACATATACAAACACATTTCTTGTTATTTTAAGCACTTTTCATGTTTTTTTTATTTCAACACGCATTCATTGTTAATGTTTACTTGCAATATTCATATCCACTTTTAAAGAATTTGTTACATGTAACCATGGTTGCTTTATTAAAAAAAAAAGGAACTCATGCTAGGGTAAATTTCAAATTATGTTAAGAACTGGGCAACTTGATAAAGTAGGAACTACATTTATTTTTTCTTGAATAAGCTTGAAGCTAGAAAACATTCTAGGCCCATATGCTAATGTGGTTTTAACCCTTTACCACTTAGATATGTATTTTGACACATTTGTAGTCCTGCATTAAGTTAAATTTAATTAAAGTCCTTTCTTACAAGATTCAAATTTCAAAAGCTTTATTTCCAACCCTTAGATACTGATGAGCGGCAAACAGCATAAAACCAGAACAGACTGCGAGTTACTCGAAGGCTGTTTTGGTTGTATGTTGTTTGCACATAGCCATTGTCTCTTTGCTTCTGAGTGGGAAAGGTTTAACTGGTACATGTATTTTCTTTGTCCAAGGACGAGTACATTACATAATTATAGATTTCATGCAGTGAAAGGGATAGTCTGATTATCTTTGAATATTAAACATATTTGAAAATTCTAAAAGGAAATTCAAGTATATACATGAAATGTTTTTGCACTAAGACAACATTTGCAGTATAAGCTTTCAGATTTCCCAGACTAATGTGGACCTTGGGGACACTATTTTTACTAAAACGCATTGAAGGGGAATATTATAAGTAGTGTTATTGTTTGTTCTTATCATAAAAGGACATGCAACAAATGGATGGAAATAAGCATGCAACTACAGTGCCAATATTTGGGATTGACAAATTCGCCAAAACATCAATATTACAGTACTTTTTCCATATTTAAAGTAGACAACTTTCATGCATTTTGTAGGCAGCTGTTAAAGAATAAAAAATGTGTCAAACATTTGGAATCATGCCAGTTAAAGAATGCGGTCAAAATTTGGCATCATGCCAATTACTGCATTCCACATACCCTCCTCTAAGAATGACAGTGTCAGGAGTAGATACTGTCTCTGATTGGCTGTCTTGGTCAGGTGACTTCTGACCATTTTCTAATTGGTTCATTTTGTCTAAAAGCATGTCAAATGACTCAACAGCTTTATTTAAATGGTCCTCAAAACCATTGTGAGTTACAACCACATTTGATTGAAATGCACAATCATGTGACGTGTCATGTGACAAAACTGATGCATTTGATTGGTCCAATGAAGTCACGTGACCATTCACAGCGGTTTCATCCTCATTGTTTGAACTAGGCTCAGACGTTTCCAGCACAGCAGACAACTCATCACCAGAGCTTTTGCTGTATTAATTCAAACACACACACACTGAATACCGATTCATTGAATGGTATTTAACATTTATTTCGCTGTACACTGAATCCAAGTTTGAGTGTGAAATGTTATATGTCCTTAAATTTCTTTGTAAGAATATAGTTACCCACTAACATTTATGGACTACCTGTCTAAAATGTAAAGAGAATATATTGGAAGTTAGACCAACGAAATAAAACTCTTGTTTGTGGTTTCCTACTAGCCTACCCTTGTTTGTGGTTTCCTACTAGCCCACCCTTGTTTGTGGTTTCCTACTAGCCCAACCTTGTTTGTGGTTTCCTACTAGCCCACCATTGTGGTTTCCTACTAGCCCACCATTGTTTGTGGTTTCCTACTAGCCCACCCTTGTTTGTGGTTTCCTACTAGCCCACCTTTGTGGTTTCCTACTAGCCCACCATTGTTTGTGGTTTCCTACTAGCCCACCATTGTTTGTGGTTTCCTACTAGCCCATCATTGTTTGTAGTTTCCTACTAGTCCACCATTGTTTGTGGTTTCCTACTAGGAGAGCAAATTTGTTACTACTGAAAAAACATTTTTTTAATCAATTCTTCTTTGTCATGTGTAATGTTTCAGAAGATTTTATAAGTTTTCTGTAGAATTCAGGTATTTTTCTTTAAGTTGATAAATTATCTGCATAGCTTAGACACCTGCTGTTTATGTCATATAGAAATTTAATTTTATTGTGCATTATAGACAATCCTTACAACAATTAATTTAATTGCAATTACCTATTTAATTATTTTTTTGCAATAAATTAAGAAACAAGAAACCGTCGGAGACGGGTGATGCTCCCCAAAGTTTTTTTTGTCACAATATTGCACTTTATATTCAGATAAAAGGAAACGTCTTGAGGGGCATAACTTTGGACAAAATAATACGATGGATGGTTTAGCAACTTAAAAATTTCAAAGGGCCATAACTCTCTAAATAAATCATTTAACCAGAACCCACAAATAACATGCGCATCTCCTCAAGGTAGTTAAGCTTCCAATAAAGCTTCATTGAATTCCAGTCAGTAGTTGGGGAAAAATAGCCCGGACAAGAATTGCACTTTATGTACAGTTTATAGAAAATTTCAAAGGGCCATAACTTTGTGAAAAATCATGCGACCATAACCGGCTGATAATATGCACATCTCCTGTTGGTAGTGAAGCTTCCCATAGTTTCATTGAATTCCCGTAATATGTTGCTGAGAAATAGCTCGGACAAGAATTGCACTATATGTACAATGGAAAATTTCAAAGGGCCATAACTCTGTGAAAAATCATCCGACGAGAACAGGCTGATAATATGCACATCTCCTCTTGGTAGTGAAGCTTCCCATAAAGTTTCATTAAATTCCCGTAATAAGTTGCTGAGAAATAGCTCGGACAAGAATTGCACTATATGAACAATGGAAAATTTCAAAGGGCCATAACTCTGTAAAAAAACATCGGACCAAAACCGGCTGATAATATGCACATCTTCTCTTGGTAGTGAAGCTTCCCATAAAGTTTCATTGAATTCCAGTCATTAGTTGCTGAGAAATAGCCCTGACAAGAATTGCACTATATGTACAGTTAATGGAAAATTTCAAAGGGCCATAACTGTGTGAAAAATTATCCGACCAGAACCGGCTGATAATATGCACATCTCCTTTTGGTAGTGAAGCTTCCCATAAAGTTTAATTGAATGCCGGTCATTCATTGCTGAGAAATAGCCCGGACAAGAATTGCACAATATGTACAATGGAAAAATTTCAAAGGGCCATAACTCTGTGAAAAATCATCCGACCAGAACCCGCTGATAATATGCACATCTCCTCTTGGCAGTGAAGCTTCCCATAAAGTTTCATTGAATTCTGGTCATTAGTTGCTGAGAAATAGCCGGGACAAGAATTGCACTATATGTACAGTTAATGGAAAATTTCAAAGGGCCATAACTCTGTGAAAAATCATCCAACGAGAACCCGCTGATAATATGCGCATCTCCTATTGGTAGTGAAGCTTTTCCCATAAAGTTTCAATGAATTCCGGTCATTAGTTGCTGAGAAATAGCCCGGACAAGAATTGCACTTTATGTACAATGGAAAATTTTAAAGGGCCATAACTCTGTGAAAAATCATCCAACCAGAACCCGCTGATAATATGCACATCTCCTCTTGGTAGTGAAGCTTCCCATAAAGTTTCATTGAATTCCGGTCATTAGTTGCTGGAAAATAGCCCGGACAAAAATTGCACTATATGTACAGTTAATGGAAAATTTTAAAGGGCCATAACTCTGTGAAAAATCATCTGACCAGAACCCGCTGATAATATGCACATCTCCTGTTGGTAGTGATGCTTCCCATAAAGTTTCATTGAATTTCGGTCATTAGTTGCTGAGAAATAGCCCGGACAAAAATTGTGCATGGACAGACGGACGGACACACGGACAGACGAAGCGGCGACTATATGCTCCCCCCCCAATTTTTTGGGGGGAGCATAAAAAAGAATTTGTGTAACACTAGTGCCAATTAATACAACCCGAATGTTCCAATATTTAGCATGATGTAATAGATTTTTTTAAAAGGATGATAACACTTGCAATGCACGACTCAATATCCGAAAGAACAATGTCTGCATGTTTGAATGTTGTATGATGAGAAGTGTAGGAGTACACTAAAAGAGAATTTGTGTCAACTCAAAGAAAGGCAGACAGAATTGTCCATTCCAGTAAACCCCCTTAACTCAAACGACTTCCTAGAATAACTGGTTATCAATGGAAAACAAACAGTTTTGTAAACTTGGCCTTACAACTTTACCTGGGCAATGGCTGAGAATCCTGACCCAGTTTAACAGGAGATTTTGGCCCCAAACCCAGTTCGCCCGCTTTCCCGAACGAGGACAGCGGAGATGCCTTGCTGTATGACTCAAACGCACTTCCGGTCTGTGAACTACCAGAGCCTGCCCGCATGTGGTTCACATCCGTGTCACGCGGGTCCCTGCCAGATAGAAATTGAGTCCTTTTCTAGAAAAACTGGTCTGAATGCATTTGCGTAAAGTGTCGTCCCTGATTAGCCTGTGCAGTCTGCGCAAGGAAAACACTCTCCGCCTAGACTGGATTTTTGCTATGAAAAGAGTTCCTTTAAAACAAATCAAAAACCCAAATAAAAGCAGACAGAGCCGTCTCTTATTAGCCTGATAAGCTGCATTTGCTAGTCTGGGACGACACTTTACGCACATGAATTAAGCCAAGCTTTGCTAGAATGAGGCTAAATTATGAATATAAGGTATAAAATGAACAATTGTCAATCACAATTTAGCAAATATTAACATGGGTATGACTTATGTGTAAAAGTATAAAACAATAAATTGATACTTTATATAAGTTAATTAATATCAATAAATAATTAAAACTTCTGGTAACATTAATATTATCATTTTTAACTTCAGCCAAAATCTTATTATCAATTTTTACTTCAGTAAGACGCAATTAAAAAAAGTTCAGCAAACCTTCTTATGGACACACAAATACTTCAGCAAAAAATTTGTATAGACTTTCATTGTTTTCCATTACCAACACAACAATCAATTATTGCTTATAATCTTTGAAGCAATAACAAATTCAATTGAGCCAAATATTTAGAAAACTTTTTAACCAAAAACGTTTATTTTCAAAACTGTAGAAAAAATAGTATTATTGTAAACAAATATTTAAAAAATCAGAATTGTAATAAAATACATAAATTTAACTTTTTATCAACGTCTCTTTTAGGAACACCAACTGTGATAACAAATAATTCCTGTAATAAACTTTAAATAATCAAACAGTATAATAAGAAAGGATATTTGATATTTGTTGGTTTCAATAGATTGTTGGTTTTGATTCACTAAGGGATCTTAGAAATTGCTGTGCATTACAGTTACCAATAATACATAATAGAAATTGTAGTGAACCAGAGTTACCAATTATAGATCACCAAAAGTTCCAAAAACACATCTGCAAAGCATAAAATAATTCTATGTGTGGGATTCCTTGGGATTAAAAAATCTGGTTTATGGGTATATACAGATGTAGTTTATGTATAATTTTATGTGGGATGGACGGGGGCATATGCAATACTTCATAGAATTACTGCCATGCACATGTCACAATAAAATAATGAAGCAATAACTTGTGAAGTAATTAATTTTGAAATAAAAGGACTTAATGCTTTTTTAAATAGCACATAATTATTATATAAAAGCACTTCAATATTTACAGTGTCATAAATAAAAACTAAAGGAAACAATTCACATTAGCTTGACTGCATAGTTTCACAATTTTTTTTTATATAGTTTTCATAAATCCACTCTGTGTGTAAAATGTTTGATATATCATGAAATGTACCGGTATTCATTATAAAATATTAAGGCACAAAAAGCACCCAATCAAAGCAAGCTAACATGTAACTTCTAACCAGCAGCAGTTACACAAAACACACACAAAAACCTTCAAACCAATCACAAACATGCTTACAGCTTTAGTAAATTTGAGGAAACCAATCACAATCAGTTTTACAAAAAAAAAAAAGCTTTTCAAACTACTTATCTAGCCACCAACCAATCAAAGTTTTTTAACAAAAAAACAACAACACATTCAACCAACCAAAATTAGGAAATTAAACAAAATAACTAGCCACCAACCAATCAAAGACATTTTAACAGAAACACTCGGCCAATCAAAATTACCGTAACTCATCATGCGATTTTGAAGCTATTTTATTAGTGCCATAAACTCCAGCCGTGATGAGCTTTTTGTATGAAGAAAAATTCTGCTTCGACTGCATATTTATCAAAGCTGAGTCTGACTTTTGTGCTCTATGCACATGGTCAGTAGATTTTGAGTGTTTTTTATGACTCTCTCTCAATTTATGTAGCTCATCATCCGTTCTGTAAAAGTCAAGTCTGGTCTGGGTAAATTATGTTTGATTTTTTGTTTCAACAAATAAGTCAATATATACTTAGTCATCACTTTAAATTAAATACAGATTAAATACTATCAATATTTTTCAGTATTGAGACAATTTTATTTGCATTGTTTGTCAAAAGCCAAGTGCTTTAAATGTTAATTTGAACAATAAAATTTCAGCTCAATTTTTCCATAAACAAATATTTTGTGTGTAATATGATGCAATAAAGAGACAACATGCTTGATAAATATTGTGCTCAAAATTTATTTTAATACCCCGATTTAATACCCAAAAGAAAAAACATGATCTACACTACTTTTCACTTCAACACATGCATTATACCTGGGAATATTGACTTGTGAATATCGATTTACTTGCAACGGTTTCACACTAAAATGTGAAATAAAAAGATTTGTGACATGTTTTAAACATTTAAGAATGGATAAAATTATGATTAAACATATTTAAAATAGACCAATGATTCCATGTAAAATATCACAAGAATGAAAAGCAACGTAAAAAGATACAATTTAATAAGTATTGAAATGAAAATGAAATATTATATATAAGCCAATACAAAATTATATTAGGTTAAAAAGCTACATTGCGCCAAGCATTAAGCTGTTAAAGGCAAGTTTATTTTCAGATGATAAATCGTAAATAAATTATCATAATAAATTTTAAATGTACAAAGAAATATTTTAAGATATAACTGGCATCCATGAAAAATGCCAAACCGAAATAGCTATTATAGCATCTACTAAAAATCTTAATAAGAAATATAACTACCAAGCTATCCTTTTCTGAAAAAGTATTGTTCAGTTCTAATTTTACTAATGTTCTTCAAACACCTATGAAATTACCTTGTCCTAGATTCAGGTGACCTATAATAACCCCTCTGCTGCTCTTGTTGTTGTTGTTGCTGCTCCCTTTCTTGCCTATATCTTTTCAGTTCTTCTGTATCCATATAAATTTGATTCATAAATGTCCTAGAATTTTGATTGGTAATGGGATTCCCCTGATTTTCTGGGTATTCCCTACTGTTTCTATTTATAAACTGCTGGTTCCCAGGATTTTGTCTTCTGGGTGCTACATACTCATAGGGATCTTCAGATTTGTAATGTTCCGCTTGTAAAACTGGGTACCCATCCCCATCATTTGGATACCCTCTGTGTTTTTCGTTAGGGTCATTGCGAACAGGCAAAGCAGAATAATTGTTACCGTCTCTGTATTCGTACCCTCTGCAAAAAAGGAAACCCATTTACCTTTAAATTACCTTAATATCAAAAGAATCAAGATCTCAGTACACTGTACCTCAATCTCTTTTTCGGCTACTGCAAAGATATAGATTACATGAACATTGCAGAAAACCACTCAGCTCAAGTACAAGATCTTTTAAATTTGTATTATTAAAAAGCATTTAGTGATGATACTATTATACTGTGCAGCCAAATTTATTGATTAACCAAGAAACAACTATACATCAAAAAATAATATTTCAATAACATGGAATATTGTTAATCTTAATGTACCTTAAATTAGCACTTTCATAGTGGCGCAGTTTTTGTTCGTCTGGTTCAATCCCCCTTTCTTTTAAATTATATGTCTTCGTTGGTACGGGCGGAGGCTGTTTTCTTCCCATGACCCTTGACCTTTGACCTTCACCTTGCCCAAACTGAGGGTTCATGTGAACTTGACGCACTTGACCTCCAGGTATCATGTCTGGCTCTGTCGCTGGGTGTTTTGATATGTTTGGTGCACTGACTCCTTGGGGTGACTTTGACAGACTTGTTGAGCTTAGTTTTAGCTTATCGTTTTCTGGCCTGAAATTAACGGGGGGTTAGGAAAGGAGGGCTTGCAGAATCAAAGCATAGCACTGGGTAAACATAAGGTGATTTTGGGGCTTACATACACTGATTTGCAAGTCTGATATAGGAAAAGCTCTAGAGCAAAATAGCAGGATGCAGCACCTATGCAATTACTAGCCTATTTGGCTAGTCAACACCTGAATGGTGATTTCTTTTCTCCAAAATTTATAATTATATAAAACGATACATTCAGAAGAAATGAGTCAAATGAACAATTTCCAATGTTCTCACATGGCCTGTACTTTTGGGGTAAAAATTCAATAAAAGATGTTTGTAAATTCACTGGTATTTATACACAATTGACTGCTAAGACACATTGTCACATATATTTATAGAAAAGATTCCCTAATATCCCATTATATTTATTGCTTTCCATTAATATACTTTTAAATTACCGCTATACAGCACCCTGTCCAGTTTTTGCTCAGAGACCTTTTCCTAGTTCCTGGTGATATATTATGGGAGTTAGGTGGAACAGTAATATTTATTGCATGCTGAATAAAAGAGACCTATCCCCCTCATCAAAAGAAAAATTAAGGAAATTTTGTTGTTGAATCCGTATCAATTATTATTATGGAAATTTAATACACGTTTATAATAAATGTTGGGATAAATTTGATTTCAAACGAATACTTGGTTTGCCTTAAGCATTCATCACAGACTGAAATAAATTTTTTTACAAATGTAGTTGTCTCTCTATGAGGTCAAATGTTCTATTTTGACTTTATGTCCCGATTTTGGCCAGAGAAAGTATGGCATGTATGATCAGCACTATGGTTACAACAATAAAAATATTGTTATGGATTCATTATGTGCCTATCTGAGATGTAAATATATTTCACTGAAAAACACCAATAGAAACCTTGATTTCCAATAAATTTTACTATCACATGTTGAGAGATATGTTTATACTCATGTTCCAAGTTTATAAGATAACCAGCAGTCAATAAATATTATTGCACACAGCTATGAGAATATGTTTCAATCATACAAAAACATACACCGAGATTTTTAAAATTTCCATAAAGAGTTCCATTATGTCATGAACAAAATAAATTATTTTTATGCAAATATAATATTTTTATATGACTTTAAATCAAAATTAATCTTGCTGCGTGTTCAGTGCATCAAATATGTGTTTAAGCTATACTTGTAAAGTGTGATTGACATAATATTGAATTTGTGACATCATACAATCATCTAATTGTTGTAGTTCTATTTTGCCTAAAATTGATTTTAGTATAAAATTGTCCAACATGAATTGATGATATCATCAAAATGGTGATGATGTCACAATCTATTTTATGGTAATGTCCAAGCATGAATAAAATACTACCCTAAAAGAAACAAAGAAAAAACAACTACTACATATTTACCACATGACAACTGATGCATGATAACTAATGATTGTGTTAATTAAATATGAACGTAGTCCGATGGATTATGATTTATTAGTGGTGTTAAATATGTATATTTTGACAAATATATTCTATGATGACTTTTTAGAGTGACAATGCTTGGCTTTATACAGAATACATTTCTCAATGTTTCTACTTTAAAACTTTTGTAGAATGCTTCCAAAAAAATGAGCCTCATACTGGACTGGCGAAAAAGCTGTCCCCTATCAAGTCACACAAATTTTTTGGTCTCCATAGCAAACAGGGTAGCTCCTGGCCAGACTATGCTGGCAACATATGGCATAAGACCAATTTCACATGACATGGGTAAAATAGTTCTAAATGAACCTGTCGGAATCTGTATATGTACATGCATGTTACTTCAGAGTTTCTGAATATATGGTGTTTTAACAGAACATCTCATGAATATTTTCTAGGTTGTTTTTTTCATTCCTTAATATTATTTCACTGAATAATACATAAACTTGTTGAATATCTTTTTTTTAAGGTAGGAATCGTCACATTTTCTGTATATGATAAATTTTCTTTCCCATCTATATAGCATATCGTTCCTTCAAAGGAGCCATGGTTTAAGACATTTCCAAGTACATTTGTCTGTTTTTCACTTCGTTGTTGTCATTGTTTCCATACGTACCTGAACTTTGCGGAAAGATCAGAAAGTTTGTTCTTGTCAATGTTGCTTGTTGTGACTTTATTTGCCGTGCTTCTGGTAAACCTGGTGATAACGCATGATATGGAATTGTATAAGGCGTGATACAGGGTCAATAATGCATTATGAAGGGACTTATTTAGCCGCATCATGCCAAAATGGGTCTTATGCCATATGTGGCCTAGATCAGCCTCCAAAGTCATCCAGTCTGGTCAAGAATGACTCTTTCAGCTAACAAGTGACATATTTTTTATGGTATCAATTGAAGACAAGGTAGCTCCTGACAAGCCTGTGCAAATTCACCAGTTGATCTGGAGATACACTGACTGCATATGGAATAAGACCAATTTGCGCATGAAGCGGCTATATTTTTTAATGGAAATGGAAACACCCAAACTTCACATGCAAGGTACAGGAAGGTTTTACTACATTAAATTTTTTTTATTTTCTCAATGTGTGGGCATATTTATTCTATTAAATGGGATTTATAACATGTGCCACAGGATCAATAATTCATGGCAGGAAGTTCAATCATATATGGTTACATAATCAATAATGCATACTAAGGATTTTCAAATGCAAGGAAGGGTTATGAATTATACCATACAAGTTTACCTTTTTCTTAACACAAGGGCACAAGCCTTAGTTCATCAAACTGGCTAGACAGGCGAGGGTTTGTTGACCCCTAGGCTAAACAGGCGAGGGTTTGTTGACCCCTATTAGTTAGACCCCTAGGCTAGGCAGGCGAGGGTTTGTTGACCCCTATTAGTTAGACCCCTGGCTTGACAGGCGAGGGTTTGTTGACCCCTATTAGTTAGACCCCTGGCTAGACAGGCGAGGGTTTGTTGACTCCTATTAGTTTGTCCAGTAAAAATGCTCATTTATCAAAGGACTTAACCCGAATATATGTTAAGATGCAATCTGAGTAGATCATCATGTCACAATGTTTTATTATTTATGCACTTATTTAAGCATTTAGGGAACAGGTTTAAAGCGAAGTTTTTCAACATTTTGTTATGATTTTATAACTTAAGATGCAAATAATCCAAACATGGTTTTTATTTGTAAGAAAAGGCTGCTCATGAATCTTGAAATTTGTAATATTTTCAACTAGAAATGATAATGGTAATGAATTGCAAGTTATCCTGATGTTACACAAGTATAGATAGATTCAGTTAACAAATTATTTGGTACTTGTTGAAATTCATAAAAAGATGATGAATGGAATAAAAAATTCACACTACAATTGTTCAACAAATACACAAATGATAAAGTTAAAACCAAAGTAACACAAATAAAGTAGGTATAACAGTATCCGCCTACACATAAATCGAAAAACTAAAAGACTGGTTAGTAGCTAGATATAACAAAATGTCTGAGTAGCAAAAATAAGAGCAATTCAACCCCAATTTTTTTTTTCCAATAGCATATTAGGTTTCTGATGTTGTTCCAAATTTACGTGGTTCAAGGAACCAATTGACATCTGAAGATCTGAGTGTAAAACTTGTCATATCTGCTGAATACTTGTATACAAGATAGATTGGCTCCACACTCAACTCCACACTCAACTCCTTATGATTTGCTAACATTTAACAAGCCTTGCTTTTAGCCCCAAAAAGCACAAAAGCACAATATACGTATAGTTAAAACATCAAGATAACTCTGCTTTCCATCATAATATTATTTACAGCAAAATGGTTTACTTAAGTTGGGATTTAATTTTCATGATTTAGTGCGAACAGAAACAGAACTTTGTCAAGTATTTTAATTGAATTAACATTAAAGAAAAAGAACAAATGTTATTTTGCGAAATTCCATCCCTACAAATGTATACCATTCTACAATAATTCACAAACAAACACTTGTACAGCATAGCATACAAGCATAAGCAAGAATTATTCCAATTGGGCCAATAAGGTCAGCAAGGTTGGTGTCTGGCACGTGCTTGAGTGTAAAGAAAAGATCATAAACAAAAGTGGCCAAAGGGAGGTATTCAGGCTTGAGTGATTATGGAAGCATATAATGGTTATCCCTACCTATATGGGTCGTTTGATCGAGCATTTCTCGTCGCCAGCTGACCCATTTTGTCTCGAAGTTTTGAGTCGTCGTGTTTGTTGACGGGGTTGGAGGTGTATTTAGTGAATGAGTCGCTAGAGTATGAAGAACTGTCAGTGTATGCCTGGAATATTATCATCATCAACATGATCATCGCTAACATTATCATCAAAAGAATCATCATTATTATCATCAATACTATCATCCTCATCCTCATCCTCATCATCATCATCATCATCATCATCATCATCATCATCATCATCATCATCATCATCAATTTTCTCCACCACAAAATCATCATAATGTATTTCATTAGTGATACCACATATTTATTGTTTCTACATTTTGAGAATGACTTTCAAAAAATGTTTCAAAGTCAATGCCAGCAAACCTGATGTGGGGGCGGGGGTGGTGGAAGGTGCTGTTGCCCAGACGATGGACCGTAACCAGGTGACCCAGGCTCGTTTACCCCGGTATGACCTTGGTTGCCAGGAGACAGCTGATTGCGTTGCCGTGGTAATGGCTTTGAGTACACAGCCTCATTCTGATGTGCCTGGGGCGGGGGAGGCTGTCTGTCATCAAAGCTGAAACAGTTGATATAGGAAAAAATCACAAATAAGTGTTACACATGTATTTGTCATTTTAATCAGAAATTTACTTAAACAAGCCTTGACTGTTATATTCAATATTTGATATAGAAAATAATCACACAAATTGTCATTTATAGTTTATCAGTCATTTTAATGATTGTATTAATGTACATGCCATTGAATGATCATATTAGTTGTTCTACATGCCACTCTATTTTGACACGTGATTGTTATGATGAGATTCCAGCCAAAAAAATCCCAATACATCATAACAAATGCATAATATCTGTGAAATTTCAATTGAATTTGTGAAGCTCTTATGATAGTACAAACAAGAGTGCCAAACTGTCACAAGATACGCCCGTTTGAAGGTTTTGGACAACTTGATAACTTTACATTGACCCATATTTGGACTTGACCTACATATCATCTAGACACATCTTCTGACCAAATTTGGTGAAGATCAGATGATAACTACTTCAATTAAAGAGCGGACACCATGCTAAATGCTTGAAATGCACTAAGTGACCACGTGATCTAGTTTTTGACGCGGCATGACCCATATTTGAACTTGACCTAGATATTGTCTAGACACAACTTCTGACCAAATTTGGTGAAGATCAAATGAAAACTACTTCAATTAGAGAGCGGACACCATGCTAAATGCTTGAAATGCACTAAGTGACCCCTTGACCCTGCATGACCCATATTCGAACTTGACCTAGATATTGTCTAGATACAACATCTGACCAAGTATGGTGATTATCGGATGATAACTACTTCTATTACAGAGCGGACACCATGCTAAATACTTAAAATACACTTAGTGACCCTGTGACCTAGTTTTTGACCCAGCATAACCCGTATTCGATCTTGACCTAGATATTGTCTAGATAAAACTTCTGACCAAGTTTGGTGAAGATCAGATGAAAACTATTTGAATTAGAGAGCAGACACTGCTGTGGACGCCACCCGCCGCCAAGGTGAAACTATGATACGTCCCGTTTTTTTTAAACGGGCGTATAAAAATGATAAAATTCCCAATTGTGATAAAAACATAATAAAAAAAAATTGAGCAGAATGTGTTAGGTACAGTTAGAGAATGCTCTAGGAGGTATGTCATGGAACAATGCAGAGTTCAGGTAAGTTACAGTGGTACTGAAATTAGAAGCAATTACACACAAACGCATACTAATAAAAGCTAGAAAATATATTCCATTCAGCATGCAATAGTATACACTGAGATATACAAGAATACATTCTGAACTGACATCATCTGAAGCTGCATTGTTTAGAAAGACGACTGTTTAAAAATATACTTTAAGACATAGTAACGATAAAGTTGACGAAATGCTGCATTTCTTTCGATGATATGAGAAAGAATTGAAAATTTCCTTGTGTATAAGCATAAAATCAATTTAAAAAATTGATTTTAGGTTGATGACAATGATAAACAGTTGCCTTTCTATAGTACCCATGCACAGTGAAAAACTCATGTACCTGTGGAAATCATGATTAGATTGAAGGAAAAATGAAACTTACCAATAAACATGTTGTTAAAAATAACTCGTTTCAAAAATCGCGAAAAAAATAAACCCGATGAAAATATCGCAAAATAAAACTGGATAAAAATATTGCATAAAAATATTGCATGTGTTAATCGGTTGCATGTCTCCAATCAGACCTGACTGATATATAATCTATATACTACCTCTGACCAAGTTTGGTGAATTCAACTTGAACTAGAGCTTTGTCACTGAATGTGACTTATACCCCCATACCACTTTGACGCAGGATAAAAAGTTGTTTAAAAGTTTCGGATGAATACAATTTGAATTAGAGTCCGGACAAAGTGGCGCCGTTGAAAATGCACTAATTGACCCTATGACCTAGTTATTGACCCGACATGACCCATATTCGAACTTGACCTAGATATCAACTAGATGCAACTACTGACCAAGTTTGGTAAAGATTGGATGAATACAATTTGAATAAGAGTCCGGACAAAGTGGCGCTGTTGAAAATGGACTAATTGACCCTATGACCTAGTTTTTTACCTGGCATGACCCATATTCGAACTTGGCCTAGATATCAACTAGATGCAACTACTGACCAAGTTTGGTGAAGATAAGATTTATACAATTTGAATTAGAGTCCGGACAAAGTAAAATGCACTAATTGACCCTTTGACCTAGTTTTTGACCCAGCATGACCCATATTCGGACTTGACCTAGATATCAACTAGATGCAACTACTGACCAAGTTTGGTGAAGATCGGATGAATACAATTTGAATTAGAGTCCGGACAAAGTGGCGCCGTTGAAAATGCACTAATTGACCCTATGACCTAGTTTTTGACCCGGCATGACCCATATTCGAACTTGGCCTATATATCAACTAGATGCAACTGCTGACCAAGTTTGGTGAAGATCGGATGAATACAATTTGAAATAGAGTCCGGACAAAGTGGCAAGATTTATACAATTTGAATTAGAGTCCGGACAAAGTAAAATGCACTAATTGACCCTTTGACCTAGTTTTTGACCCAGCATGACCCATATTCGGACTTGACCTAGATATCAACTAGATGCAACTACTGACCAAGTTTGGTGAAGATGGGATGAATACAATTTGAATTAGAGTCCGGACAAAGTGGCGCCGTTGAAAATGCACTAATTGACCCTATGACCTAGTTTTTGACCCGGCATGACCCATATTCGAACTTGGCCTATATATCAACTAGATGCAACTGCTGACCAAGTTTGGTGAAGATCGGATGAATACAATTTGAAATAGAGTCCGGACAAAGTGGCCCCTTTGAAAATGCACTTATTGACCCTATGACCTAGTTTTTGACCCGGCATGACCCATATTCGAACTTGGCCTAGATATCAACTAGATGCAACTGCTGACCAAGTTTGGTGAAGATCGGATGAATACAATTTGAATTAGAGTCCGGACAAAGTGATGCCTTCCGCCCGCCGCCCGCCCGCCGCCCGCCCGCCCGCCAAGGGGTTTCACATAATACGTCCCGTATTTTATACGGGCGTATAAAAAGGGTAAAATTGTGCTAAATTGCTAGCCAGAGTAGTGGAACTTGGAAGACTTTACACAATAAGCCTGAAAACCTGTCATGTTTCAATTGAATATATACCGTAGAAATAGTTTTTGAATGCTAACCTTTACCAGTGCATTACATGGGCCCTGATGATGCTAAACCTTTTGGTGAGTAGTTCAGCTCGGATAATTAGGTGAATAGACGAGCAAAATTCAGATCCTTACCCGTCACTCCACTGTGGATCCGATGGCATTCTTCCACGCAGTCGTTCACTGGGTGTGATAGTGGCATAGGGATCAATGTTGTGACGGTTCAGGCGCCGATCAACATCGTTGTGATCAGCATAATAAGACGGGTAGTAGCGATCTTCAGATCTCTGCGTGTACGAATCTGAAGTAGTGGTTTCATAATTGTATATAGTATTAAACTTAACACGTTTAATTTATTTTCTTTAAGAAAAGTAGTCAGTAGTTCTTGTTCTCATTAACAGTCATCATTCTTGACTAAGAAACTTATTTAGGCAATAGAAATTAGTTTTTGGTTTAAAGATCATGTTTTTGAATGAATATGTGATCAGAATAACACGCTATAAGTTAAAAATATTTTTTCCATTAGGCCAAAACAAAATAATGTTGTGGTTCAGGTTACGTGCCAAAAAAAAAAAGGGTAGGTAGGTAGGAAAAACATTTTATTTTTTATTTTGTTGGACTGCTTTTTTCCAATACATACATAGGCAATCTAGCACAAAAACCATTTTAACTGATAATAAGAATGAATGGTCAATTCATGGCTTCAACTTGGCTGTAGCCATGCATTGACTTTTTATCCATATCAAAAACAAACTTCAAAAAACTTTTTTATAAAGAGAAAAATACTGTAAATTTTGATGGATAAAAACCCGAAAATACTTTGAAGAACATGGCTTAATTACAATCATAATGAATTTCAATTAAAAGAGAAACTCAAATTATTTGGTGTTTTAATATCCCCAATTCTCAATTATTCTGCCGAAGTTTGGGTTAATCATATAGCAAAAGACATCAAACTAATACATAAAAAAACATCAACCAATCTTGTAGGATTATACGGACAACTAGGTAGAATCCCGATGCATGAACACAGAAAAATTAGTAGGTTCCAATATTGGATAAAAAAAATAATTTAAACGATGTGTTTGTCAGAGCATTTTACGCACTTTGTCCGTAAAACATTAAACAAAATCAACGAAGGAGATGTTTTCTTCATTGCGTCGCAGACGCTCTATGCATTTAATACGTTAAGCGCCTCACAGATGAGATTAACGGTGCGCGCGTAAAAATCGCACTCCGTAAAAAAAAGTCGGTGTGGCTAAAAACCGTTCCTCCGGTACAGTTTGAATTTTACCGCGATTTTTTTTTCTTTTGGCTTTTAATTTTGAATAAAATATTGTAGGGTCGCAGCAAAATATAAGGCTCGGTCGGGTAACCGTAACCACACCATTATTTTGTTTTGGCCTTATCAAGAGTGGTTATACAATTTATGATCTACCAAACACAGTTTTTAATGTATATCCATTAATTGTTAACAATTTGAACTCTTTAACACTTACATGCGTATTTTGATGCATTTGTAGTCTCTTTGAAAGTTAAATTTAATAAAATACATTTCTTACTAAATTAAAGTTTTAAGGCTTCATTTCCAACCCTAAGTTACTGATGAGCAGCAAACATCATAAAACCTGAACAGACTGCGGGTTACTCACAGGCTCTTATGGTTTTATGCTGGATGCAAAAGCCATTTTTACTTTGCTTTATATGGGGGAAGGGCTTAACATGTGGACTGTGTGAGAAAGATAACGAATAAGTTAATTAAGAAATATCACTTATCTTACCATCATAGGCAATATCCTGATAATTTTGATTCCCATCAGTGGACAACTGAAAGAGGAAAAAAGTCATAAAAACTAATATTATATATTTTCCTAATATGGAAAAATTAAATTTAAGTACTAAACAAGAGATGTGTTTGTCAGAAACACAATGCCCCCTTATGCGCCGCTTTGAATTTATTATTATTATTTTTACCTTTGACCTTGAAGGATGACCTTGACTTTTCATCACTAAAAATGTGCAGCTCCATGAGATACACATGCATGCCAAATATCAAGTTGCTATCTTCAATATTGCAAAGTTATGACCAAGGTTAAAGTTTTGGGACACACACACACACAGACACATACAATGTCAGACAGGCCAAAAACAATATACCCCCGATCATTCGATTCGGGGGCATAAAAAACTGTATAATTTACAATAGTTTTAAATAATAATAATGAGAGGATAAAATAAATGTGTCTGCCCTGAGGATCCAACTCAGGACCTATAGAGGGCAAAGCTTACTTGCTACCACAACACCATGCCGGCTTTTGATATTTTTAACCCTTTAAATCACTGGCAAATATTAACGTTTTGTGCTGAATTAATAAATGTTTTCAAAAATGAATTTATCCTGAATATACTTGAAACACATATTAAATCAATCATATACTTTTAATCAAGCATACCTTATCTTGAGTCAACTAGAAACTAATCAACCATAAATTTAACTTAAATCAGCATTTACATATATTTATTAATCGATAAATTAACCACAGTTTTCTCTGCATCATACAAAACACTCAAAACCAGGGGTGCAATTGATATACCACCTTAGGGGAGGTAAATGCTTACAGAGTTCATCCAAACTCTTTATTTGTACATATATCCATAAAAATTAATAACTAATTGTAAAATGAGTTTGACAATGAAAGGGAGGAAATCATCAAACTTAGTGTTAACAATGAAAACTTTAGCTTATGCAAACCTTTGGTTGCCGTTGGTAACGTGGGGGATCTGGGTACGGTGGTATTCCCGGTACCCGGTCCATCGTGTTCACGCTGGGATCAGACGACGACCGGACTAGTTGCCGCTTTCGCTGTGCGGGTAAGGCGTCCATGTCATCAAAGGCGTGTCTTACATCGTTGTCGCTGGCGTCACCATGAGATCCCGAGAATGAGAGGCGATTGCTCAGCGGGAACAGGTAGTCGTCTGAGATGTCTTCCTCTGGCTGTAAATGAATAAAATAAATGTTTTTGTAGGGACTTATTCAAATTTTCATATTAGGTTTGTTGCTGAAATGTTGTGAAATGTGAAACTATTGCATTATCAGTAATATTTGTGTCAATGGTAGTCTGTGGATATATTCTGTGAATAATTTATAATGCCGTACAGTTTACCGAATCACTGATGTACAGGAACATTTTGGACCGATACATATGTGTCTTGTTCTGAGAAAACTGGGCATAATGCATGTGCGTAAAGTGTCGTCCCAGATTAGCCTGTGCAGTCCGCACAGGCTAATCAGGGAAGACACTTTCCGCTTAAACTAGATAGATTTTCGGTAAAAAGGGACTTTCTTTAAACCAAAATTACCATTTAAGTGGAAAGCGTCGTCCCTGATTAGCAAATGCGGACTGCACAGGCTAATCTGGGACGACACTTTACGCACATGCATTATGCCCAGCTTTAACAGAACAAGACACATATATTAAGATTTTTTTAAGGGGTTTTGTCAGGATTGGTCATGTGCATGCATGCTATTCTTACAACATAATTATTTATGGACAATCATAATTGATCAATAAACAGTCACAAGTAGCACCCTAGAAATCAGAATTTATCATAATACAGATTTACAGAGCCGGAACAACCACATGTTATAGGACTTGTAATAGTTGACAATAAAAAAAAATTCAAGACTTGCGAAACCTTTTTCTCTGACATCCAAATTTGCTGCTGCTGCTGAAGATCGACCATTTCTACCAGCTTCCTATACCAGGTCTCAGTTGTATTGTGGGTAACTGTTGCTATAAATAGAAATGTAATCGTAACTTAAATTTGAACTTATAAATGTAAAGTACAAAACAACTAACAACCGTCAAAACTAGATGGCTTAATAAATTTTTAGAAATCCACACCTGATTTCATAGTTAGCTTACCAGTGAACAAATGCTGGTAAAACTTGTCCAATTTGATACTGTGCTCATAGAGTTTCTTTGGGTTTTTGCTTGATCCTTTGGCCCACTTTGCTCTCAACTCTTTCACCGTGGTTTTGCAGTCAGCCTTCAGGAAGACAACAATCGGGTAGAATTGCGCGAAGTTCAGCCGATCTACGTTGTGTGGCGTGATATCTAGCATGCAATGCTTTCTCTAAAAATAAAGAATTTAAAAGGTGCATGAGCCTTTAAAATCAATTCTTCAACTATATGTTTTGAGTTACAGAATTTTTCATTAAGTATAACCGTCTTCACAGTAATATAATAAAACCTTTAGCCTGAATAACTATGCTTTCATAGTAAAGATTACAAAGTTTTATAGCCAGACCATATAAATTATTTATGACAAGTAGCCTTAATAACATTTCACTAGCCCAGGGCTGTTTGGGCTTGTAGGTAGTGTAAAGACTGGTATGAAAATCTGATCCAATTTTTACAGATTTTCAAGCTATTTATTTGATTCAAGAGGATGCTTACACAGAAACTTGCTTTATGGTTCTTCATAATTTAAAAAATTAACTTCGGGGTGGTTATATCTGATTTGGAGAGGTAGTGCTTATGGTAGCTTAGTCATACAGGTATTCAATGAACTTGCTGTCTTAAAAGGTATAAATACAAGTTGGGTGGAAACACGTACGAAATCATTAGCCCTTAATTTACACAATTTGATCAAATAACGTTCAGATCTCTAGTGTGATATAAAATAGGGTTTTTTACACTGCCTCTCGCAAAATTGGATTTCACACAAGTAACTCAACTGGTATACATCAGAAGGTTACACTAGCATATCTAGTAAAAGGGTGGATTAAAGCATGTGCACATAGAGTCTTCTCAGATTATACTGTGCAATCTGCACAGGCTAATCTGGGACAACACTTTCCGTATAAACTGTTTTTTTGTTTCAAAGAGAGTGCCCTTTACACGCAAAATTCAAAACAAGCAGAAAAGTGTCATCCCTGATGCCTGTATGCACTGCGAAGGCTAACCTGGGACGACACCTTAGGCACATGCATTTAGCCCAATTTTTCCAGACTGCTCTGACCGCTCAGTAAATGACTGAATCAACTACCCACCCTGTTAATCACGTCTTTGATGGCACCCAGTCGGATGATTCCTGTTCTACCCTTTTTCTGGTCTTCCCCACGATGTTCACTCTCTACAAAAAATGCTTGTTTGAGCAAGGGAACTTTGTTATAAATACATTATAGTTAACAAGACTATTGCCAAGCAATATATGTCCCCTACCGGCTCCACCATTGTCAGATTATTTTTTTTATATTTGTTGCCATAGCAACCAGAATTCTTGATGTGACGTGCATAATCTCCATATTGCCATCTGACCATGCTTAAAGTTTCATGAACAAATATGAAGAACTTTTTAAGTTTCGCAGGACCCAGAAAAGTGTGACAGACAGACAGACAGACTCACAGACTGCAAACCATAAGTCCCCTCCGGTCAAACCGGAAGGGGACAATAACCCCAAGTACTCTTCTTTTCGGAGAAAGTTTGCCAATCAGCAACAATGCAGGTTAACGGCAATTGTGCTGAACATTCAATTACACACTAGTCTTGGTGAGTTTATCCTGTAGTTAAAATTGTACAACGGTTTTCAAATTGTCTGATTACCCGTGTAGAGATAGATTTCCCAGTTTGTGTTGCTTTTATAAACATACAAGCATATCTAAGTGATTCACATGAAAATAGAACAAGGCATTATTAATGAACTAGTTGTTAATAGTTCTCACTAAAAAGTATTCTTTAAAAATTATGGTAATATGACTAAAACTTGACAATCTTGCAATGTAAATGATCCATAATTTTTGGAGAATAAACATGACATGACCAAAGGCAGGCAAGTACAAGTATTAACCCATTTATGCCCAGTGGAATCTCCCATCCTTCTAAGTTGGATCAATTTATTTCCAAAATTAGGGGTGTCAAGTATATTTATTTCTATATTTAGAATATTCCATAAAGAAATTCATTTAAGCAAACAGCGCAGACCCAGATGAGACGCCGCATTATGCGGCGTCTCATCTGGGTCTACGCTGTTTGCAATGTCCTTTTTTTAGGACGCTAGGCATGAATGGGTTAAGATATGTTTTAAACATTTCGGTCAATCATACTTCCAACACTTTTTGTATTGAACAAGAACACACATTTTTTTTTTAATGTTTACACCAATTGCCTTTCAAAAATTGAATAAGACTGAACTTTTCTTGAGCTAATATCCATGATTTATGCAATTATACAGTATCAAAATGTAAGCTCCTTATACATGTATAAGTGTGTGCTTTTATCAATAAACAAAAGGTATGAAGTAACACAAATTTTTTCATTAACTCAATTATAAGACACTTACGTGGTGACTGAAATTTGTCAGGAAAATCTTTCAGAATTTTCTCCCTTGCTACGTCAGCAAGGGGGCCGAAAATGACAACTGGGCGAACAAAACCACCTACAAAGACGATAGGAAATTACTATGCTTGGTAAGATTAATAGCTATTTGTTTCTTTTCATGTGCATTAAAAGGTTCTTATATCATAGTAGAGATTAGATAAACTTTGAATTTATTAACAAAGGACTGGTGTTCATTGGAATGGCTATATGATAAAATACAGTGTTCTGTATTCTCAGTTTAAGTAAAATAGTTTTGAATAAGACTTACAATCTCTAAGTAAGACCCTTTCATATGCAGGAAACTTTGTCTGTAAATGTGCTGAAATAGACAATTATAAAAGTAAACATTTGTTTGTCTTATCATATGATTAGTTATATTTCTTTGGTTTAAAAGCAGATGACCAAGAAAAATGAATTTGTTAACATTTCAGATATTAAAAGTTACCTTTGCCTGTATTCCACACATATTTTTTAAATAAACTCAAATATTTCTCTTCTTAAAAACTTAGTTAACAAACCAGTATTAACATGTTATGGAAAAAAAATTTCAGTTCCAAAAAATATACATCTACTTGTGAAAGAAAACAACAAAACTAGTCTTCGGTTAGCAAGTATAAAACTACATGTAAGTTTTATAATGCATACAGCTGTTAAAACTATCAATAAAATACACATATACAAGAAAAATCTAACAAAAAATACATATACATAGACATATGCATGCAGATTCACTTATTCATAAAATGCAATTACAGTTCTCCATAAAACTTACATATGATTAATTAAAAATACAAAGCAAACTCAGCTTCATGTCTCAAAATAAATTAAATCAGTAGTCATGCTGCGGAAAACATACTTTCAATCATGAAAATGAAGGATTAGCAAGGTTTCATATAAATCCTACACATTTTAAAAACCTTTGTTAAAGAGCTTTCTAAGATTGCCAAGGTATAGTTCCATTTGTGTATTTTTGCAGTTTTTTTTCCATAACACAGCGCATCAAAATAATTATACTACGAGTGTACTAAAGTAAACATTTCATGGACAGCAATATGTATTGCACTAAATTTTATAAATTAATATAGACACTCTGTAAGAAACACACGTAAAGTATAACATCTGTTTACAAGTAGAATCGTGCAAGCTAAGGTATTAATGTAATAACTACTTCTTGAAAAGGTCAATCAAATAGAAACCTACATTACAAAATTCAAAGCTGGTTGAAGAAATGCGAATAAATGCAAGGTTATAGCGAGAGAAGTGTGATTGGCTTATCAATATCCGTTGAATAAAAAGGGGGCAGGGTCTAATATCTTACCAGTTGGATCGGCTAAAGAAATATATTCAAACAAAAGGAAAAATATAGTACTTCAGAAAACCATTCAAAGTGTAGAGACATTAGTAATAAAGACTTATATTAACAAAGACTTATAAGAAAGAATGAAAATTAATAAGGGCGTGAACGGAATGTAAGGCTTTTTTAATTTCAGATTGCAACAACAATAAAATCAATGACATGTAAAAACTGTAATTACATACTGTCATAAATTAGCATACTTCTTATGAATATTGCAAAATTTCAGCTTTGTATGTCTAGTAACTACAAGGATATAAACACATATAATTATGCCCTCAACAAATCAACAAATATAATAAGGTCATCCGCAATTTTTTTTTGTCATGTCTCATCGACCAAAATGTTTAAATTTTGAAAAAGTTTACATGGAAGACAGAGTTCATTGGATCAGTTACTTTAAAATTTTGTTAACAACAGAATGGCAAAGAGAAGAGAGAAAATAACAGTGAAGTAAAGATCATTTAGCACATTTTTTTATTAGAATTTTTTTTTTAAACATAATAGTAAATGAAAAGTTACTTTTAAAAACATGCACTAAAATTGATATTTTAATTCTCAAAATAGAACCTAGAAAACATCAGCGCATTAGGAATAATTGTTTATGTTTTTGTCTCGAACTATGAAAAAAAATAAGAAAAGGACAGTGCATGTTTCTAAAATAAGATTCTTTGAGCTTCTATAAATAGAACACAGGAAAAACCCACAGAATATGACGTCCTCCCAGTGGTCCTTGCTCAAAGACTTTGATCGTCGAGCAACTTTGCGCTTAAAAAGGCCACTTCTTTTTGAAGGCGAGTTATCTTTATCATCTTCCCCTCGGCACTGACTCGAAATAGCTAACTGCTCTGCCCTGTAAAATGACTCAGTGTTTAGTTGGATGAAATGACACATTTTAAAATGATATTATATTATTTATTTTTATTTAAACTATGATTTTTCTGTTTTTGTTTTTTATGTTTTCCCTCATGATTTTTAAAATCGAGCAATAGATGATGTAATATATTCACACTTACCCAACTCAATGACATATTTAATTAAAGCGCTGAAGGCACTGAATTTGTTTGCTGTTGTATAATCTTAGACGCAACTCAGTTTTCAAAACTAGCTTTTATAGCTTTTTATATTGCAAGTTGGAAATGACCACAACCAATGCAAATTTATAAAGAGTGTGTCTTAAAGCACAGGTTGAGATGTTGTTGTTTTTTCAAATCATTGATACAGCTAATCAGTGCGCACAGGCTAATCTTATTTGACATGCATTAAGCCCCATTTTCCCTGAAAGCAGCCAATATGTAGAGATTTCAATGATAAACACTAGACTGGTCAACATGGTCTTACAAGCTGTTAAATACTTTTGAATACTTACACACTATGTAATGTACCAGTGGGAACTATTAACAGGCAGATGCGGTGGTTAGAGCAGACCCTTTTAGCATTCGTCGTCTGCTTAATTTTACTGCAGTTTTCCACACAAGCAGTCACGGGTTACGGTTCCTAGCCTAGTTAACCCCATACTGATTTGCAAAATTGCCTAACGCTCACAAATAAAAATTAGAAAACACCAATAATGGCCCCTGCAAAATAATGGCCTGCCAGGCATCTCCAAATTGCAATGGACCAAAGCCTAAGGCAAATGTTATCACTATAAAACTACATTTTTTGCAAAACATAAGAGCCACAACCTAACGACGACACTTTCATCGACTCTTCTTAGCTAATATCCAAAAAAGGCTGAAGCCGAAAGAGTTGTCCCTGATTAGCCTGTGTGGACTTCACAGGCTAATAAGTTATCTGGGATGACACTTTACGCACATGCATTAAGCCCCCTTTTCCCAGAGAGTGGCTCATTAAGATACTGAACCCACCTGTTCTTGTTTGGAATGATCCCCTTCTGTGTCTCCTGATTGTTTCTGCCCATCCTGACAGCCAACCAAGAGCCAACAACTCCTCGAAATAGGGTGTCTGAAATGTGCAATTACAATCATATCAGGGTGTCTGAAATGTGCAATTACAGTCATACCAGGGTGTCTGAAATGTGCAATTACAGTCATACCAGGGTGTCTGAAATGTGCAATTACAGTCATACCAGGGTGTCTGAAATGTGAAATTACAGTCATACCAGGGTGTCTGAAATATGCAATTACAGTCATACCAGGGTGTCTGAAATAAGCAATTACAGTCATACCAGGGTGTCTGAAATGTGCAATTACACTCATACAAAGCCCTTATCAAATAATTATGTATTTCTCACAAAATGGATGGATTCACTGTTCTTCATTGACAAAAAAAGTGTGGCTTTGTTCAATCGTTTATATTCCATGTATAGTACATGTGTGGATTGTGTATGCAATAAAGTCTGAGATGAAACTAAAGATGTTAATGTTTGTTTAATATATGATTTCATGGTTCAGAGCACCCATAACAATCCACAAGCATTAGTGTCAAACAAATATTTTTTTCTAGAGAAGCTTTCAGTTAAAATGAACATTTTTATCTTTCATTTGAACTGATGTTAGTATGAACTGAATAATTTCTTTTGAATTACTTTTATTTATCATCATTTTCAACAGTATTTCAGTCATATCTAAGCGGTCATTTAACCCACTGCCGCCGTAGCACATTTCCTGGGTTAGCTTGCTTACCAGTACTCAATGCACATACTTCTGCAAATTTCTGACAACTTCCCTACTTTAATCAATGGTAAGGGGTAATGGCTGTAGCAATAATTTTATAACCAATCACCAAACAAAATGCCCAGTAATCGAACAGGCAATTGCTAGGTATATTGTCCAGTGCTCAATCAACTGAGCTAGTCACCTGGTTGTCTTGGCATTTAACAGGCGGGAAAATCACACTGCTGGTCATATAAACCGGGTTCTAGAAAAACTGTGCCTAATGCATGTGCTTAAAGTGCCATTCCAGATAAGCCTGTGCAGTCTGCACGGGCTAATCAGGGACCAACACTTTCCGCATGAACTGGATTTTTGCTACGAAAAGTCCTCCTTAAAACAAAAAATACCATGAAAGCAAAGTGTTGTCCCAGATAAGCCCGTGCAGACTGAACAGGCTAATCTGGGATGACACTTTGTGCACATGCATTGAACCCTGGTTTCTCAGAGCGAGTGCCAAACATACCTTTAATGTGGAAGATGTCTCCCTGTACGAAGGAAAGCTCCCCTGGCTCCAACTGTTCATGGTTGAAGTGTGTGCGAATGTAGAAAGAGTCGCCCGCTTCTTGGCTTGACATGATCCGATCAAGTTCTGAGATTATAATTGTTTGAAAAATGTTATGTTTGAAAAATATTAGAGTATTGTGCAGTCTTATATCTATAAATGTTGAGAAATATTAAAGCATTGTACCGTCTGATTTCTATAAATGTTGCAAACTTTGTCAACAAGCAAAAATATTATTCACTACGCTTCTCTGTTCATATAAAATTGTTTATCCAAGACATTGGAATAACTTAATTTGATTTTATTGACATATGCTATTATTTACATCTTAAACATGAACCCATTAAAAGAACAAAAATATTTGGATTCATTTACACCATAACAAACATTCATTAATCCAACGTCACTATTTTTAAGCAGTATTATTTGGAAATGAGATTTTGGAATCACCTCAGGGAAGGAAAACATCCTATAATCTTTACACAGTTAACCTTAACTCTACATTTTTTAAACAGATTTGGTCAAAGCATAACACTATTAGTAAAATTGGTTTGGTACTTAAAAGGAGGAAAACTGATGAAAAGAAGGAAAAATGAGACCCTGTATTATGCTGGTGAAAACTTAATCGTTCTTGATAATAAATAAAATAAATCAGACTTTTTATTTATCTTAATTATGGGTGCATCATGCCCCGAAACAGAGCAGTACACTAATAATGAAAGTTACTAGAGTGTAACATAGGTCCTAAATGAACAATCTAATTCTTGAGATCTAGTGTTACCTTCTTTCTTATATTGGACTTCCAAGGACACGGTTCCCTGTAGACTGGTCAGACTCATTACAGCCTCCTCTCGTGTTAACCCAACTATTTCCTTAGTGTTGGCCTGAAATTATAAACAAGATTGCAACTGTAAACAACAATGTCTTTGTTGTTGGCCTGAAATTATAAACAAGGTTGCATCTGTTGTGTGAAAGAAAGGTTTTATGGGGAACTAACCTACCTAATAGTGAAAAATGTATTTATATGTGTGCATTTATCACTCTGATGAAGGTTAGTTCCCCACAAAAACTTTCTATCACCTACTTACATTTCAGCCTATAAGGTGTTTGGGACACCAATGCTTTTTCTCTTTTGTTTTGAACAATAAAACACTAATTTTTTTTCAAAGTACTTGCCAATTCAGATGGCACTATAGACAGCGCAGGGTTTTCAGTTGTGAAAAGAAGAGTTTAAACTCTTCCCAGCTTAAGTTTGTTTTGTTTTTTTAAACGTCTTAATGCCAGGCTAAGCCTTTATTAGTCAGTCAGCATTCCGCTGAAACATGACTGGCATGTATGTGCCCCGACCCGGGATCAAACTCGGGACCTCTGGATTTAAACGCAAGCGCCTTATCCACTGAGCTACGGAGGCAAAGCTTAAGTTGAATGATTGATGTCCATTCATCTTAAGTTAGAATAATTAACCAAATAGGAAATGCACACGATTTTTGCATAAACTATAGAAGTGCCAAACAAGTGAATTAAAAGTAAGATGATGGGAAAA